>NC_053157.1:248534361-248847788 GCF_016835505.1 Polypterus senegalus | reverse complement strand
GTAAGGCTTCTCGCCAGGATGACTTTTCGTATGCTTATACAGAGAATTAAGGAGTGAGAATTGTTTGACACGTTCCAAACAAAGGTGAGGTTTATCTCCAGTGTGACGACTGATGAGACTCTTTATGGTGCTTTGTTGTGAGATCTGTTTATCACATAGAGAACAACAATAAGGTTTCTCTCCAGTATGAGTTCTGATGTGGCACTGAAGCGTGCTTAAATATAAGAATCATTTCTCACATGCAGAACAACAATGAGATTTTTCTTCAGCATGGATTTTGGCACGTGGATAAAGACCTTTCTGGCTTGTGTAATATTTGCCACATTCAGAACATACATATTGCATTTTCGCTTTAGTGGAAATTCGTGTGCTTACTTAAAAAGAGCTAATGGTTAAAACCATTTTCCACATTGAGAACAGCAATATGGCTTCTCTCCCGCATCAATTTCTATTTGCCATTAAAAACTGCATTTGTCTGAAACTATTCCGGCACATTCTTGACAGCAATGAGGTTTTTCTCCTGTGTGGATTGTTCTGTGTCTCTGAAGATTGCATAGAAATGAGAATGACTTACCACATTCTGGACAGCAATGAGGTTTTTCTCCTGTGTGGATTCTTCTGTGCATCTGAAGACTGCTCATTTGTGAGAATGACTTACCACATTCTGGACAACAATAAGGTTTTTCTCCAGTGTGTATTCTTCTGTGTCTCTGAAGACAGCGTCTCCTTAAGAATGACTTACCACATTCTGGACAGCAGTGAGGTTTTTTTCCAGTGTGGATTCTTGAGTGATCTTGAAGATATCTTCTCTTTAAGAACGACTTACCACATTCAGGACAATAATATGTTGTATCTCCAGTGTGAATATTCATATGCTTAAGATAACTTTTGTGTGTGAATTGTTTGCCACATTCCAAACAACATTTTTTTCCAGTTTTTTTCTGGATTACTTTCTCCACTTGTTGTCGATCAGTTTTGATGGTTTCTGTCTGTGTTACTCCAATAGCAGGAAGAGAACTGCACTGCAAAAAGGGTGCTGTCAGGTTGTCTAATCCTCTTGCTGATTTCTTCATACCTTTCTCTTTGTATTGAAGAGAAGGCTGACCAAATGAAGGTGGAGAGAAGCTGCCATTCGTCTGTATATCTGAAATAAAACAAACATTTTAACTATTATTATAATTATTAATTTTCCTGACATGTTTATCCAAGATGACTTACAACATTTGAGACACAATTGGTTACATTTCTCTTGTTTTTCCAACTGGAGCACAGGCAGGTCACGTGACTTGCTCATGGTCACATGGTGTCAATAGCTGAATTTTGAACCTGCAACTTCAGGGTTTGATGTCCAAATTACTAACCACTACCCACATTTTAAACTAATTGAAACTGTACAAGTAAAGTTGTGGCACACTGGTCGGAGTTCCTTCATCACACTGAGGTGCCATTTATGGTCTGGCCACTCTGTTTGTGGTCTTTACATGTTCTGCTGCTGTCTGTTCAATTTCTCCATCTTCCTCTAATATGTGAAAGACAGGCCTGATCTGATCAATCGATCACAAATCAACATCAGACAATTTTCACTCCAAATGACTTCACTGATGATCAGCAAATTACGTGAAATTAACATCTGATCTTGAATGATAAAAAGCATGCAAGTCAAAGTTCCAACATTACCAAAATACAGAAACACGTCCTCGCCAGCCTATCAGTTCTATTGGCTTCCTACAAGAGAAAACAAAATTTGTGGTTTGTAATATATGTGCGAAAAGAAGTCAGTCATGGAGGATTCTTTGCTAACACTTTCAACAATACAAACCTTATTCAACATCGGAGAAATCAACACAAAAGGGACTGGTGTGAAGAACGAGCTGTTCAAAGGCTGAGGCGACCATCAAGCTTAGTCTAGCTCAGTGGCCTACTCTCACCTGGCCTCCAATAATGGAAAACTTAGAAAACTCAACCTTATAATGCTGACAGCAAGAACGCCAAAGATTTACTGTGACACAAAAACAATGGAATTCATAAGCCTGGACAACCAGCCACTTTCAGTTCTGGAAGATGTCACCTTCTAGATCATTTAGATCCACGATTCCATCTGCCAGTGAGTGTTTGTTGACCGCTTTATTTGCATATTTACCATATTTTTCGCTCCAAAAGACGCACTTTTTTTTCCCCCCAAAAGAAGGGTGGAGATGTCTGTACGTCTTATGGATCGAATATTGCGTCACAGACTGTTATGTGTATTACGTGACAAAAGTCGACATCCATGGGTAGAGGGCAACAATCAGCTGTTAATGGTGACAAAACTCACCGTTACGTTACAGGCATTCCGTCTCTGCTTGGAGGAATGTTAGACTCGTTGACTCGGCAACTAATCCTTGTATGTGCGTGAGTCACGAAAAGTAAATAAATGTAAACAAAGGCAAGGTGGCATCGACATCTCATGAGGGAGAGAAGCGAGTGCAGAAAACAAAATACTCAGCAGACGATGCTTTGCTCATTATCGCGAGTCGTATATTTTGTTGATTTGTGGCATTACAAATAAAGATGGGACTTAACTGGTGATATAACTTCAGGGAGCATTGGTCCAAATGTGCTTTGTCCCCAGGTGGCTATGGAAAGGTTGTGTCGCGTGATGATAGGTACGTGATCCTGCAAAATGATTGTGAGCAACCGAGCTTCATAAATTCTGGCACTACATAGAGTTCTTGAAGTTTCCAGAAAACTGGAAGAGTGCTTGAACGTTAAAGTCTCTCCTTATTTGTTAATGACAGTGATGATGGTTCTTAATACTGCTGTTGACTTTACATGGTTGAAATATTATTCTGCTATATTAAATATATTAATTAGTACACCAATTGGTTCAGAATATTTTTTTTTCTTGTTTTCCTCCTCTAAACCTAGGTGTGTCTAATGGTCAGGTACGTCTTAAGGAGCGAAAATACGGTAATTAACCTGGCATTAGCTATTTTGACTAAAATCCCTTTTATTAGCTTTTCAGTGAATGTGCAGGTAGATGCGAGCAAAGGGATGCAGAGTTTTACTGAGCTGGTACATAAATCGTTATCAAGTGGACGTTGATTAGTTAGAAATTGTAATCAGCCCGCTTATTGACTTGTTGGGTAGAATGGTATGAGCCTAGTTTTTAGACCTAAATAAATTAAAACTAATTATGTATAATAAGCATCGAGTGTGAATGGTCACTATACAGTTATAAAATTTGTAACATTATTATCATACTGATTTTTTCCGTAAATTAAACAATGATACAAGGACACATATTTCACAGATGACTGCAAATCTCAAACACATAAACTGCTCAGTGCCGGTGTCTCGAGCACACAGATGACAGCTGAGAGATCTAAAGAATATCCCTGCCAACAAAACTGCAGAATGCATGAAGAAATTGTCAATAAACACAAAAATGATATTTGAGTCCGCAGCATCAGAGGTGAATCTTAATCTCTGTGATCCTTTTAACACAAGAGATGCTGGGCCACTGGCTTTCAGGATGAACCAATAAAAGTCGTCCTACCTGTGGCCTCCTTATACGAGTCGGGACAGCGAGGGTCTGTTCAGTACGACAGCACACATTGTGGATGAGAGGAGGACCAGACTGTCCTCAGAACATGCAGATGCTTATATTCTTAGATCAGAACCTGAAGCGTTCACCAAGACTGTCTCATTTTCTTCTTGTTGGAGTAGACAGCTACAAATATCTAATTGAACACATTTCTAATCAAATAAAATGAAGTACAATTAAGACGTCTTTAGTATTGTCCAGCTTGTTATTGTTCCATTATGTGTGCATTCTGGGTAAATGTTCTTTGTGTACGCTGTATGCCGTAGCACTTTATTATGGAATTTGAATTTTATGCATGGCTAAAGATACATTTATTATTTTTAAAAAAAAAAAAGAAAAATTATTATTATTATTATTATAGGGTGGCACGGTGGCGCTGTGGGTAGCAGTGGTGCCTTGCAGTTAGGAGACCTGGATTCACTTACCGGGTCCTCCCTGCATGGAGTTTGCATGTGTTCCCCGTGTCTGCGTGGGTTTCCTCCTGGTGCTCTGGTTTCCTCCCACAGTCCAAAGTCATGCAGGTTAGGTGCACTGGCGATTCTAAATTGGCCCTAGTGTGTGGTGTCCTGCGGTGGACTGGCGCCCGGGGTTTGTTTCCTGCCTTGTGCACTGTGTTGGCTGGGATTGGCTCTAGCAAACCCCCCACGACCCTGTAGTTAGGATGTAGCGGATTGGATAAGGTCTAGATGACATTATTGTGGATTATTGATATCAGCAGGTGCATTAGGAATGGAATGGGTGATCAATATCAGCGCTAAACAGTCCAATCTGAGCCTTCCAACCCAACGTGTCTGGATTTGGGTTTTCTGTTCTTATGTGTAATGTATGTGATTATATTTACATCCTCTAGAAATTAATCTGACCTAAAATCTAAATATATAAATATATCCGCTTGTGTTATGGGGAAAAAGTGTTTAGCACAGCTGCTTTATTGTTCAGGTGTCCTGGGGTCAAATCCTGCCCACAGTTGTTCTACACAGGAGCTGCTAATGGTGTTTCAGATCATTCTGGTTCTTCCCCTCATCCCCAAAAACATGCAGGTGAAGTGGAGTGGTGACTCCAAATTGACCTGATATAACTGTGGGAGACGGAAGGGCCCAAGATCATCTCCAAGTGAAGATTTCGCAACACTGCCAGCTTGTCCAGGCCATGCTGCCCCAGCAAGATCAGGCTGAGAGTAGAACACAAGATGCTGAAAGAAGACCCTGAGACCCCCCCTGAATGTCATCATGTCTTGTACAGTTAGCTCTTGTCACCATTAATGTCAAAGTACACGAGATTCCCATTAGAAAGATGAGACACATATTAGGTGTGCACTGGCGTGAGCAAATTCACACTTGTTGAGAGCACAGGGCTGAGGATTTTAATCTTACTAATTTATTTCTTTTATTTTAGCCTTGGCTACCATACAATTTAAGAAATATACTTGTCTTAACAAAATATGACTTTGGATATTCTCATTAAACATAATGCACTGCTGCCCAAACATACATCACAGCTTCAGTTAAAGCTTCATGATGTTCAAGTCATGCGCTCAACATTTTAGATTTTTTCTTATTCTCCAAAGTTTTTCTAATTCGTCATTTATTAGGAAACCTATTGTTTGTTATCATGCACCAGCGCAGGTGGTCAATTAACCAAAGGACAAATAGTTGATGTGAAGCAGGTCATTGATATTCGTCTATCAGACCACTTTCTTCTACTATTTAATATAGAAATAATGATAGAAAACACTCATGAGAAGCATTTTGTTAAAAAATGCTTCTTTGACTCATCAGCAGCTTTAAAACTTACAAACATTCTAAGCAATCAGTCCGTTTATAGTGCCAACTATAATAGCGAGGATAATGTAAATAGTAAAGTGGAAAACTTTAATTCTAAAGTAAGAACTGCTGTTGACATAGTTGCACCTGAAAAGACAGTTAAAAAATCTTCTAGTATTGTTATTCCATGGAAGACCCAAAGAGTGTCTGATTTAAAAAGAACATGTCGTAGAGCTGAGCGTAAATGGAGGAAAACTAAACTAACTATCCATTATGAGATATTGAAGGTTAAAATAACAGAATACAATAACACTGTCCGTCTTGAGAGGTGCTGCTATTTCTCTAGATTATAAATAACAATGCTAGTAATCCCAGAGTCTTATTTTCTACAATTGATCGTCTGTTAAACCAGGTAACACAAAGGAATGCCCCCAGAATACTTCCAGTGAAACCTGTGAGAATATTGCTGTATTTTTCAATCAAAAATTAATGATATTAGAAATAACATAGTATATCTCCCCAACACTGCAGAAGCCCAAAGCCCCGGTACTCCGTTATAAACAAATTAAACTCTTTCACCAGGATAGATTTACCTGAATTACATAGAATAATCTCTCAACTGAAACCCTCCACCTGCGTCCTTGACCCAATACCAACAAGGTTTTTCAAAGAAATATCAGGCGTGCTAATTGATTATTCTGACATAGTTAATTCGTCATTAGATACTGGGGTCTTTCCAGACTGTCTTAAGACTGCTGTAGTTAAACCCCTGCTCAAGAAAAATAATCTTGACCCCTCTGCCTTTGAAAATTTTAGACCCATTTCTAACCTGCCCTTCTTAAGTAAAATTCTAGAGAAGGCAGTCATTATGCAGTTAAATGACCACCTCAATAAACATGCTATTCTTGATAAATTTCAGTCAGGTTTCAGAACAAATCACAGCACAGAAACTGCACTTGTTAAAGTAGTAAATGACTTGCGGGTGAATGCAGACAGAGGCCATTTATCTGTTCTCATCCTCTTAGATCTGAGTGCTGCATTTGACACCATTGATCACAATATTCTTAGAAATCGCCTTAGTCAATGGGTGGGCCTCTCTGGCAGTGTCTTAAATTGGTTTGAATCCTACCTGGCAGGGAGAAAATTCTTTGTGAGTTGTGGTAATCAAATCTCAAAGACACATGATATCCGATATGGTGTTCCACAAGGCTCTATCCTGGGTCCGCTGCTCTTCTCAATCTACATGCTTCCGTTAGGTCAGATTATCTCAGGACACAACGTGAGCTACCACAGCTATGCTGATGACACACAGCTGTACTTATCAATAGCACCTGATGACCCTGATTCTCTATTCACTAACACAATGTCTGACTTGTATCTCAAATGGATGAATAGTAACTTTCTCAAGCTAAATAAAGAGAAACTGAAATTTTAGTGATTGGCAATAATGGATACAATGAGGTTATCAGAAATAAACTGGATGCATTAGGATTAAAGTTAAGACGGAAGTAAAAACTTAGGGGTAAGTGTTGACTGTAATCTGAATTTTAAATCGCATATTCATCAGACCACTAGGACAGCATTTTTTCACTTAAGAAACAAAGCTAAAGTTAGACCTCTTATATCACTGAAAGATGCTGAGAAATTAGTTCACGTATTTGTTTTCAGTCAACTAGATTACTGTAACGCACTCCTCTCAGGACTACCCAAAAAAGACATAAATCGTTTGCAACTAGTGCAGAATGCAGCTGCTAGAATCCTAACTAGGAAAAGAAAATCCGAACACATTTCTCCAGTTTTGATGTCACTACACTGGTTACCTGTGTCATTCAGAATTGACTTTAAAATTCTGCTTATGGTTTATAAAGCCTTAAATAATCTCGCCCATCTTATATATGGAATGTCTGACACCTTATATTCCAAATCGTAACCTCAGATCCTCAAATGAGTGTCTCCTTAGAATTCCAAGAACAAAACTTAAAAGAAGTGGTGAGGCGGCCTTCTGCTGTTATGCACCTAAAATCTGGAATAGCCTGCCAATAGGAATTCGCCAGGCTGATACAGTAGAGCACTTTAAAACACTGCTGAAAACACATTACTTTAACATGGCCTTCTCATAACTTCACTTTAACTTAATCCTGATACTCTGTATGTTCAATTCTTCATAATAACTATTCATAGTGGCTCTAAAATGCGTACTGACCCCTACTCTCTTTTCTGTTTCTTTTTCCGGTTTCTTTGTGGTGGTGACCTGCGCCACCACCACCTACTCAAAGCATCATGATGCTCCAACATTGATGGACTGAAAGCCAGAAGTCTACATGACCATCATCATCAAGTCCTTCCGTGAGAACCCTACATCAAAGAGGACTGTCTCATTTATATTAGGTAGACTGCCCAGAGGGGACTGGGCGGTCTCATGGTCTGGAATCCCTGCAGATTTTCTTTTTTTCTCCAGCCTCCTGGATTTTTTTTTTTGTTTTTTCTGTCCCCCCTGGCCATTGGACCTTACTCTTATTCTATGTTAATTAATGTTGACTTATTTTATTTTCTTACTGTGTCTTTTATTTTTCTATTCTTCATTATGTAAAGCACTTTGAGCTACTGTTTGTATGAAAATGTGCTAAATAAATGTTGTTATTGTTGTGTTTTCCACTCTCATTACAATCTTCTAAAAACATCAAAGCACCCACCATTAGAATTTATAACTGCTCTCTTTCTTTTATATTTAATCACATTACTCACTTATTCCAACACTCCCAGGTGACTCTTCTTCTTCTCTCCCATTTCCTTCAGTGATTTTCTCTTCAGACTCAGGTAACTCTGATTTCAGCTCTGTAGAATTCTCCTGCGTAGCCAGTCGTCTCGTATTAGTGGACCAGGGCTGTAAACTGGATGGAAATTCTTCACAGGCATCTTGCTTGAAAATATCCTCAGTTTCATTCTTTTGAATATCAAGGCCAACGGAGAAATTATTCAAATCCTCAGCTTTAATGGCAGCAGTCACCTCCTTGCACTCCTCCTCCTCTTTAAAAACTGAAATTCTTTCTTCGTGATCCTCCAGCTTCACACACACATCCTCTGCTGTGAGCCGCTCACAGTCCTCTTCTTTAATGTCCACCGTTCTTTCATCCACACCATCTTCTTTGGCAGAGGCCATGCTCTGTAGGAAACTCTTCTCTGTCTTTAAGTGTCTGTCCTTCTCTTCTCAGATTCACTTCTCACATGGACAGCCCTGAACTGAAGGCCATTAGACTCCTTAGTGTATGGCGTTGTGAAATGGGAAAGCCCTGTGAAAATAAAAGTGTAGAATTAACTTCATAAAGTCAGTAAAAATAATGAACACACTTCAGGGTCACAGTGCCCTCCATGAGGTTTGGGTCAAAGACACATTTCTCTTGATTTCCTCCTCTGCCTCACAGTTTAAAATTATAAATCCAACAATTCAGATGTGATCAAAGTGCACTGCAGACCTTCATTAAAAGGGGATTTGCATACATTTCAGTCACACCATGTAGATATGACAACACTTTACCTACATGGCTCCAATTATGTTTGGACACAGCAATGGCAGGTCTATTAAACTGGCGTAAACGACATAAGGCACCGAGAGTCGGAGGTTCTCAAGGCTGACTTTGCAGCACTAGTTGAAGACACGAAGGAGAGGACCCCATCCGCAAAAATCTTCATCACGGGTCCACTACCTCTCGTCAGACGATCGAATGAATACTACAGTCGTCTGCTGGGTTTAAACAACTGGCTGAGAGGCTTCTGCGAGAATCAAGACATCGGGTTTATTGAAAACTGGGATCTTTTTTTGGGAAAGGCCGCGCTTCTTCAAGCAGGATGGACTGCATCCAAATAGAATTGGCGCCCGGGTCCTCTCCGAAAACATCGCTAAGGTAATTCGTCTATCTTGACTGTCTACTTCTACTTTTAACCCGTTACGTAATGCTACTGCTTTGATAGGACATAATGGCTTAACAGAGTCTTCCGTTAAAGTGTACAACATTAATAATCTAACAACAAATCTTAATGCACGTAAAAAATCTAGGCAGTGCGGCATAAACACAAATAATTTAATTGAAATTAATACTTCAGATCAACACTGCATTAAGACTATAAAAACGGATTGTAGATTACATAAAAATACACACAAAGCAGCGTTAACAAAAATAACTTAATTTTTGTTCCAATTACCAATAACACGTATAAACTTCAGCTCTGCCCTTCAGAAACATTAAAATATGGCTCTATTAAATGTTAGAGCTTTAACTAACAAGACATTTTTATAAACAATCTTATTAGTGATAGAAAGATTGATTTTATTGCACTAAGTGAAACGTGGCTCAACTCAAACGGCGCAGCTGTTTTAATCGAATCTGCGCCTCCGGATTACAGTTTTACTCGTGCAGACCGCCAGGGGAAAAAGGGGGGTGGATTGGCAAACATTTACTTGAGCCAATTAAAATGTAAAGATGTTAGTTTTGGTAAATTTAAGTCCTTTGAGTATCTCGCCGTTGTTATTCATGGAGATTCTCACGTTCTAGTATTATCCGTGTATAGACCTCCTAAATATAACGCGTCTTTCTTTGAGGAATTCTCTGACTTAATGTCAATTTTAATTACAAACTATGACGCACTCTTAATAGTCGGCGACTTTAACTTTCATATCGACAATCAGTGTGATCAAAAAGTAAAAAATTCATGAACCTTCTGGACTGTTTTGATTTGAGACATTCGTTAATCAGCCTACACATAAAGCAGGTCATACGTTAGACTTAGTGATTACTAAAGGACTTAAAGTTGATATAAAGCAGGTCATTGATATTCGTCTATCAGACCATTTCCTTCTACTATTTAATATAGAAATAAAGATAGAAAACACTCATGAGAAGCATATTGTTAAAAAACGCTTCTTTGACTCATCAGCAGCTTTAAAACTTACAAACATTCTAAGCAATCAGTCCGTTTATAGTGCCAACTATAATAGCGAGGATAATGTAAATAGTAAAGTGGAAAACTTTAATTCTAAAGTAAGAGCTGCTGTTGACATAGTTGCACCTGAAAAGACAGTTAAAAAATCTTCTAGCATTGTTATTCCATGGAAGACCCAAAGAGTGTCTGATTTAAAAGAACATGTCGTAGAGCTGAGCGTAAATGGAGGAAAACTAAACTAACTATCCATTATGAGATATTAAAGGTTAAAATAACAGAATACAATAACACTGTCCGTCTTGAGAGGCGCTGCTATTTCTCTAATATTATAAATAACAATGCTAGTAATCCCAGAGTCTTATTTTCAACAATTGATCGTCTGTTAAACCCAGGTAACACAAAGGAATGCCCCCAGAATACTTCCAGTGAAACCTGTGAGAACATTGCTGTATTTTTCAATCAAAAAATTAATGATATTAGAGATAACATAGTATATCTCCCCAACACTGCAGAACCTCCAAAGCCCCAGTACTCCGTTATAAACAAATTAAATGCTTTCACCAGGATAGATTTACCTGAATTACATAGTATAATCTCTCAACTGAAACCCTCCACCTGCGTCCTTGACCCAATACCAACCAGGTTTTTCAAAGAAATATCAGACGTGCTAATTGACAATATTCTGACATAGTAAATTGTCATTAGATACGAGGGTCTTCCAGACTGTCTTAAGACTGCTGTAGTTAAACCCCTTCTTAAGAAACATAATCTTGACCCCTCTGCCTTTGAAAATTTTAGACCCATCTCTAACCTGCCCTTCTTAAGTAAAATTCTAGAGAAGGCAGTCATTATGCAGTTAAATGACCACCTCAATAAACCTGCTATTCTTGATAAATTTCAGTCAGGCTTCAGAACAAATCACAGCACAGAAACTGCACTTGTTAAAGTAGTAAATGACTTGCGGGTAAATGCAGACAGAGGCCATTTATCTGTTCTCATCCTCTTAGATCTGAGTGCTGCATTTGACACCATTGATCATAATATTCTTAGAAATCGCCTTAGTCAATGGGTGGGCCTCTCTGGCAGTGTCTTAAATTGGTTTGAATCCTACCTGGCAGGAGAAAATTCTTTGTGAGTTGTGGTAATCAAATCTCAAAGACACATGATATCCATATGGTGTTCCACAAGGCTCTATCCTGGGTCCGCTGCTCTTCTCAATCTACATGCTTCCGTTAGGTCAGATTATCTCAGGTTACAACGTGAGCTACCACAGCTATGCTGATGACACACAGCTGTACTTATCAATAGCACCTGATGACTCCGACTCTCTCGATTCACTAACACAATGTCTTACTGGTATTTCTGAATGGATGAATAGTAATTTTCTCAAACTAAATAAAGAGAAAACTGAAATTTTAGTAATTGGCAATAATGGATTCAATGAGGTTATCAGAAATAAACTTGATGCACTAGGATTAAAAGTTAAGACGGAGGTAAAAAGCTTAGGGGTAATTGTTGACTGTAATCTGAATTTTAAATCACATATTCATCAGACCACTAGGACAGCATTTTTCACTTAAGAAACATAGCTAAAGTTAGACCTCTTATATCATTGAAAGATGCTGAGAAATTAATTCACGCGTTTGTTTTCAGTCGACTAGATTACTGTAACGCACTCCTCTCAGGACTACCCAAAAAAGACATAAATCACTTGCAACGAGTGCAGAATGCAGCTGCTAGAATCCTAACTGGGAAAAGAAAATCCGAACACATTTCTCCAGTTTTGATGTCACTACACTGGTTGCCTGTGTCATTCAGGATTGACTTTAAAATACTGCTTATGGTTTATAAAGCCTTAAATAATCTCGCTCCATCTTATATATCGGAATGTCTGACACGTTATATTCCAAATCGTAACCTTAGATCTTCAAATGAGTGTCTCCTTAGAATTCCAAAAGCTAAACTTAAAAGAAGTGGTGAGGCGGCCTTCTGCTGTTATGCACCTAAAATCTGGAATAGCCTGCCAATAGGAATTCACCAGGCTGATACAGTAGAGCACTTTAAAACACTGCTGAAAACACATTACTGTAACATGGCCTTTTATAACTTCACTTTAACTTAATCCTGATACTCTGTATGTTCAATTCATCATGGCTCCAAAATCTGTACTGACCCCAACTCTCTCTTCTGTTTTTTTTCCCCCCCCGATTTCTTTGTGGTGTCGGCCTGCGCCACCACCACCTACTCAAAGCATCCTGATGCACCAACATTGATGGACTGAAAGCCAGAAATCTACGTGACTATCATCAAGTCCTTCCATGAAAACCCTAAATACAAAGAGGACTGTTTCCTTTATGTTAGGTAGAATGCCCAGAGGGGACTAGGCGGTCTCTTGGTCTGGAATCTGTTTTTTTTTTTTTTTTTTTTTTTTTCTGTCCACCCTGGCCATCGGACCTTACTTATTCTATGTTAATTAATGTTGACTTATGTTTATTTTTATTGTGTCTTCTATTCATTTTGTAAAGCAGTTTGAGCTACATTTTTTTGTATAAAAATGTGCTATATAAATAAATGTTGATTGATTGATTGATTGATTAAAGCCGTCATATTTATGGCTTTGTTGCCGATAGACTGACATCAATGTCAAAGAGACGTACGAGGTCTTCACCTCATTGACACATTCATACATTTCAGTGCAGGAAGTGCTGTAAAGACAAAGAGACCATCAGAAATTGTGACAATTCATTCATTCGTTCACAGATAAGAGTAAATGGAGCTCCTCAGAAACTACTTAGTGATAATGGTGGGGAATCAGAGAGATGGCAGAGAATTTTAACATTAAAACAAAGAACGCCGCTGCATACGGTCCCTGAGGTAATGGACTACCTGAGAGACACAATCAGACACTCGCAGAAATTATACAGAAAGTGATAAAGAATACTGGATGGGACTGGTTAGTGCCAGATTAGCGCCACTGGGCACTAATGGTAAAGAATACCATGCACAATATTTATTTGTACAGCTCATATCAGCCGTGTTTGGCCGAAATCCAAATCTTCCTTGTGTTCTTGTGGACAGACCACCCGTCCTAGAAGGCACCACTAGGAGTGTGTCAGTGGAGCACAGATTCCAGCACTGCACACGTCAAGAAGAGCATTGACTGAAGCCGAGTGTTCAGAGCGAATACAGAGAGCACTTCAGAGACAGGTTAATTCTGAAAATGATAAATCGGAGACAAAGTGGACGACAAAAGAGTGGACTGTGCAGAATGGAAGGGACCTGCAGACGTCACTGGACAGGAAGGAGTTTGAAATGTGTCAGACGTGGAGGTGCTCTTGGAAGGGCCCACCATTTTAGACTACGTATAGTCAACGGTAACGGTGACAATCGACATACCACCAGCAGTGAGAGAGATGGAGAGAGAGATTTATCTAACACTACATCAGATAATGAAGACACTGGAGATGAGAAGGAGACTCTAAACTCTTCAGTCCCAGTAGAAGATGTCGATGTTGAAGTTGAGCAAACTCACAGGTTAAGACGGAGTCGCTGTGTTTGTCTAAAAAAGGGGCAAACTGTGAGATCTGTGGACGGAGATGGTGGGATACAGATAAAGAATTAGATTGGGCTGGCAAAGAAGAAATTGGTATAATTTAGAGTTTACTGATCCTGACAGCACTGCTGACACAGAAGGGTCTGTCGACACATCAAGTGTAGATAATCTGCAAGTTGAACCAGAAACTAATGAACTGCAACTATGGGACTTGTGTGTGGAAATCACGGAGATATCAGCTGAGTCAGCAAAGCAGGAAGAGATAAGCAGCTGGGAAAGAAATGGAGCATCTGAGCAGGTGGAAAACCACAAGATGGATATGCCTTTAAAATGAGACTTCAGCAGGAATCGTAACTAAAGACCACCTAGTGGCACGAGGGTCTGAGGGGCAAGATAGGAGTGGGCTCAACAGGGATTCACCAACATGGGCATCAGAATCTGCTCACCAAGGTCTCTGAGGCGGCACTGCCACTTTAAACAATGAGGAGAGACAGTTGAGCTCCAGCCCATAATAGTCGAGTCGCGGCTCTGTAGCTTTCACATTTTGTATTTTGATGGCTTTATGTGGTCCGATACAAAAAGCCCAATTGGCCTGAGTCCTGTTCTTTATTTAACACTTCATTTAATTTCTAGTAAGCTTAAGTATCAAAGTGTACAGAAATACTGAACGTAGCTGCAAAGGATAAAAGACATTAAATAAAACTATATTATTAAAAAATAGCACAAACAAAAAACTAATGCCAGGCCAGCTGTAGATTTTACTGTATCCCTCCAGCAGCATTAGCTTGTGTAAGGTTTGTACTTTTTACTTCCCATTAAACAATCCAAGTCTCCCTATTACAGTGAAACCGCACGAGCATCTTTCCTAATAAGAAAACAAAATAAAAAAATCATTTTAATTATTTCTAATAGGTCTCAGTATGAGACAAACTGTTGGAAATAAAACCTTAACACGGCCTGTAAAGTTACATCGTTTGACGCCACTTTAACAAAGTTTACCAATGACGGCTTTAGAGGAAAAAAAAAAACACAAAAAACATGCAGAGCTCGAGGAAAATCAGAAATGAACGATAAGGCCGTGTGGGAGCGAGCGACTGAACAAGCTCTTGCCCGACGGACAACACAGGTCGTGCAGAAGGACAATTTTTTATATTAGCATGAAAATAGCAAATTAACATAAAGAGCCATAAAAAGTAATTGAAAGCTTCTAAAACATTAGATTAAGCATAAATATTAGAATGTTGAGAAAATAAGGTAGGTCAAGTGAATAGTTAGCTAAAAATCAGTCATTTTGCATTATTTTTAAGCTCACAGCAGAATTGCTAGTGCGGGAAAAGAAGAGATTAGGAAAATAAGATTGAGAAGACATGTGTCAGCGATAGGAAGCTAAAAGAATGATACCACAGAGAAAAGATGGCTCTGAATGGCACGTACGAGGCAAGCGGAAATATTGAATCAGCAAAGATGGCAAAAAGGCATTGCTGCCAAGGTCAGGTGATGTAATGCAAGGAAAATGACAAAATATGTTCTATATATAATTAGAAAATTAGTAATACTAGCATTTAACCGAAGTACTGGAATTAAATATAAATCTAGCATGCCACGCAAATGATTAAATAAAGGCACATACCATAGTTCAATTTTAATTAAAGCTTAAAGCTTTAGGCCACTATTATAAAACATTTGGAAAGCTTAAAGGAAACCCATATATGGAGTTGAAGCCTTGGCCAGTTAGAGAAAATGGGAACAGCATAGAAAAATAAAAATACCAGGAGGGGCCAGTGATAGGAAAGTAAGGAAATAATAAGGACTCACATGGGAACTCAAGGTTCAGCCAAACGGGAGTAGAAGGGAGGCAGAGAAGATGAGCAAGAGAGGTCGGTAAAGATAGGAAGTGACATAAGAAAAGCCCAAAGATGGTAAGAGGAAGCCATCTACGCAGTCTTAGACCAATCAAAATAAGCCGAACAGACACCAAGAGGAACAATGGACAGTAAAGAAAGGTGTAAAATGAGCTAATTGAGCAAGGACAAAGTGATAAGAAAATGATATAAAAGTTTTGAATTTCGTACTGTTGGAAGCTTGATTCAATTTGGCCGTATTGAGTTGAGTCCGTGTTATTGTTATTTTATTGCAATAAAATTATAAACTCTGATTTCCTATCCTGAGACTCCTAAGAGCATTTATTTCAGGTAAAAAGCCTTCTGGTGACGAAGCTTTTTCGCCACGACATTTGGTGACCTCGACGTGGAGGAGGAAGGCAGTAGCTGTACGGATCCGGAGGCAGGGACGTCGCTCTACGAAACGAACACAGATGGTGGCCACCTAGAAAGGTAAGCAATATTTTGCTAAACTTATTTGTGTGAAGTTTCAAGGATCTCCCGCCCCTCCAACGCAGTAAAGCAGCACAGCCTCTCTTAAAAAAACGTGGTAGGGAAAAAAGGGATGGGCATACAGACTTAAATGGAATGAATGGAAGACTGTACAGCTCATGTGTGATAGTATGAATGTTGAGTGCAGCAAATAATAGAGATTGAGGTTTAAAAGGATAAACGCTCCGGTCCCAGGCGAGACGGAGGGCTGCACGCTGCAGTCCTCAATACGGGTTTAAATTGCTCTGTTCCAGAAGTGACAGGGGAGCTCCGGCCCAGGCGAGTCAGGGGCTGCATTTGTAATCGGGTAGTGTTGAAATCCTATCTAGTACCAAGGGAGTATAGATAGGCGTGAAATTCCTGTGCCAATACTCCTTGCTGTGGCTCTCCAGTAAGGCGTGAGCAAGAGGGCATTTCCATCCATCTGCAAGCCATTTTCAGGGCCCGCAAAACGTAAGCAGGGAGACGTGCCATCTGTCTGCAAAACTGTCTTGAGAGGGAGCCAGTTTTTGGGAAAAGCTCTGCAGCAGTTCCCTCTAACTGTGCCTCAGCAAAAGAGTTTGGTTCAGGTGCGATTGGAGGCCTATCATTACCGCCCTGGAGTAGGGACGGGGGTCTGCTATGATAGGTGAAATTCCTGTTTAGGTACCGCTTCCAGCTTGTCGATAGGAAGAGCAAGTGGAAGGGCTGCTCGATGGAACAGCTGGCTTGAATGTGCTAGTATTAGGGACAGATAAGGGAATAGAACGTTTTGCTGACGATTTTATCATTTTTATTTTTGTTCTGTTTTTTGGTAGGCTAGGGAAGCACGCAAGTGCTGTATGTGTGGAGCGCATTAAAAAAGCGCCGCGGCAATTGAAGAGGCACGTCAGTGCAGGAATGTGTGGAATGCATTAAAGCGACGCAGCGAGTGAAGCACAGAGGTGCTGATTGAAGAGTGTGAGCGACACAAAGATGCAAAGCTAGCTTAGGGCAAAGATAGGGCACTGGGGCAAGCACACTAGGTGCTGAAAAGTGTGAAATTAGGGAATGTAGCCTAATATATAGAAGTGTATAAAATGTGTGTAACATTTCATGTGAAAAAATAAAAGAAGTATATTGCATTAATAGAAGAATAAAGAAATGTGTGTGTAAAAGTAGATATAGTAGATATATTCAGCCTGTATGAGAAAGAGTGGAGTAAAAAAAAAAGGGCTATTGTTTTTTAGAACTTGCATTTGCAAGAAAGTGAGAAAAGAAATAAAAAGAATAGTAAAGTGTAGGCACGCACACATATTTTAATTGTCCCACCCCAAATAGAGATTGAATGTGTGACTGAGCTCCGTTATATCTCTTAGTGGTACTAAAATAAGGCACGGGTGCGGAGACAAGTGTGACTGTGAATGTGCTCCGGAACCCAAATAGGGGGTTAATGAGAAACACAGTCAAGTATTTAAGCACATAACGGGTGTAAGTGAGATTTTGTAATCAAGCATTTCTTCGGCATTGAAAATACATAAATACATACAGTACATGAGAGTGGAATAGAAAAATGAAAAGGGAAAAATAGCAAAGGCCATAGCTCAAAGTACAGGGAGAGTCCTGTGTGAATACTGCAAGGCTGAGACTCAGAAGAAAAATATAATACAGATTTATTACCAAGGTTACAAATTGTGGGAGGATTAGATAGCACATCACCAAAAGAATTTTACGTTTAACTCACGGTGTGCATACACACTATTGGAAAGAGAATTTTTATATAAACGCTGCAGGACAGCAAAGTGAACTGACAGAGAGTGCTAAAGATTTTTTACTAAGAGCTATTACAGAAATATCAAATTTAAACTTAGTACAGGAAGAGTGGCCCTATATATATTGGGAAACTGTGGTTGGGAGAAAGTGGACAGTGAGAAAGTTAGGAGCTACATTAGAGGAACTGGTGGAAACTGACCAACTCCACTTTATTGTAATTCCTTTTGAGGGACATTTAGAGCCATACTTAAAGGAGGGAATAAATCGAGGGTTTGAGAGAGGACAAGGAATAACAGGAAAAATATTAATAGATCCTGGTGTTGAACTGAGTACAATAGTAAGAAGTGGAAACTGGTGTCCACAAAACGCGGTAGGGAGATACGTGCTGCCAGCAGTCACAGTGAGGAAGGTCCTGTGTAAAATCAAACCTACTTTAAATAAAGATCCACATTTAAGATTGGCGGTAGGAAGCCCACGGTTACAGGGAGTTGAAATGGATGCAAGTGAGTTTCCAGTGACCAAATTGGGACACGAAGTTCCCCTTTGCAAGGGTCTTATTGAAAAATTATGTCAAAAGTGGTATAAAAGAACAAAAGGTCTTAAGAACCGCTGGACCCAAAAAGGCTCATTTAATCTGAAACTGTGCGAGGAAATGATAGATCACATTAAGAATTATAAAACAAAAAGATATTGACGGAAAAAGAGAGGGTAAAAGAAAAGCAGAACTGAACGTAATGCAAATGTTTATGGGTGAGGCAGTAAAAAGAAGCACAACACTACAGTAGAAAGAATGAACCGGTGCTTCGCTGATAGAGAATAAGACCCCATCAGCACCGCCGTTGGGTGTGTCATATGCATTCCCACTGATAGAAGGAAAAGTAGAATTAAAGGACAAATAGCAGTGCAAGAGGAGGGAGAAATAGAAGGTAGAAAGAAAAGAACAGAGCAAGATGAATCAGGAGAGCGAGAGCTAAAAGCAGCTAGAAAGCGGCGCCCGATACGCAGCAGTAAACTAGATGACAGTCTTGTGTGGTGGGAAGACAGATGATGAAGCTACAGGACAGGAAAGGCAGGCTGAGAATAAAGAAGGAGCCCGTTATAATAACTTGAGGAAGAATTCAGCGATGAGACAGGCAGCCTGCAGAAACAAGTTACTGATTTGAGCTTGGAAGAATTAGATCAAGTACTTAGTGTAGGACAGGAAGAGTACACAAATAGATTAAGAAACAGAAAAATACTAAAACCACCTGCTTGACTGGAAGGAGACCATACCCCATGCTAATCAAGGGGGACAGGGCACAATATACGCCATGGATGACACAGGACTTCGAGTCCCTGGTGGCGGCACTACCCAGCATATACGAAGGGGGGGCCAAATGGATTACAGCATTTGAGGAAAGAACAACAGGAAAATTGCTGGCTATAGGAGATATAAAAGCATTACTAGCACGGATAGCAGGCAGTAGTACTATGTCAAATTTACTGGAACAAGCTAACTTATCAGATGTGCTGGGCACCACTGTATATGATGCAAACCTTTTTGATCCTCATAGGACAGCCCTATGGAAGGTCCTGCGGGAGGAATATCCAACAAAAATAGACCCAAAAATATTAAAAGGAGACCCCATTGATGTCTCTGAAAATCCTGTTGCTTTTGTGGACAGACAGTTAAGAAAGTGGTGATTGGAGACAGAAAGAGATCCTGAAAAGGATTCATTAACAACTGTATTGTTCCGAAGGGCAGGGCTCGAGGCCTTGCCTAGGCCGCTAAGAGAGAAGCTGGAGGACACAATAGGCCTGGAAGCGAAGTCGTGTAAAGAGTTCTGTGATCATGTGTCCCATGCGGAGGAAAAGAGGCTGGGTGAGCAGGAAAGGGATATGCTGAGAAGGCCAACTCAGCTTCAGTTGGGGGAACTGACACAGAAAAATAAAAAGAAGGTCCAGGCAATGATCCACACCCCGGAAACGGGTCCAGCTGAGGACGGTAAGGTAATGGCGCCAATGGTCTTCCAGCCGATTACCCCTGTTCAGCCACAGGTAGGACAACCTGTAGTAATGCCAGCTACCATTCAAGTATCCCAACAGCCTGCTTATGTTCAATCACATGTAGGACAACCTGTAATGGTGCCAACTCCTAAGCAGGTGGCCCAGCAACCCGTTTATGTCCAGCCACAGGCAGTGCTGATTCCGGTGTTAACGTATCCTATGCCATGCCAGCAGACAGGTGGTGGACGGGGATGACAAAGATATCCCAGAGGTGGATATTTTAGGTCACCGATGAGACTCCCTGGGGTGTTCTGGGTGTGCAGCCAACCAGGTCACATGAGCAGAACTTGCTGAGCTAGATCATGGCGACAAGGAAACAATCAGCTAGCCCAAAATAATCCAAACTTCCAATCTAGTATGCCGCAAGCTCAAAATCAAACAAACTGTAAAGCCCCCCCCCAGCTTCAGAACCAGATGAGTTGTAACAGCCCCCAAGCTCAGAATCACCATAATGGAGGGTACCTGCAGACTACGTCGGGACCCACTAACCCTTGGACGGGATTCGTTCAGGACTTTCAGGGAGGCCCAGAGAATCCTACTTGGGAAGGACAGTACCCAATGCTATCTGGGGGTGCTGATGGTGAACCACTTGCTAGTGTAGAATTAGAAGGGAGACCTATTTCAGCTACGATAGACACTGGAGCCACTTACGCCGGTGTCCAAAAGAGAGATGTGACACACCTTCCCTTGTCAGGTAAACATTTTAAGACGGTAGGATTCTCGGGACAAGCTCAGTTTATTCCACTAACGGCTCCAGTTCAGTTGTGTTTACAGGGTAAAGAAATAAAAATTCCAGTACTTGTCTCAGACCAGTCACCGGTGAATCTTTTGGGAAGAGATGCACTGTGTAGAATGAATCTTACAATTTCATGTACTTAGATGGGGGCTGCATCCCGACCCAGATGGCTATTCAGTTGCCTGAAGCAACTGTTTATTTGCTTGGAGATATGCCTTCAGACTCATTCACTCAATTAGCAACCCAGATATGGGAAAATTGGGGTCAGTTTGTGTCATCCCGATTGCCACAGGCTAGAAGACCTAAATTAGAATACCACTGCACTAGGATTTATGACACTAAAAATGATGAGGAGTTACAGAAAAAATGGCTTTCTGAGACCGGCTCCAAGCCCGTGTCACCCTGCACTCTCAGTATTTCATAACTGGCAAACAAGGAGCAGCCATTCGCATAGAAAATAATCAATTCACAGATATGTGGTTTCAGATTCTAAATGCCTTGCCACATGTAACGTTGTTAGTTGCAGAAGGATATGACAGTAAAGATTTGGGGCCAATGCGTAAAAGAGCAGAGACAGAAATATGGGAAGAAACAGCTAATCCCTCACTCCAACGGTCAGCTGACAAAGATTATTTAAAAATATATCACCTAGCTTGTGTAAAAAGGGATTCCTAAAGTTGTATTGTTACCTGCCTGCAGACAAGCAGTGAAACTTGACACCTCACAAGCTGCGCTTAAACAGGAAATGGAACAAGCAGTCCCAGCTAAGCTTTGGTCGGCCCATGATACTGACGTAGGGTTAATGAAATCAGCAAACCCGGTGGAAATGAAAATGAAACCTGGACATCGTCCACCATGGAAGCTGCAGTACCCACTCAAGCCAGATGCTGAGGAGGGCATTCAGGGCACTAGAACTGGATTGTTGTGCTAAAAGAGACGAAGAGTGTTTGTAACACCCCACTCTTACCAGTTCTAAAAGCAGACAAATCGAAATGGAGGCTTGTTCATGACTTAAGAGCAGTAAACGCGATAATTGAGGACTGGCCTTCAGAGGTCCCCAATCCACATACACTCTTCACTAATGTACCTGATGAAGCAGAATATTTTACTGTCATTGATTTATGTTCAGCCTTTTTCAGTATTCCACTAGCAGAAGCTTGTCAGTTTTTGTTTGCTTTTACATATAGGGGAACACAGTACACCAATACCAGAATCCCACAGGAGTTCAAACATTCACCTCATGCGTTTAATCAAGCTTTGAGGGCAGATTTAGAAGACTTACTGTTGGAAAGTGTGGGGATTCAGTATGTAGATGACATTCTGCTTTGTTCTGTTACAGTCAGCACCAGCACTTACCTTACCAAATTATGACAAACCATTCTGGCTTTGTGGGAAATCCATGTTCTAGCTTTGCTACTGCTGTTCTTATGCAAAATACTTGCACTTAAAGAAAAAGAGAGCCTGTTGCTTATTATAGTACCAAACTAGACAGTGTAGCTCAAGGTTATCCACCCTGCTTTCAAGGGTCGGCAGCAGTTAATTTGCTTATGACAAAGCATCTGCTATTACAATGGGTTACCCAGTGCACATTCTGGCACCTCACAAAATAGTTGAATTGATCAACAAAGGGAGGTTTGCCATGACTCCAGCCCATTTGATTGCAGCATCTTTGCTATCGACATATCCAGATGTCGATATTGAATGGTGCAACACCTTAAACATAGCTGAATTTGTCCCAGTACAAGGAGAACCACATGATTGCATTGTAGATTCACTAACTTTCGCAAAGCTACGAACCGATTTGAAATCTGATCCACTCCAGACTCCAGACCATGTGTTCTCTTGTTTCAGAGACCATTTAGTTCTTCATGTGGGATTTGGAGTTATGGAATACGTCGGAGGACAGTTCCAAACACTACTCTCACAAAAAAAGCAATCAGCCTTGTTCAGGACAATTGGCTGAGGCATGTAAATTAGGTGAAAAGAAAAGCGTTACTGTTTTTACTGACTCAGCTTATGCACACAGTGTCTGCCATTTTTTTTGGAGCTATATGGAAACAGCGAGGGTTCAAAAAGAGTGACGGCAGTGCTATACGAGGCAGCTAACTACTATCCATAAAGTTATACATTCACAGGAAAAGAAAAGGCAGTCTGTTTCAGAGGAACCTAAACCCCCTATCAGACCTGGGGACCAAGTTTACCAAAAAGTTTACCTAAGGAGATGGGACCAAGACAGGCGAGAGGGCCCATTTGAGGTGAAGCAAGCCACAGCAGTCCAAGTAAAAAGCAGCACAACCTGGTATCACCTGAATCACTGCGCTCAAGGGTGGAGCACAAGGAGATGACAACTCTGCTTCTGACAGAGGGGGAACAATATCAGGAGTCCCCTCCAACAACCCACCAGAGAGTACACAAAGAGGAAGACAAAGCCCAGGAACCCAGCCAGACAATCGAGAGGACAGTCTTCAAAGCACGACTAAACAAAGAAGTGCGAGATATGGTAGTCAAGCCAACTCCAAAGAAGATACAAAAGGACAACAACGGTGGTGGAGGACGAGAGGATGAGCTCACTAATCCAGATGACACTCACTCAACGTGTGAAGATCCGTTTGCTGTTGACACTTCTGGTGATGCAGAGTCTGGGAGTACTGATGCTGGTGGGCATAGCGAAGATTAAGCGAGCCCAGGGGAAGGACCATTTGACCTCCTCCCCACAATTGAATATTCTGACATTGCCTGGACCCCCCAATAATACTAACTTTCATGCATAAAAAGGGACAAAGGTAATTGGAACTGATAATGAGCATTCATTAAGGACAAGAAGAAGCATTAAGATTGAATGTAACAGCAAAAATGACAGTGACAATTCAGAATTTTGGAAGGAGGCACAGAACAATGACTGGTATCAACGGGCCATGTACACAGCCAGAGAACTAGCAAAAAAGGAGTGTCTGTTTTGTACTAGCGCTAGGCCAGCTATAATTGTAGTGCCATTTCCGTATTCCTCTGAAACATGCAGACAGTATATTAATAACAATATTGAATACTGTCCATATTGGTGTAAATTATTGCAGGGGTCATCACAATTTACTAAAAAAGGACTTAAAATGTTGAATTGCAAGTATTCAGGGATCTGGCCCACTACAAAACAAAAGCCTCCAAGGTACACTAAGATAACCCCCTCAAAATCCATCCATCCATCCTCGTCCGCTTATCCAAGGTCGGGTCGCGGGGGCAGCAGCTTGAGCACAGAGGCCCAGACTTCCTTCTCCCCGGCCACTTCTACCTCTTCCGGGAGAAATAGTCCTTCCAGCATGACCTGAGTCTTCCCCGGGGCCTCCTCCCGGTTGGACGTGCCCATACACCTCACCAGGGAGGCGTCCAGGAGGCATCCTGACCAGATGCCCGAGCCACCTCATCTGACTCCTCTCGATGCGGAGGAGCAGCGGCTCTACTCTGAGCCCCTCCCGGATGACTGAGCTTCTCACCCTATCTTTAAAGGAAAGCCCAGACCCCCCAGCTTGTATTCGCAATCTCGTTCTTTCGGTCACTACCCATAGCTCATGACCATAGGTAAGGGTAGGAGCGTAGATCGACTGGTAAATTGAGAGCTTTGCCTTATGGCTCAGCTCCTTTTCACCACGACAGACCGATGCAGAGCCCGCATCACTGCGGATGCCACACCGATCCGCCTGTCAATCTCACGATCCATTCTTCCCTCACTCGTGAACAAGACCCCGAGATACTTAAACTCCTCCACTTGGGGCAGGATCTCTCCCCCAACCCTGAGAGGGCACTCCACCCTTTTCCGGCTGAGGACCATGGTCTTGTATTTGGAGGTGCTGATTCTCATCCCAGTCGCTTCACACTCAGCTGTGAACCGATCCAGAGAGAGCTGAAGATCACGGCCTGATGAAGCAAACAGGACAACATCTGCAAAAAGCAGTGACCCAATCCTGAGTCCACCAAACTGGACCCCTTCAACACCCTGGATGCACCTAGAAATTCTGTCCATAAAAGTTATGAACAGAATCGGTGACAAAGGGCAGCCCTGGCGGAGTCCAACTCTCACTGGAAACGGGATCGACTTACTGCCGGCAATGCGGACCAAGCTCTGACACCAGTTGTACAGGGACCGAACAGCTCTTATCAGGGGGTCCAGTACCCCATACTCCCGGAGCACCCCCCACAGGATTCCCCGAGGGACACGGTCGAACGCCTTTTCCAAGTCCACAAAACACATGTAGACTGATTGGGCAAACTCCCATGCACCCTCCAGGATTCTGCTAAGGGTGAAGAGCTGGTCCACTGTTCCGACCAGGGCCGAAAACCACACTGTTCCTCCTGAATCCGAGATTCGACTATCCGACGGATCCTCCTCTCCAGAACCCCTAAATAGACTTTTCCTGGGAGGCTGAGGAGTGTGATCCCTCTGTAGTTGTAACACACCCTCCGGTCCCCCTTTTAAAAATGGGGACCACCACCCCGGTCTGCCAATCCAGAGGCACTGTCTCCGATGTCCATGCAATGTTGCAGAGGCATGTCAACCAAGACAGTCATACAACATCCAGAGCCTTAAGGAACTCCGGACGTATCTCATCCACCCCCGGGGCCCTGCCACCAAGGAGTTTTTTGACCACCTCGGTGACTTCAGTCCCAGAGATGGGAGAGCCCACCTCAGAGTCCCCAGGCTCTGCTTCCTCGTGGAAGGCATGTTAGTGGGATTGAGGAGGTCTTGAAGTACTCCCCCACCGACCCACAACGTCCTGAGTGAGGTCAGCAGCGCACCATCCCACCATATACGGTGTTGATACTGCACTGCTTCCCCCTCCTGAGACGCAGGACGGTGGACCAGAATCTCCTTGAAACCATCCGAAAGTCGTTCTCCAATGCCTCTCCAAACTCCTCCCATGCCCGAGTTTTTGCCTCATCAACCACCAAGCCGCTTCCGCTTGGCCTGCCGGTACCTATCAGCTGCCTCCAGAGACCCACAGGACAAAAAGGTCCTATAGGACTCCTTCAGCTTGACAGCATCCCTCACCACCGGTGTCCACCAACAGGTTCGGGGATTGCCGCCACGACAGGCACTGACCACCTTACGGCCACAGCTCCGGTCAGCCGCCTCAACAATAAAGTCACAGAACATGGCCCATTCGGACTCAATGTCCCCCACCTCCCTCAGGATGTGGTTGAAGTTCTGCCAAAGGTGGGAGTTGAAGCTACTTCTGACAGGGGACTCTGCCAGCCATTCCCAGCAGACCCTCACAACACGTTTGGGCCTACCAGGTCTGACCGGCATCTTCTCCTACCATCGAAGCCAACTCACCACCAGGTGGTGATCAGTTGACAGCTCTGCCCCTCTCTTCACCCGAGTGTCCAAGACATGTGGCCTGCAAGTCCAACTACACGACCACAAAGTCGATCATCGAACTGAGGCCTAGGGTGTCCTGGTGCCAAGTGCACATATGAACACCCCTATGCTTGAACATGGTGTTCGTTATGGACAATCCGTGACGAGCACAGAAGTTCAATAACAAAACACCGCTCGGGTTCAGATTGGGGGGGCCATTCCTCTCAATTACGCCCTTCCAGGTCTCACTGTCATTGCCCGTGAGCATTGAAGTCTCCCAGCAAAACGAGGGAATCCCAGAGGGTATGCCCTCTAGCACTCCCTCCAGAGACTCCAAAAAGGGTGGATACTCCAAACTGCTGTTCGGCGCATACGCACAAACAACAGTCAGGACCCTTCCCCCACCCAAAGGCGGAGAGAGGCCACCTTCTCGTCCACCGGGGTAAACCCCAATGCATAGGCTCCAAGTCGGGGGGCAATAAGTATGCCCACACCTGCTCGGCGCTCTCACGGGGGCAACTCCAGAGTGGTAGAGAGTCCAGCCCCTCTCAAGGAGATTGGTTCCAGAGTCCAAGCTGTGTGTCGAGGTGAGTCCGACTATATCTAGCCGGAACCTCTCGACCTCGCGCACTAGCTCAGGCTCCTTCCCCTTCAGAGAGGTGACATTCCACGTCCCAAGAGCCAGTTTCTATAGCCGAGGATCAGACCGCCAAGGTCCCCGCCTCCGGCCACCACCCAACTCACACTGCACCCAACCTCCTTGGCCCCTCCCATAGGTGGTGAGCCCATAGGAAGGAGGACCCACGTTAGCTCTTCGGGCTGTGCCCGGCCGAGCCCCATGGGTGCAGGCCCGGCCACCAGGTGCTCGCCATCGAGCCCCACCTCCAGGCCTGGATCCAGAGGGGTGCCCCGGTGACCCGCATCCGAGCAAGGGAAAACGTTGTCCAGAGTTTTTATTCTTCATCGGAGGTTTATTGAACCGCTCTTTGTCTCATCCCTCACCTAGGACCAGTTTGCCTTGGGTGGCCCTACCAGGGGCATAAAGCCCCGGACAACGGAGCTCCTAGAATCATTGGGACATGCAAACCCCTCCACCACGATAAGGTGACGGTTCAAAATATGAGTGCTATTCAAAAAAAGGGACAGTGCCAGTTGGGAAGTTCGAAGGTGACGGTTTTAAAACATGGAATCTAGAGCACTTTTCTATAGAAATGCGAGCAGTACATTTACAAGATAGATCCTTAGCAGATAGATGGTGGTTGTGTGACCCAAAACTCAGACTTCTGACATTCTACCAGCAAACTGGTCAGGAAAATGTGCAATAGTAACAGCAGTACAGGAAGTAGATATCGGGTACCTGCCAGAAGAGGGAAGGGTTAAAAGAGCTTATACACCTGATCCAAGAGTATATCTAGATCCAATTGGGCAGCTTAGGGGGATCCCTGAAGAATACAAAGCAAGAAATGAAATTAAAGCAGGGTTCGAGTCAATTTTCACTTGGATAACGCAAAATAAGAATCTAGAGTGGATTAACTATTTGTACTATAATCAGCAGGGGTTCATTAATTACACGGATAATGCATTAACTGTGCTTGGTGAACAGGTAGATGCCACTTGTCGGATGACTTGGAAGAATAGACAAGCCATAGATTGGCTATTGGCGGAAAGAGGAGTAGTATGTCAGATGTTCGGAGACGAGTGCTGCACGTACATGCCAAACAACACAGCCCCGAGGGTTCATTTACACAAGCTATGATTAAACTTAAAACACTAAGACAGGAGATTTATGAAAATGCTGGTAAGGATAAAGATGTTTGTGATATTTTCAACGTAGGATTTTGGAAATCTTTACTTATTAGGGCCAGAATTATTTTACTGGTTGTTCTAATACTGCTCTGCTGTGTCCTGCACATTGCCTGATCCTACATCAACAAGCTTGCTGTAAACCAGATGAATGTGCAAATCTATGACCCACAGTCCTCTCCAGGGCCGGACATCGCTTTAATTTTGGATGATAGATTACATAATGAAATCCAAGAAAGTAAACTCTTTCGGTGAAGTGCTAGTAACCGCTCCCCAGGGAGATGACCCTCTAAGGTGCGAAAAGTAACTGGGCTGAAGAAAACTTGTTTTTCACTGGAAGTATATCTCTGCAAGCAAAGGAAAAGCACTTATTATGGACAATTGTTTTATTATTTTAAGGCTTCTGTATGATTTTCTTGTAACAATCATGCATTATGTTTTATTGATACGTTATTCAATATTTCTGCACCAATGATTGATAGACGCATATTGAATGTAAGGATAGGGCCAGGACGTCTTTTACTCGTCTTAGTTGATTGAGGGGGGAGATGTTTGGCTCCTGTGCCACCAGAGGAGGGGTACGGGTGTTGAAGTTTGGGAAGAACTGTGAGGGGTCCGTATTGGACTCCGAAGAAGATTTGAACCGACATCGCCTACCGTTCTCTTGGAACCAGGTTAGGTGTTGAGGCTTAAAAGCATGAAAATAACAAATTAACATAAAGAGCCATAAAAAGTAATTAAAAGCTTCTAAAACATTAGATTAAGCATAAATTAGAATGCTGAGAAAATAAGGTAGGTCAAGTGAATAGTTAACTAAAAATCAGTCATTTTGCATTATTTTTAAGCTCACAGCAGAACTGCAAGTGCGGGGAATGAATAGATAAGGAAAATAAGATTGAGAAGACCTGTGTCAGCGATAGGAAGCTAAAAGAATGATACCACAGAGAAAAGATGGCTCTGAAAAGCAAGTACGAGGTAAGCGGAAATATTGAATCAGCAAAGATGGCAAAAAGGCATTGCTGCCAAGGTCAGGTGATGTAATGCAAGGGAAATGACAAAATATGTGGTGTATATAATTAGAAAATTAGTAATACTAGCATTTAACCTAAGTACTGGAATTAAAAATAAATCAAGCATGCCACACAAATGATTAAATAAAGGCACATACCATAGTTCAATTTTAATTAAAGCTTAAAGCTTTAGGCCACTATTATAAAATGTTTGGAAAGCTTAAAGGAAACCCATATATGGAGTTGAAGCCTTGGCCAGTTAGAGAAAATGGGAACAGCATAGAAAAATAAAAATACCAGGAGGGGCCAGTGATAGGAAAGTAAGGAAATAATAAGGGTTCACATGGGAACTCAAGGTTCGGCCGGACAGGAGTAGAAGGGAGGCAGAGAAGATCAGCAAAAGAGGTCGGTAAAGATAGGAAGTGACATAAGAAAAGCCCAAAGATGGTAAGAGGAAGCCATCAACGCAGTCTTAGACCAATCGAAATAAGCCGAACAGACACCAAGAGGAACAATGGACAGTAAAGAAAGGTGTAAAATGAGCTACTTGAGCAAGGACAAAGTGATAAGAAAATGATATAGACGTTTTGAATTTCGTACTGTTGGGAGCTCGATTCGATTTGGCCGTGTTGAGTTGAGTCCGTGTTATTATTGTTATTTTATTGCAATAAAACTATAAACTCTGTTTGCCTATCCTGAGACTCCTAATAGCATTTATTTCAGGTAAAAAGCCTTCTGGTGACGAAGATTTTTCGCCACGACAGTCGGAGCATGCGTGAAATCAAAAGGAGAAGCGGCGCGGAAAAGTGCACGAGCGCGAAGAGAGCAGAAGCGATTCCGAGTTAACGCGCCTCCGCCAAGTCAGATGTAGCGTTACATTTCACGGGATACCAACCGGAAAATAAATTAACGTAGCAATAGCAAAAAAAAAAAGTGCGCGCCCTCCGTCGTCCACAATAAACTCCTGAAAGTGCGATTTGCTGTGCCGCCTCCAACACGTTGCGCTCAATCCCTAAAATGTAAACGCGAACCACGCGGCGTCAGGCACCTCCTCAAATTTAAAGCCGCTCTGCATATCGCGGTCTTCCTCACTGCTGGCATTCCCACCCGTAAGCGATCCCCACGTTCGACTTTGTCTCACCTTCCGAACCTTTGCTTGATGTTATGGCCGTGAAGAAGACGGAGCGCGGGGGTCTCATAAGAGCAAATTAATGATGGGATACTCGATACTCACTTGAAGAACTATCGAAGAGTCGTTTAGAGGCTTGTTTGAATTGCGCCAGTCGCGTGATTTTGAGGCACGTTAGCGTCATGACGTCATTGATATCTTCGCCGTAGACATAGAATTACTAGACGCCGCATGACCCAATTGTATCCGGCTGCAGGTCGCAGACTTGGCCTTCCACGCCACGCCCCCAAGCATTCGCGTCTGTCTTCTATCGCATCGCTCTCGTTGAAAAACTAGTAACGTTGATTTACCCTGTAACCCTAAACGACGATATTAATATGACTTCCTGCAATCACGAGGCAAGAAACCGAGTTTCTCTTTATGGTATTATTCTCGTATTTACTTTTAGAAACAAAAACAGTTTTATAATTTCTGAGTCAGGATTCGATATAGTTAAAAGAAAGAGAGCATAACATATTTTTAGATTAAGGAAACACCTTACTAAATATGAATGTGGTTGCTCTAACTGCTATTATAGTGAATTCTATCATTCAAAATATTGGAAGTTATTTTTATGGTACTAAACGGCATGTCTGACATTATTTCTGGAACCTCGTTCAATAAAGGATAATTCCGTTCATGACATTAATTTATTATGTTACAAAATAAATGATGATCAATAACACAACATAACAATCAGCAGGCATGAAAATGAAGGTCTAAACTTTTGAGTTCTCAGTAAAATAAACTGTTGAAATTGTTTGTATTGAACAATTTTTTTAAATGATCCAACTTACTATACAGTTCATACCTTCATTTCCATTGTCTGTCTTGAATTGTGTTTTCTTAATTTTGTTCTACGCTGCTGCTATAATGTTGATAAATTTCAAGTGGAGTTATTAAACTTTCAAACGTTTACTTGGTTTTTAATTTTAATGCATAATTATTCTCTCTGGGACCCTAACTTATAAGTATGTACTTATCAAAAAAAAAGTGAAGCAAATCTCTTAAATTGCTTAATAGATATTTTATCGTTTGTTTTTCTAAAGAAATGTAAAAATTAGCATTATTGAAAGTTGCACTTCCATAAACCGTCTTTTTTATTTATTTTGGAACTGAACTAACAAATTTTAAACTTAACTTTAAAAATGTTTTGTTTGGGTCGATGCAATAATTACAAGTCCATTTTTTAGTGATTATAAATCCTTTAATTGCCATATACAGTACCATTTCTTGTACTGCATTAGGAATTTGTCATTTGTCGCATACCCCAACTTACTCTCCAAACAGAGATGTACTTTTTTGTAAATAAGATTACAGTTATTAGGTCATCGGTTTCACTGCTTGCTCAGATTCATCTCTTCCCATAGTGTGTTCAGCTGTCTTTCACCACTTTGAGCCTGCGTGTGTCGTCATCTCTGTTGTCTGAATCCTACAAATTGCCCCCTGAACAGTGTCCCCTCTCGATTAGTTAAGTGGTTTTTTGATTCTGTCAGGCCAAGTATTGTTACCTTAATAAATGCAAGCTTGATTTCTGGTTGTGTTCCTGATGCCTTGAAACACGCCGTGGTGCAGAAACGTATTATAAAAAACAAAATAAGGACCCTCTAATATGTCAAGTTTCAGGCCAATTTCTAAACTGCCTTTTTTATCTAAAGTCTTAGAAAAAGTTGTCCTAACTCAAACATTTCTAGATGAAAATAGTACTCTGGAAAAATTCCAATCCAGATACAGATGTTCTTGCAGCACTGAAACATCCTTGTTAAAGGTTAACAGTGACTTCTTCCCAATTACTAATGCTGGAGATTCTGCCATTCTTGTACTGCTAGATCTTACCTCAGCTTTTGATGCCGTGGATCATATGATTCTTATATCCTGTCTTGAACAGTATGTAGACATCCAAGGTAATGCCCTGAAATGGTTTAAATCTTATCTAAGCAATAGGAGCATCTCTATTCATTTGGGTGAGTTCTCATCCTCTGTAGCTCCTCTTACTTGTGCTGTTCCATCCTTGGACCAATTCTCTTTTTGATAGGCATGTTACCTTTAGGCTCCATTTTTAATAAGTATGGCTTCTCTATACTGATGACACTTAATATATTTGCCACTAAAATCAAAGTGAGAAAATACAGACCCTCCATGCGTGCTTGAATGATATAAAAACCTGGATGGCAATGCACCTTCTTAAACTAAATGATAATAAAACTGTGATCATGCATAGTTTCCAAAATTTAAGAAAGTTTGAGTGTCTCTGATGTTGCTCTTGGACCCCTTGCCATATACGTATCATAAAGCTTCAGTTAGCCCAGGTATGATCTGTGACAGCTCATTCAAACTCGACAAACAGATAAATTGTGAGGTTAAATGAAGCTTTCCCTGCTGAGACTTTAAGGTAGAAGTTTTCGTTCTTTCTGCGATCTTGAAAAGGCCATCCAAGCTTTTACAGCATCTCATTTGGACTATTGCAGTTCTTTGCAGTATGTAGGTGTTGGTCAGGCCCTGTTACGACACCTACAACTATTCCACAACTTTGCTGTTCGCTTATTGAATGGCTCTTGTAAGTGTGGCCATATTTCACCAATACTGACCTTGCTTCATTGGCTTCTGGTTCATTTCAGAATTGATTTTAAAATTCCATTTCTTGTTTTCAAATGTTTGAATGGATGAGCCCCATCTTGCCTCTTGGAACCTCTTCACTTGTATGTGCCTAGAAGAGCCCAGTGGTCTACTAGCCCGATGCTCTTAGTTGTGCCGAGGTCGAGGCTGAAGCAAAGGAGGAATCGGGTGTTTGCTGTGGCTGCTCCTTTTCTCTGGAATGGCTCACCTTATTATGTTAGGTCTGCTCCAGTACAGGCCATTTTTAAGTCATCATTAAAGTCTTATTTCTTCTTGCTGCCATTTGACCCTGCAAGAGGTTGACATTGTTTGTATATGTTGGCTCACGTACATTCATGATTAGAAATATGTATGTATGGGCATTTTAAGTTTATCTTTTATGTAATAGTTGGTTATTCTTGCAGTTTTGTGCTGTGTACATACAGTATATTTGAACTCCTTCTTTACCTTATCTTGTACAGCACTTTGGTTCAGTTCTGCCTGCTGTTGTAAATGTGCTTTAAAAATAATAATTGCTTTGCCCTGCCTTATAAAACATTATTTTAATACATAACACTAAGAAGTGCAGATCTGAGACAATGGACTGTAAAGATGAAGTTGGTTTGCAACATTTATTACAAAGAGTAAAAAAATATATAAAATATATAACAAGAATTGTAGTTTGTAACTGAACAATGAGGGACATGTATGTTGGTTACATTTTCTGACAAAACAGTCATTTTCCTTTTTCCTTTCATGTTATCTAAAAACAGATCCATGTCTTCCATATGTGAAATAAAGGATGATGAAGTATCTAAGGACATATTCCCTCTCCTCTTCTTCTGGAAATTCAGATAGCAAATCAAATTTCTAAAGGGCCTCCTCAATGTCGTCGTTGTCCACTGACAGTAATGAAGGGAGTGAGATGTACCTCCTGAACACAGAAATGTTCTCAACACACCACTTCTCTGCCTCAGTAAATTGCTGAAGGATTCTGTGTTTTTATGTAATACGTTTTATTAAAGAAAGAAAGAAAGAAAGAAAGAAAGAAAGAAAGAAAATACTTTAAATGGTCATCATAAAGCTTATAGCCTTTTCCTCCACATTTACAAGAAATGTAAAGGAAGTAAAAAAAAATAATAATGTACAGTATATTCTGAATTTGTTATACATTTTTAACATTACTGCTTTCGATCGCAGATTCTACAAGTCTTCAATGTTTCTTACCTTACACTATTATTAACACACACAGCACACAATGCATTTCAAATGTTTTAAGGCCTTTAAGAGTTTTACTAGCACTCCAGTTTGTCAGAAGACGTCAAACATGCTGTTAGTCTTTTGGGCTTTGACTCCTACTGCTTAACGATTAACAGTCAGCATCTGAGACAAGCATGGAGTCTTTTTATACATTTTATTCACTATACCATAGGCATTGTAAGCCAGCATCAACAACATGTAATTCATCTTTCTTATTAAAGTTTATAAAGTGATGTGTTTGTACCTGCTCATCAGTGCCATGTGCTGGATGGTGAAGGGTGGCTGATGTTTCTTCTAAAAGAAAAGATCTGAAACCTGCAGAACGCAGTGCTATGGAACAGAATAGCAAGACTTTTTTTTTTTCATTTCAAATGTAGTGCAAGTCTTTACTCTATTGAGCCATTAATGAGAAGACATAGTCTAAACCTGAAAACAGAAAAAATAATATTTACTTAAGGAAATGTTAAAAAAGAATCAAAAGAATAAGCACAATAAATGGCCCTGTCCTGTCTGTCCATTATTTCTGTACCTTCTAATTTTTTGTTTGGTTCTTGGCCTTCATTTAGAAAGGCGTTTACTCGCTCAGTCCAATGTGAGCAGTTACTTCAGTGATTTCAGAAAGAAGCATTAAGTTTATAATGGGAAACATTTTGACTATTTGTCTTTGATTTACAGTATGGCTAAGTTTATTTGCCACATTACCACAGAAGTGAATAGAAGTTATTAAAGGAAATTTAAATGTCATTTAGCTCTTGGTGCTGGAGTTCTCAAGTAACATTCTACACCAGCACTTCCTCAAAGCCGGCCTGTCATTCTAAAGAGAACTGAGCAGAGTCACGTTGTTAAAAGGAGTTTAATGTTACAAAAATATTTATGCAAACCATTATAAACATACATTTAAAATATCTGGATGTTGAAAGGTAGGCGTTTCTGGAACTTCAAAACCACTGTGGACAGTATGCTGAAATAAAAAAAAAAAATCAAATATAATAAATTAAACATAACACAAATATCCAACACAAATTGTAGAGGGTGACAAAAATGGGAACCAGCAACCGGATATAATCCTCCCTTTACAAATACTACAATGAAAGAAGAGAGGACTAAAGATGAGACACACCTCATTAAAACTGAAGGGAGCCTCAAGGATGAAACCACAAAATGGCCCTTTGGAAACCTGGACACAACATTAAATACAGACATACAAAAATGATAGTTACAATATGAAATGGTCATACCATCAACATGGTAATTCCACAGTAATGGCTATTCATCTGACTTGGAAGGCCCTAATACATCCATCCATCCATCCATTATCCAACCCGCTATATCCTAACTACTGGGTCAGCCAACACAGGGCTCAAGGTAGGAAACAAGCGCCGGTCAGGGCGCCAGCCACCCGCAGGGCTCACACACACACACACCAAACACACACTAGGGAGGCACTAATACAAGGGGTAAAAAAAAAATATCAAACAAAAATAATAAATACTGACATACAGTAAACTGTTGACAATGCCTTTTAAACAAAAACAACAATGGAACTGCCGCTTGTTACACACCCTTTGTTGTTACATCTGTAAATAGTAAAACCTGCCAAACAGATAATGCTCAGCTTTTTAATCTGTATTTAAATAAGTTCCAGTTCAGAAATCTAAACGTCAGTATTGTTTGCAAGCACACACTCCTGGCATACACACACTACCTGTACACTTGACACTGTGGTCTTCATGACTCTGAAGGCAGGCAGCAGGATGCTGTAGTCTTTGTGCTTTTTACAAAGAGGGCACTTGGATTCATTTTGATATTTAATCAATGTAATCAAAGTTGGTTTTATAGTCTCTGCCTTTATGGAGAAATGTGACTGTGGAAATCAAGACAAAAATAATATGGAATACTAATTTGGCACAAACCGCTAACGTGCTTTTATAAATAGCTAACTTAACTATAGAAAAATCAAGTTAAATAAGAAATTTAACACACGTTAATGACAACGATAAACATAAACACCTTTCATATTGTACACTAACATTGCAGATTCTCTACATAACATCTCATAAATAAGTGAAAAAGTTAAAATAGATTAAATAATATGGCAAATATTAAAAGGAAATAATACAAAAGGTAAAAGATAATTAAAACGATATGCTTAAAAATAGGATATGTCAGTAATGACGATAATCAGAGAACACTTGGATTCGCTATACAATATATAATCGTACATCTCATTAGTTTTGTTTAATGAATCTAAAGTTTCTTTAAATATACTGAGCTTTTTATTCTGTGAGTCCATACCTGGGTCTGCTGTGCCATTGTTCCGTGTCGGAAAACGTTTTCAGCTCCTTTTCTTTTTTGTATTGGAAAAACTATACAGCAGCTCGTCTCCTTCTCTTTCTACGGACTGTAGGCGGTTGTGGGGGCGGACTGTGGAAGGCAGGGCGTGGAAGGCCGGGTGTGTGACCTCTGCAGCTGGAGGCCTGAGGGCAGTTGACTGTAATGCACATTTAGAATAAAGCAGACAGAGTTCACTTGTGGCTCTGTGGTCTGTACACACAAACATGGGGTCAGAAGTGTGAACCGCAACCACTCCGATTTTATGACAAATCAACCACATATCCAGCTGAAAAGCCATTTGGAAAGTACTTTATAACCAAGCAACCATGTACACAAACGCCATACCACCTCCAGTCGAGATGAAGATGTCTGGCGACTTGGCCACGAACTGAGAGATCTTTAAAGCGGAATTTCAGGACTTTATGTTAGCCACCGGACTGCATGAGAAACCCCCAGATGTACAAGCAGCCACCCTCAGACGAGTAATGGGTAGTGAGTGGCGAAATGTCTACCGACACAATCTGCACTTGATGGAGGAACAGCAAAAGGACGCCACCGCCATTTTGCCTGACCTTGAGAAGCATTTCAAGCCAACAAAGAATGTTATATTTGAGCGCTTTGTCTTTGGATCCTTTAAGCAAAAGGAAGGTGAGACAGTAGACGTATTTGTAACTAAACTAAGGCAGAAAGCTGTAACGTGTGATTATGGACATTTGAAAGACAACCTGATAAGAGACAGGCTTGTGTTAGGTATTTCTGATGAAAGCACATGACGCCACTTGCTAAGAGAAGGGGAATTTACTTTGACATCCGTTATCGACATCTGCCGAGCAGCGGAGCAAACAGATATGCGAATGAAGGCACTATCGCAGGCTAAAGCGTATGACATAATTAACGCCGCGGACATTCGAAAGCCAACACAATAAGGTACACTCAAGTCCACCAAGTCAAGACTTCCGAGCAACCCCAGGAGCGCTGACAAGTTCAAGTACTGTGGCAGCACACATAACCGGGGAAGAGCCACGTGCCCAGCTTTTGGCAAGGTTTGCCAACTCTGTGGAACTCTCAAGCACTGCGATGGTCAGCTGCATACAGTAGTCACCCAAGCTGAGCTTGAACAGGAAGAGGATGACGACATTGACAGACAAATATACACACGCCAGTATGATGGGGTTGCCCAGCTTCCGAGGGAAAAAGTAGTTTGTCAACATACAGCTCCATGACACCTGACAATGTGCCAGCTGGACTCGGGAGCAACGTGCAATGTCATGAGTCTACGGGACAAACTTAAACTAATTCCTAGCCAGATGAGACTAAAACTGCATTCTGAGGAGGTGATGAAGTCAGTGGGCCTTTTCCGCACCGAATGTCTGATAAAGGGACATAGTCACAAGCTAGAATTTGAAATAGCTGAAACAAATTAAAATCTGCTCCTATCAGGTTCAACATGTGAGCGTTTGGGACTGATGCACATCACAATGCTTCATAAGAACTTCATAATTTAGAAGGCCATATCACAGAGACGCTCACTGAACACGAACTTACCACCAGATACCGGGAAGTATTCAGGAATTCCACTGAATCTCTCCCTGGAAGTACACTTTGACCTGGATCGGACTGTCACACCAGTAAAATGCTCACTGTGCAATGTTCCAGTTGCCCTCAGGACAGCTGTCAAAGCCCAACTGGACAAACACATACGTGATGGCCATCGAGCCCCAGTGACTGACCCCACGGAATGGATAAGCAACATGGTCATTGTAAAAAAAATGGGAAAATCCGAATCTGAATTGATCCAAAGGCATTGAACAAAGCTCTGATAAGGTCCCACTATGTAAATGCTGACTGAAGCTGAGACTGAGAATCAACAAGCTGCAGTTTAAAATAAGCAACATGTTCATTTTCATGGACACATACTCTCAGCTGAGGGTCTCAAGCCAGAACCAGAGAAGGTAAGGGATATAAAGACATGCCTGCTCCCACAGATTCAAAGGGTGTACAAAGGTTCATCAGATTCGTTTACATACCTGTCGAAATTCATGCCCTGCCTCTCAGAGGTGAAGACACACAGTGGCACTGCAGGCTGCCGAAGCACCAGAAGGCCTTGAATGAAGTCAAGCACCTTATCGCTGTGGTGCCAATACTAAGATATTACGATGTTAACAAGCCCATAACAGTACAGAGTGACTCCAGTCAGAATGGCCTCGGCTTCTGCCTACTACAGGAAGGGCAGCCTGTAGCATTTGCTTCCACAGCTCTCACGCAACCGAGCAGAATTGCACGCTCAGATCGAGAAGGAATGTGTAAGCATTGTGTTAGCCTTTCATAGCGATCTGTATGGTGTGGGAGATCACTGCAGAAACTGACCACAATCTGCTAGTCGTGAATCTTTAGAAGCGTCTGCTTAGCGCCTCAAAATGACTTAAAAGTATGATATTCTCACTCCAAAACTACGCTCTGGAAGTAACCTCTAATCTGGGCCGATTATGTATGTGGCGACACACTGTGCAGAGACCCTGTATTTGTAACCTCTATTTTAACGGGTTTATTTTTATGGATTTTATACCCATCTTTCACTGGTTTTAAAGAGTTATTTGTGTATTTTTGAGAACACTGCACATGTGGACAATTTTGATTTTACTTTTGACTGTTTTTCAATAAAGCACTCAAGCACTTTCCACCATCCCTGACTTCAATGAGATTTGTCCACTCATCTGGTCATAACTCTCGTGGCGTTGGCTCATCAGACTCCTATGTGGGAAGAGGAGTCTGGAGGGGCCGACATCGTCACATATTACATACTGAAGTCCACATCAGAGTCCATGTTAGTCCTCTTTATTAGTCAAATTGTCCAAACCATAATAAGTTCTTGTCTCCTGCTTATCAGAGTTGTGTGAATGTTGTTAGAGAGGGAGAATCGACTGACTGATGTTAAACTACTCAAAAATGAATTTTTTTTTTTTTTTTGTCCATGCCAGTAATTTATCAGATTATTCAGCAAAGAGCCTATCTGTTAGACTCTCTTAAAGGTAACTGAAGACCACTCAATCTAGAAACAGAATCATAGGATTCAATGATAAATACAAGGAATGTAGATCTATTTAAACTGATTAAAACAGAAATAAAGGTACACACAAGACCACTCAGTCTAAGAAACAGAATCATAGGATTCAATGATAAATACAAAGGAATGTAGAAATATGAAAACTGATTAAAAACAGAAATGAGCCAGGACACAGACAGAAAAACAGACAACCACGTAACACAGCAGACAGACAGACAGACACGTAACACACAGCAGACAGACAGACAGACAGACAGACAGACATGTAACATACAGCAGGGCTTAGCACCTGCCTCGGCCCCACAGTTTAGATCGGTTATTCAAGTATATTACTCAGGATTGTGAGACTAAAAGGGGCTGTGAAAGGTTGGCTCTTCCTGCAATGATTAAACCCAGTTAGCCAGAATGGGTATAAATGGCTATGCCAGTCCTGCATGTAATAGTCCCACCTCAGTATTTCACTTGTACATAAGAGTGACCCTCCAGCCTGTCATTGTGTCCCCATGTGCTCGGCTGTCACCACACTACATCTATAGATGTCTCTGGCACAAAGGCTCATAACATGGTGATGCTCCACAAGGGGTTAACCTGCCCCACTCCTTTGAAGCGTCAAGCAGATAACCAATGCACTTCAGATCAGGTCATACTAATAATATATTCAGCCTGGCCAGTACTTGCATGACCACCTAGAAAGAATTTATCTATAAAAGGTGTCATGGAGCCAGACTGTGCTGAATGTGATCCTAATTCCCAGTCACGCGAGGATGTTACAAAATAAATGATGATCAATAACACAACATAACAATCAGCAGGCATGAAAATGAAGGTCTAAACTTTTGAGTTCTCAGTAAAATAAACTGTTGAAATTGTTTGTATTGAACAATTTTTTTAAATGATCCAACTTACTATACAGTTCATACCTTCATTTCCATTGTCTGTCTTGAATTGTGTTTTCTTAATTTTGTTCTACGCTGCTGCTATAATGTTGATAAATTTCAAGTGGAGTTATTAAACTTTCAAACGTTTACTTGGTTTTTAATTTTAATGCATAATTATTCTCTCTGGTACCCTAACTTATAAGTATGTACTTATCAAAAAAGTGAAGCAAATCTCTTAAATTGCTTAATAGATATTTTATCGTTTGTTTTTCTAAAGAAATGTAAAAATTAGCATTATTGAAAGTTGCACTTCCATAAACCGTCTTTTTTATTTATTTTGGAACTGAACTAACAAATTTTAAACTTAACTTTAAAAATGTTTTGTTTGGGTCGATGCAATAATTACAAGTCCATTTTTTAGTGATTATAAATCCTTTAATTGCCATATACAGTACCATTTCTTGTACTGCATTAGGAATTTGTCATTTGTCGCATACCCCAACTTACTCTCCAAACAGAGATGTACTTTTTTGTAAATAAGATTACAGTTATTAGGTCATCGGTTTCACTGCTTGCTCAGATTCATCTCTTCCCATAGTGTGTTCAGCTGTCTTTCACCACTTTGAGCCTGCGTGTGTCGTCATCTCTGTTGTCTGAATCCTACAAATTGCCCCCTGAACAGTGTCCCCTCTCGATTAGTTAAGTGGTTTTTTGATTCTGTCAGGCCAAGTATTGTTACCTTAATAAATGCAAGCTTGATTTCTGGTTGTGTTCCTGATGCCTTGAAACACGCCGTGGTGCAGAAACGTATTATAAAAAACAAAATAAGGACCCTCTAATATGTCAAGTTTCAGGCCAATTTCTAAACTGCCTTTTTTATCTAAAGTCTTAGAAAAAGTTGTCCTAACTCAAACATTTCTAGATGAAAATAGTACTCTGGAAAAATTCCAATCCAGATACAGATGTTCTTGCAGCACTGAAACATCCTTGTTAAAGGTTAACAGTGACTTCTTCCCAATTACTAATGCTGGAGATTCTGCCATTCTTGTACTGCTAGATCTTACCTCAGCTTTTGATGCCGTGGATCATATGATTCTTATATCCTGTCTTGAACAGTATGTAGACATCCAAGGTAATGCCCTGAAATGGTTTAAATCTTATCTAAGCAATAGGAGCATCTCTATTCATTTGGGTGAGTTCTCATCCTCTGTAGCTCCTCTTACTTGTGCTGTTCCATCCTTGGACCAATTCTCTTTTTGATAGGCATGTTACCTTTAGGCTCCATTTTTAATAAGTATGGCTTCTCTATACTGATGACACTTAATATATTTGCCACTAAAATCAAAGTGAGAAAATACAGACCCTCCATGCGTGCTTGAATGATATAAAAACCTGGATGGCAATGCACCTTCTTAAACTAAATGATAATAAAACTGTGATCATGCATAGTTTCCAAAATTTAAGAAAGTTTGAGTGTCTCTGATGTTGCTCTTGGACCCCTTGCCATATACGTATCATAAAGCTTCAGTTAGCCCAGGTATGATCTGTGACAGCTCATTCAAACTCGACAAACAGATAAATTGTGAGGTTAAATGAAGCTTTCCCTGCTGAGACTTTAAGGTAGAAGTTTTTCGTTCTTTCTGCGATCTTGAAAAGGCCATCCAAGCTTTTACAGCATCTCATTTGGACTATTGCAGTTCTTTGCAGTATGTAGGTGTTGGTCAGGCCCTGTTACGACACCTACAACTATTCCACAACTTTGCTGTTCGCTTATTGAATGGCTCTTAAAGTGTGGCCATATTTCACCAATACTGACCTTGCTTCATTGGCTTCTGGTTCATTTCAGAATTGATTTTAAAATTCCATTTCTTGTTTTCAAATGTTTGAATGGATGAGCCCCATCTTGCCTCTTGGAACCTCTTCACTTGTATGTGCCTAGAAGAGCCCAGTGGTCTACTAGCCCGATGCTCTTAGTTGTGCCGAGGTCGAGGCTGAAGCAAAGGAGGAATCGGGTGTTTGCTGTGGCTGCTCCTTTTCTCTGGAATGGCTCACCTTATTATGTTAGGTCTGCTCCAGTACAGGCCATTTTTAAGTCATCATTAAAGTCTTATTTCTTCTTGCTGCCATTTGACCCTGCAAGAGGTTGACATTGTTTGTATATGTTGGCTCACGTACATTCATGATTAGAAATATGTATGTATGGGCATTTTAAGTTTATCTTTTATGTAATAGTTGGTTATTCTTGCAGTTTTGTGCTGTGTACATACAGTATATTTGAACTCCTTCTTTACCTTATCTTGTACAGCACTTTGGTTCAGTTCTGCCTGCTGTTGTAAATGTGCTTTAAAAATAATAATTGCTTTGCCCTGCCTTATAAAACATTATTTTAATACATAACACTAAGAAGTGCAGATCTGAGACAATGGACTGTAAAGATGAAGTTGGTTTGCAACATTTATTACAAAGAGTAAAAAAATATATAAAATATATAACAAGAATTGTAGTTTGTAACTGAACAATGAGGGACATGTATGTTGGTTACATTTTCTGACAAAACAGTCATTTTCCTTTTTCCTTTCATGTTATCTAAAAACAGATCCATGTCTTCCATATGTGAAATAAAGGATGATGAAGTATCTAAGGACATATTCCCTCTCCTCTTCTTCTGGAAATTCAGATAGCAAATCAAATTTCTAAAGGGCCTCCTCAATGTCGTCGTTGTCCACTGACAGTAATGAAGGGAGTGAGATGTACCTCCTGAACACAGAAATGTTCTCAACACACCACTTCTCTGCCTCAGTAAATTGCTGAAGGATTCTGTGTTTTTATGTAATACGTTTTATTAAAGAAAGAAAGAAAGAAAGAAAGAAAGAAAGAAAGAAAGAAAGAAAGAAAGAAAATACTTTAAATGGTCATCATAAAGCTTATAGCCTTTTCCTCCACATTTACAAGAAATGTAAAGGAAGTAAAAAAAAATAATAATGTACAGTATATTCTGAATTTGTTATACATTTTTAACATTACTGCTTTCGATCGCAGATTCTACAAGTCTTCAATGTTTCTTACCTTACACTATTATTAACACACACAGCACACAATGCATTTCAAATGTTTTAAGGCCTTTAAGAGTTTTACTAGCACTCCAGTTTGTCAGAAGACGTCAAACATGCTGTTAGTCTTTTGGGCTTTGACTCCTACTGCTTAACGATTAACAGTCAGCATCTGAGACAAGCATGGAGTCTTTTTATACATTTTATTCACTATACCATAGGCATTGTAAGCCAGCATCAACAACATGTAATTCATCTTTCTTATTAAAGTTTATAAAGTGATGTGTTTGTACCTGCTCATCAGTGCCATGTGCTGGATGGTGAAGGGTGGCTGATGTTTCTTCTAAAAGAAAAGATCTGAAACCTGCAGAACGCAGTGCTATGGAACAGAATAGCAAGACTTTTTTTTTTTCATTTCAAATGTAGTGCAAGTCTTTACTCTATTGAGCCATTAATGAGAAGACATAGTCTAAACCTGAAAACAGAAAAAATAATATTTACTTAAGGAAATGTTAAAAAAGAATCAAAAGAATAAGCACAATAAATGGCCCTGTCCTGTCTGTCCATTATTTCTGTACCTTCTAATTTTTTGTTTGGTTCTTGGCCTTCATTTAGAAAGGCGTTTACTCGCTCAGTCCAATGTGAGCAGTTACTTCAGTGATTTCAGAAAGAAGCATTAAGTTTATAATGGGAAACATTTTGACTATTTGTCTTTGATTTACAGTATGGCTAAGTTTATTTGCCACATTACCACAGAAGTGAATAGAAGTTATTAAAGGAAATTTAAATGTCATTTAGCTCTTGGTGCTGGAGTTCTCAAGTAACATTCTACACCAGCACTTCCTCAAAGCCGGCCTGTCATTCTAAAGAGAACTGAGCAGAGTCACGTTGTTAAAAGGAGTTTAATGTTACAAAAATATTTATGCAAACCATTATAAACATACATTTAAAATATCTGGATGTTGAAAGGTAGGCGTTTCTGGAACTTCAAAACCACTGTGGACAGTATGCTGAAATAAAAAAAATCAAATATAATAAATTAAACATAACACAAATATCCAACACAAATTGTAGAGGGTGACAAAAATGGGAACCAGCAACCGGATATAATCCTCCCTTTACAAATACTACAATGAAAGAAGAGAGGACTAAAGATGAGACACACCTCATTAAAACTGAAGGGAGCCTCAAGGATGAAACCACAAAATGGCCCTTTGGAAACCTGGACACAACATTAAATACAGACATACAAAAATGATAGTTACAATATGAAATGGTCATACCATCAACATGGTAATTCCACAGTAATGGCTATTCATCTGACTTGGAAGGCCCTAATACATCCATCCATCCATCCATTATCCAACCCGCTATATCCTAACTACTGGGTCAGCCAACACAGGGCTCAAGGTAGGAAACAAACGCCGGGCAGGGCGCCAGCCCACCGCAGGGCTCACACACACACACACCAAACACACACTAGGGAGGCACTAATACAAGGGGTAAAAAAAAAATATCAAACAAAAATAATAAATACTGACATACAGTAAACTGTTGACAATGCCTTTTAAACAAAAACAACAATGGAACTGCCCGCTTGTTACACACCCTTTGTTGTTACATCTGTAAATAGTAAAACCTGCCAAACAGATAATGCTCAGCTTTTTAATCTGTATTTAAATAAGTTCCAGTTCAGAAATCTAAACGTCAGTATTGTTTGCAAGCACACACTCCTGGCATACACACACTACCTGTACACTTGACACTGTGGTCTTCATGACTCTGAAGGCAGGCAGCAGGATGCTGTAGTCTTTGTGCTTTTTACAAAGAGGGCACTTGGATTCATTTTGATATTTAATCAATGTAATCAAAGTTGGTTTTATAGTCTCTGCCTTTATGGAGAAATGTGACTGTGGAAATCAAGACAAAAATAATATGGAATACTAATTTGGCACAAACCGCTAACGTGCTTTTATAAATAGCTAACTTAACTATAGAAAAATCAAGTTAAATAAGAAATTTAACACACGTTAATGACAACGATAAACATAAACACCTTTCATATTGTACACTAACATTGCAGATTCTCTACATAACATCTCATAAATAAGTGAAAAAGTTAAAATAGATTAAATAATATGGCAAATATTAAAAGGAAATAATACAAAAGGTAAAAGATAATTAAAACGATATGCTTAAAAATAGGATATGTCAGTAATGACGATAATCAGAGAACACTTGGATTCGCTATACAATATATAATCGTACATCTCATTAGTTTTGTTTAATGAATCTAAAGTTTCTTTAAATATACTGAGCTTTTTATTCTGTGAGTCCATACCTGGGTCTGCTGTGCCATTGTTCCGTGTCGGAAAACGTTTTCAGCTCCTTTTCTTTTTTGTATTGGAAAAACTATACAGCAGCTCGTCTCCTTCTCTTTCTACGGACTGTAGGCGGTTGTGGGGCGGACTGTGGAAGGCAGGAGGCGTGGAAGGCCGGGTGTGTGACCTCTGCAGCTGGAGGCCTGAGGGCAGTTGACTGTAATGCACATTTAGAATAAAGCAGACAGAGTTCACTTGTGGCTCTGCGTGGTCTGTACACACAAACATGGGGTCAGAAGTGTGAACCGCAACCACTCCGATTTTATGACAAATCAACCACATATCCAGCTGAAAAGCCATTTGGAAAGTACTTTATAACCAAGCAACCATGTACACAAACGCCATACCACCTCCAGTCGAGATGAAGATGTCTGGCGACTTGGCCACGAACTGGGAGATCTTTAAAGCAGAATTTCAGGACTTTATGTTAGCCACCAGACTACATGAGAAACCCGCAGATGTACAAGCAGCCACCCTCAGACGAGTAATGGGTAGTGAGTGGCGAAATGTCTACCGACACAATCTGCACTTGATGGAGGAACAGCAAAAGGACGCCACCGCCATTTTGCCTGACCTTGAGAAGCATTTCAAGCCAACAAAGAATGTTATATTTGAGCGCTTTGTCTTTGGATCCTTTAAGCAAAAGGAAGGTGAGACAGTAGACGTATTTGTAACTAAACTAAGGCAGAAAGCTGTAACGTGTGATTATGGACATTTGAAAGACAACCTGATAAGAGACAGGCTTGTGTTAGGTATTTCTGATGAAAGCACATGAACGCCACTTGCTAAGAGAAGGGGAAATTACTTTGTCATCCGTTATCGACATCTGCCGAGCAGCGGAGCAAACAGATTTATGAATGAAGGCGCTAACGCAGGCTAAAGAGGATGACATAATTAACGCCGCGGACATTCGAAAGCCAACACAATAAGGTACACTCAAGTCCACCAAGTCAAGACTTCCGAGCAACCCCAGGAGCGCTGACAAGTTCAAGTACTGTGGCAGCACACATAACCGGGGAAGAGCCACGTGCCCAGCTTTTGGCAAGGTTTGCCAACTCTGTGGAACTCTCAAGCACTTTGCGATGGTCAGCTGCATACAGTAGTCACCCAAGCTGAGCTTGAACGGGAAGAGGATGACGACATTGACAGACAGATATACACCGCCAGTATGATGGGGTTGCCCAGCTTCCGAGGGAAAAAGTAGTTTGTCAACATACAGCTCCATGACACCTGACAATGTTGCCAGCTGGACTTGGGAGCAACGTGCAATGTCACGAGTCTACGGGATAAATGTAAGCTAGCACCCAATGTTAAGCTAATTCCTAGCCAGATGAGACTAAAACTGTATTCAGAGGAGGTGATGAAGTCAGTGGGCCTTTTTCGCGCACCGAATGTCTGATAAAGGGACATAGTCACAAGCTAGGATATGAAATAGCTGAAACAAATTAAAATCTGCTCCTATCAGGTTCAACATGTGAGCGTTTGGGACTGATGCACATCACAATGCTTCATAAGAACTTCATAATTTAGAAGGCCATATCACAGAGACGCTCACTGAACACGAACTTACCACCAGATACCGGGAAGTATTCAGGAATTCCACTGAATCTCTCCCTGGAAGTACATTTTGACCTGGATCGGACTGTCACACCAGTAAAATGCTCACTGTGCAATGTTCCAGTTGCCCTCAGGACAGCTGTCAAAGCCCAAATGGACAAACACATACGTGATGTTCATCTAGCCCCAGTGACTGACCCCACGGAATGGATAAGCAACATGGCCATAGTAAAAAAAATGGGAAAATCCGAATCTGAATTGATCCAAAGGCATTGAACAAAGCTCTGAAAAGGTCCCACTATGTAATGCTGACTGAAGCTGAGACTGAGAATCAACAAGCTGCAGTTTAAAATAAACGAAGTTCATTTTCATGGACACATACTCTCAGCTGAGGGTCTCAAGCCAGAACCAGAGAAGGTAAGGGATATAAAAGACATGCCTGCTCCCACAGATTCAAAGGGTGTACAAAGGTTCATCAGATTCGTTACATACCTGTCGAAATTCATGCCCTGCTTCTCAGAGGTGAAGACACACAGTGGCACTGCAGGCTGCCGAAGCACCAGAAGGCCTTGAATGAAGTCAAGCACCTTATCGCTGTGGTGCCAATACTAAGATATTACGATGTTAACAAGCCCATAACAGTACAGAGTGACTCCAGTCAGAATGGCCTCGGCTTCTGCCTACTACAGGAAGGGCAGCCTGTAGCATTTGCTTCCACAGCTCTCACCGCAACCGAGCAGAATTACGCTCAGATCGAGAAGGAATGTGTAAGCATTGTGTTAGCCTTTCATAGCGATCTGTATGGTGTGGGGAGATCACTGCAGAAACTGACCACAATCTGCTAGTCGTAATCTTTAAGAAACGTCTGCTTAGCGCCTCAAAATGACTTAAAGTATGATATTCTCACTCCAAAACTACGCTCTGGAAGTAACCTCTAATCTGGGCCGATTATGTATGTGAGCGACACACTGTGCAGAGACCCTGTATTTGTAACCTCTATTTTAACGGATTTATTTTTTATGGATTTTATACCCATCTTTCACTGGTTTTAAAGATTTATTTGTGTATTTTTTTGAGAACACTGCACATGTGGACAATTTTGATTTTACTTTTGACTGTTTTTCAATAAAAGCACTCAAGCACTTTCCACCATCCCCTGACTTCAATGAGATTTGTCCGCTCATCTCGGTCATAACTCTCGACGGCGTTGGCTCATCAGACTCCTATGTGGGAAGAGGGAGTCTGGAGGGGCCGGCATCGTCACATATTGCATTCTGAAGTCCACTTCAGAGTCCATGTTAGTCCTCTTTATTAGTCAAATTGTCCAAACCATAATAAGTTCTTGTCTCCTGCTTATCAGAGTTGTGTGAATGTTGTTAGAGAGGAGAATCGACTGACTGATGTTAAACTACTGAAAAAATGAATTTTTTTTTTTTTGTCCATGCCAGTAATTTATCAGATTATTCAGTAAAGACCCCACCTGTAAGACTCTCTTAAGGTAACTGAAGACCACTCAGTCTAAGAAACAGAATCATAGGATTCATTGATAAATACAAGGAATGTAGAAATATGAAAACTGATTAAAAACAGAAGTAACAGATGGGACACCAGACAGAAAAACAGACAGACACGTAACACACAGCAGACAAACAGACAGACACGTAACACACAGCAGACAGACAGACAGACAGACAGACATGTAACACACAGCAGGCGCTTGCCGCTCTCGGCTCCTTCACAGGTTTTTTAGATTTTCTTGGTTATTCAAGTCATATTATCTCAGGATTTGTGAGACTTAATCAAGTCTGTTGAACAGGCTCGTCTACTCCTGCACCCTACGATTAACACACACAGATCCTAGTCTCATAATTGGGTATAAGTGATGCCCTGATGCCAGTCCTGCTGTAATAGCCCACCTCAGAATCATTCCACTTAAGTACATAAGAGTGACCCCTCCAGCCTGTCACTTCTCAGTGTCCCACACTGGGACTCGCTGTCACCAGCACTAACAAATGTACAGATGTCTCTGAGCCACATGAAGGCTCATATAACATTTGGTTTTATGCCAGTTACCAGCCAAGGGGGTCTTACTTCTGCCACCCTTGCCCTTCTGAAGCCAGCAGACACACCACATGCACTTCAGATCAGGTCATCTACCTCAACCTAAGTATATTCAGGCCTGGCCAGTACTTGCTTTGGAGACCATCTAGGAAAAGCTTGGGTGTCTGATAGAAGAGGTGTTGGTGAGGCCAATAGGGGGCTTACCTGGTGGTCTGAATGTGGATCCTAATACCCCAGTGCAACGACGAGGACACTGTGCTGTATAAATGGCGTTGTCATTCGCATGAGACGTAAAACTAAAATCCCGACTCTCTGTGGTTATTAAAGATCCCTGTGTATCCTCCATAAAGATGTCTTGGCTAAATTGCCCTCCAAGGCCTTGTCATTGTGTCCCCCTAATCGTCCCCGTCTCTCATTAGCTGACTGTTTCTCTCACCACTTCACCATCTAATAGCTCATGTGTGTTGAGAATACTGGCACAAAATGGCTGCCGTCACATCATCAGGTGGATGCTGCACATTAGTGGTGGTTGAACATGCTCCCCACTCACTGTGTAGAAGAGCTTTAAGTAGTCAGAAAAGCAATATAAAAATATAAAGAATTATTATTATTATTCAAGTGCAACCTCTCAGAGTTGGTAACACCCTGGGTCATTTAATAAGCTGAGATGAAATATAAGTGATCAGCGTGGACCTCAGCGATATCATCTGCAGTGTACCACCTATTGAATAGTAATTCATCTATACTAATAAAAGGCAAAGCCCTCACTGACTGACTGACTCACTGACTGACTGACTGACTCACTGACTCATCAATAATTCTCCAAGTTCACGTGTGGGTAGAAGGCTGAAATTTGGAAGGCTTATTCCTTACAGCTTCCTTACAAAAGTTGGGCAGGTTTCATTTAGAAATTCTACGCATAATGGTCATAACTAGAAGCTATTTTTCTCCATTTACTATAATGGAGTTGAGCTCGAAAGCCGTGGGGGGCGGAGTTTCGTGTGAAATCATCACGCCTCCCAAGTAATTACACAGTATGTAGAAAACCAGGAAGAGCTCCAAAAAGCGCTTAAGAAAACATGCATTATATAATTAAGAAGGCAGCGAAACATTTAGAAGCGAGCAAGTGACATATAAAACCATATTTAGCGGCTCACGTGAACTGGCGCGTGCGCAGACAAAAAGCAACAGTTCCAAAGAGTGCTGAACAAAAACCGAATTACACTGCTACGCTCAAATAGACAAACCACACGCCGTGGCAATAGTAGAGGCTTCGCCTCTAGCGCTGACGTCCGAGGTTCGATTCCCAGGAGGGGGTGCACTGAGTATGTACGCGTGCTTCACGATTCATTTTACCTTCGCATCCACTTGACGTATGAAAAAATATGCGGTTAACGCAGAAAGACAGATCACCAATTGAAGCTTTATGAATAATGGATACTTTATTCGCATCAATGATTGTTTTGGTAAAGCCATACTCAGTGTATTCATTAGATGAACGGTTAAAAAGTAAGAGAGAGGGGAGGGTAACTTATTGAGGCACGCAGGCAAAACCACAATAGCACGCAGGCTCGATGTACTGTAGTGCGTCAACTCGATCTGAATTGCGATCACATTGAAAAATATATCTTTTCAAGTTCTATTTAGTCCATATGTGTCAAACTCAAGGCCAGGGCCACATCCGGCCCGGCGTGTAATTATATCCGGCCCGCGAGATCATTTTTTATACTGTATTATTGTTATTAATGGCCCGGGGATATGAAGCGCTGGTAACACAATAAACTACAGATCCCATAATGCAGCGCTTCAGCTGCCTTGCGAACACTTACCGTTAATCAAGTCTAGCTTATGATGCTGCAAGTTATTGCGAAGCTAGCTCACACGATGCCAAGAGAAAAGGTGATTCTGAACATAGAGCCTTTAAAAACCGATGGGAGGCTGAGTATATGTTTACTGACATTGCCGGTAAACCCGTGTGTCTCATTTGTGGAGCTAATGTGGCTGTAATTACAGAATTTAATCTAAGATGGCACTATGAGACAAAACATCAAGATAACCTGAAAGACCTGAATGCAATGCAGAAGATACAGAAAGCAGAAGAGTTAAAGAAGAATCTGACACTTCAGCAGACGTTTTACCGTGCAAAATCACAAAGTGATTTCAAGTGAAGCTACTTTTATGGGAGACACAAATGCACCAGTGCAACTTGCCCCACTTTCCCTGTTGCCAAGTAATGTTGAACCAAATCGGCACAACGGTGTTCCCAAATATGCACTTTTGGTGACTTTGAAGAACAAAAAAAGAATTTTGAGTTGTTTCGCAACCCATTTGCTGTCGATGTGGAAACTGCACCTGTGCAGATTCAGATGGAGGTGATTGAGCTGCAGTGTAATGGCACACTGAAGGCAAAGTACGATACTGCAGGGCCTGCACAGTTTATTCACTCCATTCCCGCAGAAATGCTCCAGCTCCGTCTACATGCGGCTCGAACCTTGTGCATGTTTGGTAGCACATATCTGTGTGAGAAGCTCTTCTCAGTGATGAAGACTAACAAAACAGCACACAGGAGTCGCCTCACTGATGAGCACCTGCAGTCCATCCTGAGAATCTCCACAACACAGAACCTCACACCAAACAGAAACGAACTTGTGGCCAAAAAAAGATGCCAGGCGTCCAGCTCTGATAAAATGACATATGAGCAAAGACAACTGAATGATTTGATTTGTTATTGCTGAAAAGAACACATTTTATTTATATTTCCAGGTTTTGTTATGCACCATGTTCATATTTGAATTTGTATAATTTTGACAGGATATATTTTTATGGAGAGCAAAATCTTTTGGGATATTTAAAATTTAAGTTTATTTTTATATAAAATTACATAAGAGTAAAGAAATTTGAATGTTTGTTCTTTTAACATTTACTTTATTTCTAACTTGTATAATTTAGACAGGATATATTTTTATGGACAACAAAATATTATAAGTTATTTAAGGTTTGAGTTGATTTATTCCGGAATAATATTCTGTCGACTAAATAAAAATTCCTTCTATTTAAAATTTAAATAGAACTTGAAAAGAAACGTAATAATCATAATATCCACGCAGACTTGCACGTAAGAGCGGGAGTCATCCGTTTTAACAAGCAGCGTATTGCACTGATACGAAATAGCCTGCCCATTTAATTATTTAGGAATGGATAAATAAATTAAGATTTTGTACAAATAATATTTTTCATTTTTCTTCCTTCATGGATTCTGGCACCCCCAGCAACAGTTGCTCACACCCCAAAGACTGTATGTATATATACACTGCTCCAAAAAATTAAAGGAACACTTTAAAGAAACACATCAGATCTCAATATGAAGTTGGATATCTATACAAATAACGACAGGGCAATGTCTTAGGAACAAAAGGATGCCAAGTCTTTTAATGGAAATAAAAGTTTTCTGCCTACAGAGGGCTCAATTGTGTAGACACCCTAAAATCAGAGTGAAATGAAGATGTGGCAGGCTAGTCCATTTTTTCAAAAACTTAATTTCTGCTACTCAAAATGCTTTTCAGTATCTTGTGTGGCCCCCACGAGCTTGTATGCATGCTTGACAACGTCGGGGCATGCTCCTAATGAGACGACGGATGGTGACTTGTGGCAATTCCTCCCAGATCTGTATGAGGGCATCCCTGAGCTGTTGTACAGTCTGAGGAGCAACCTGGTGGCACCTAATAGACCGAAACATAATGTCCCACAGATGTTCTATTGGGTTTAAGTCAGGGGATCGTGAAGGCCATTCAATTGTTTCAATTCCTTCATCCTCCAGGTACTGCCTGCATACTCTTGCCACGTGAGGCCGGGCATTGCCATGCATTAGGAGGAAACCAGGACCTACTGCACCAGCGTAGGGTCTGACAATGGGTTCAAGGATTTCATCTCGATACCTTATGGCAGTCAGAGCACCATTTCCTACGCAGTAGATGTCTGTGCGTCCCTCCATGGATATGCCTCCCAAGACCATCACTGACCCACCACCAAACCTGTCATGTTGAACGACGTTGCAGGCAGCATATCGTTCTCCTTGTCTTCTCCAGACTCTTTCACGTCTATCACAGCTGCTCAGGGTGAACCTGCTCTCGTCTGTAAAAAGTACAGGGCGCCAGTGGCGGACTTGCCAATTCTGGTGTTCTTGAGCAAATGCCAGTCGAGCTCCACGGTGCTGGGCAGTGAGCACAGGGCCCGCTACAGGACGTCGGGCCCTCAGGCCATCTTCATGAAGTCTGTTCCTAATTGTTTGTGTAGAGACATTCACACCAGTGGCCCTCTGGAAGTCATTCTGTAGGGCACGAGCAGTGCTCAGCCTGTTCTGCCTTGCACAAAGGAGCAGGTATCGGTCCTGCTGATGGGTTGAGGACCTTCTACGGCCCTGTCCAGCTCTCCGAGAATAACAGCCAGTCTCCTGAAATCTCCTCCATGTTCTGGAGATTGTGCTGGGAGACACATTAAACCTTCTTGCTGCAGCACGTGTGGATGTGCCATCCTGGAGAAGTTGGACAACCTGTGCAACTTCTGTAGGGTTAAGGAATCACCTCATACTGCCAGTAGAGATGATTACTCAAGCCAAAACTAGCACGAGTGGAAAACCAGCCAAAAAAGATCAAGAGGGAGAAACTTGAAATGACCTCCACATGTAAAACCAGTCCTGTTTTGAGGGTTTTCTAATTGTTGCCACTTTAGTGCACCTGTCGTTAAGTCCATGAACACCAATACAGCTGAAAGTGATTAACAATGACCTCAGCTGCTTAACCAACCAGAAAATTATCGGACAGGTTTAATTGATTTCATGCCAGGCCCAATAAAAAAGTGTTGCTTTAATTTTTGTGAGCAGTGTATATATATATATATGTTAACCGATAAATAACAGACTTATTCAGTACATGGTCACAGATTTGAAATCAAAAACACATTAACTTTGAAGTCTGCATGCCACGGCTGTCCTTAACAGTCCACTTAGGAGTGACTGACAGTTCTTTCCACCCATCAGCTTTCTTCTTTTGTTTTCAGTTAGTACCTGCCTTTTCTGTGCTGTCCTTTCTGATTTTGTCCTCATCACCTCTGTCACTGAGCGTATTACATCGATGTCACCTCTTCATTTTGTGGTCTCCACTTTTTATATTTTTCTTCCTTCTTGCATTTCATGGCCAATGTACCCTTTTTAGATAAGTCCTTGTAAGAGTCAAGCAATACTCACACATTTGAGAATATTAATGACCTAAAATGTAAAAAGAGTGTGACTAAAAAATGAAACATAAAATTACAAAATACAGAAAGTCCAAGCAGAGTGAACCAACGCCGAATAGTGAGGGGGTCAAATTTGACTTTCAGTGGTGGGGGTACAGAAGGGGCCACTTCTGCTTTTTGGAGTTTTCTGTCAAGTTAATGAAGCCAAAGCTTTGTGTAGCTGACACTCTCTCAAAGCAGAGCTTTTAATCGTCCATCCTGCTTGTAGTCTCAACATGAAGAAACGTTGTCTTGGGTATCGATATGAAGAAGGTGCTGAACTCAAACTGAAACCTGAACCAACACATTCAGAGTATAGAGCGTCCTTCACACACCACCCAGCATATACTGACATGGAGCAAAGTGACATCAGTTATATTTTTAGGTTAATTTATCAAATTAACAGCTGGGGCAGCAGAGATCCCTGCGTGTTTTCTGCTTTGTCTTCCCTTATTCACTTATATATCAGACAATAAAATCAGTTCATTTCATTTTCATTGTATTGTGCATTTATTATGGTATCCCATTTTCCATAACATTATTATTATTATTATTTTAAATAATGTTCCCTCTACACATTAATTGATATTCTTCACACTGTTGTCCCCTGTGCTAACCCTAACATGCTGTTGTGACTCCCTCTTCAGGTCTTAAACATTTCTCTTTGAACCCTGAATGTTTCATTTTATTTGTATTTTGATCTTCTTAAATTTCCACATTCGGACTCACTCTTGAAAAACAGCCGATGAATGTGTTTGGTTTGTAAAGACTCTTATTTATAAATGATAACCAAAATTAGTTTAAAAGTCTTAAAAAGCCCCTCTACATTGGTCTGTCATGTGACGGGTCTCTTTTAAGTCTCCAGTCCTCCTCGACTGTCCCTCCCCAGTATCTGATTGGACAGCATTGGCTGTCAGCTGACGTCACTAAATGACTTCTTCATTATCAGGGTTAAGAACGGCTGTCTGCACTCAGCCCAGGCGTCAGCCATCAGTTGACATCCCAGAGACGGTAGAAGTTCATTGCTACTCAAATAAGGCCCCATCTCCAAAGCTCGAAACAAAAATATTCCCCTTGTTGTCAGTGGCACCTCCTGGTAGTTGGCACTGCACTGTGGATTTGATATTGACTTCTCCACTTTTTCATTATTACATTCAACTTTTTCAGTTGTGTTCAGTCCATGTGTGGCTGACGTCCTGGCAGTACCGCTTCTGAGTCCTTCATGAAATCTTACATGTTGCTAATGACGGTTGATACAGGAGGACCACTTTCAACATTCAGAACAGCTAAGAGGCTTACCACAAGTAGGCCAGTCATTCATGACTATGAAGGCCACTGCTGTCTGAAAAGCATTAACCACATTTAGGACAACAATGAGGTTTTTTCTTGCACCTATAAGTTGTTGAAGAAGATTCTTGTTGTTTGTGAAATGTGTTGTATTCCAGTGTAAATTCATATGTGGCTCTGAGGTGACCTTACATCTGCGATCTGTTTGCCACTTTCAGTGTTTTCTCCACTATTATTATGTACTTATTAACTACTTTAAACTGGAGTCCTTTAAAGCATTCAGAAGAATTATTTTTGTTGAGGATCCAATGGAAAGATCATTTATCATTTTTGGGACAGGCTGTACTCCAATATGACTTTGTGTGTCTCCGAAAACCTCTTCTGGAAGAGTACCCTTTACCACATTCATAACAGGTGTACCGCTTCTCTTCAGCGTGGATCCTTCTGTGGCAGATAAGTGCGCTATGATGTGAGAATCATTTGCCACACTCTGGCCAGTAATGAGGTTTCTCTCCAGAGTGAATTCTCATGTGATCTTCAAGAGTCCTGCTGTCTGAGAAAAGCTTGCAACAGTCAGAACAGCTTTGTTTCTTACCAGAATGAATTACTTAATGATTGTGAAGAGAACTGTTATAGGAGAATCATATTCCACATTCTGAACAACTGTAAGGCTTTTCTCCAATATAACTTCTCCTATGATCATACAGTGAATTGAGGCATAAGAATTGTTTCCCACATTCCAAGCAATGCTGAGGTTTCTCTTCAGTGTGAAGCTGATGTGGCTCTGTAGGATGCTTTGTTGTGAGAGCTGCTTATCACATCCAGGACAGCAATATGGTTTCTCGCAAGTGTGAGTTCAGATGTGGGACTGAAGTACGCTTAAGTTTAAGAATTGTTTCCCCCATTCAAAACAGCAAAATATTTTTCTCCAGTATGGATTTTGGTGTGTATCTGAAGACTTTTCTTGTTTGCATAACATTTGCCACATTCAGAACAGACATACTGCATTTTCTCTTCAATGTGAGTTTGTGTGTGTACTCGAAAACACCTACTGTTGAAAAACCTCTTTCCACATTGAGAACAGCAACATGGCTTCACTCCAGTATCAATTTCTGTGTGCCTTTGAAAACTGAGTTTGCTAGAATATTGTTTGCCACAATCTGGACAACAATAAGGTTTTTCTCCTGTGTGGATTCTCCTGTGCCGCTGAAGATGGCTTCTCCTTGAGAACGACTTACCACATTCTGGACAGCAATGAGGTTTTTCACCTATGTGGATTGTTCTGTGCGTCTGAAGTTGGCTTCTCGTTGAGAACAACTTACCACATTCTGAACAGCAATGAGGTTTTTCACCTGTGTGGATTCTTCGGTGCGTCTGAAGATGGCCTCTCGTTGAGAACGACTTACCACATTCTGAACAGCAATGAGGTTTTTCACCTGTGTGGATTCTTCTGTGCCTCTGAAGTTCACTTCTGCTAGAGAACGGCCTACCACATTCATGACAACAATATGATTTTTCTCCCGTGTGAATCTTCATATGCCTATTAAGATCACCTTTGTGTCTAAATTGTTTGCCACATTCCACACATTTTTTTCCAGTGTGAATTTGGATTTTTTTCTCCACTTGCTGTCGATCAGTTTCGATGGCTTCTGTCAGTGTTGGTACAGTAGCAGGGAGAGAACTGCACTGCAAAAATGCTGTTGTCAGGCTCTCTGATCCTATTGAGGATTTCTTCATACCTTTATTTTTGTATTGAGGAGAGGGCTGACAAAATGAAGGTGGAGAGAAGCGGACATTCTTCTGTAAACCTGAAATAACAAGAACATTTTAACTATTATTTTTTCCCTGACACCTTTATCCAAGGTGACTCACAAGATTTGAGACACAATTGGTTACATGTCTCTTGTTTTTCAACAGGAGCACAGGCAGGTCACGTGACTTGTTCGTGGTCACATGGTGTTAATAGCTGAATTTGAATCTGCAACTACAGGGTTTGATGTCCTAATTCCTAACCAATACCCGCCTGTTAAAATAAATGAAACAGTACAAGTAAAGTGGTGGCACACTGGCTGGCGTTCCTTCCTTGCACTGAGGTTCCATTTCTGGTCTGGCCACTCCGTTTGCGGTCTTTAAATGTTCTGGTGCTGTCTGTTCAATTTCTTGACCTTTCTTTCGTATGACAGGCCTGATCTGACCAATCAATCACAAATCAAAATCAGCCAATTTTCACTCCAAATGACTTGACCGATGATCAGCAAATTAGCTGACATTAACATCTAATCTTGAATGATAAAAAGGATGCAAGACAAAGTTCTAACATTACCAAAATACCGAAACACGTCCTCACCCGTCTAACAGTTTAATTGCTTTCCAATGATAGGTAACAAATTTATGGTTTGTAATAAATGTGCAAAAAGAAGTCTGTGATGGAGGATTCATTGCTAACACTTTCAACAATACAAACCTTATTCAGCATCTGAGAAGTCAACACAAAAGGGACTGGTGTGAAGAACGAGCTGTTCGGGCTGAGGTGACCAGCAAGCTTAGTCTAACTCAGTCACCTACTCTCACTCGGCCTCCAGTAATGGCAGCACTTAGAAAACTCAACCTTATAATACTGATATCAAGAACGGCAAAGACTTACTGTGACAACAAAACCAGTGGAATTTGTAAGCCTGGACAACCAGCCACTTTCAGTTCTGGAAGATGTCACCTTCTAGATCATTTAGATCCACAATTCCATCTGCCAGTGAGTGTTTGTTGACTGATTTATTTGTATAATTAATTAACCAGGCATTAGCTATTTTGACTAAAATCCCTTTGATTAGCCTTTTAGTGAATGTGTAGGTAGATGGGAGGAAAGGAATGCAAAGATTACTGAGCTGGTACATAAATATAAATCGTTATCAAGTGGAGGTCGATTAGTTAGAAATTGTAATCAGTCCTCTTATTGGCGTGTTGGGTAGAATGGTATGAGCCTAGTTTTTAGACCTAGAGTAAATAAAATAATACTAACTATGCATAATAAGCATTGAGTGTGAATAGTCACTATACAGTTATGAATTCCTTAACAGATATTATTATCATAATGATTTTTTCCCCAAATTAAACAATGGTACAAAGACACGCATTTCACAGATGATTGCAAATCTCAGACACATAAACTGCTTCATGTTGGTGTCTCGACCACACAGACACACTCGGAGTGACAGATGACAGCCGAGAGATCCAAAGAAACTCCCTGCCAACAGAACTGCCGAATGCACAAAGAAATTGTGAATAAAGATAAAAATGATATTTGAGTCAGCAGCATCAGAGGTGAATCTTTATCTCTGTGAACTTCATACCACAAGAGATGCTGGGCCACTGGCTTTCTGGAGGACCAATAAAAGTCGTCATCCTACCTGTGCCCTCTTTATACGAGTGAGGACAGTGAGGGTCTGTTCAGTATGGCAGAACACGTCGTGGATGACAGGAGGACCAGACTGTCCTCAGCACATGCAGAGATGCTAATATTCTTAGATAAGAACCTGAAGCGTTCACCAAGACTGTCTCATTTTCTTCTTGTCGTAGTAGACGGCTACAAATATCTAATTTAGCATTTTACTGATTAGAAATGTGGAGTATGATTAAGACATGCCTTCTGTTTTGCTCAGCTTGTTTTTGTTACGTTATGTGTGCATTATGGGTAAATGTCCTTTGTGTATGCTGTATACAGTAGCACTTTATTATGGAATGTGAAGTTTATTCATGGCTAAAAATACATTTATTATTTAAAATAAAAAACAACAGCACAGTATTATTATTATTATTATTGGTATCAGCAGATCCTAATGGAATGGAATGGGTGATCAATATCAACTCTAAAGACTCTGATCAGAGCCTCCCTACCCAACAATGCGTCTGAATTTGGGTTTTCTCTTCTTAATTGTAATGTATGTGATGATATTTACATCCTCTAGAAACTCATCTGGCCTACAAATAAACATACAAATATATCTGCTTGTGTTATGGGGACACAGTGTTTAGCACAGCTGCTGTATTGTTCAGGTGTCCTGGGGTCAAATCCTGCCCATAGTTGTTCTACACAGGAGCTCTGAATGGCGTTTCTGATTATTCTGGTTGTTCCCCTCATCCCCAAAGACATGCATGTGAAGTGGAGTGGTGACTCCAAATTGACCCGATGTGACTGTGGGAGACGGAAGTGCCCAAGATCATCTCCAAGTGAAGATTTCACACCACTGCCAACTTGTCCAGGCCATGCTGCCCCAGCAAGTTCAGGCTGAGAGCAGAACACAAGATGCTGAATGAAGACCCCGAGACCCCCTGAATGTCATCATGGCTCGTACATGTAGCTGTTGTCACTGTTAACGTCAAAGTGCATGAGATTACCATTAGAAAGATAAGGCACATATTAGGTGTGCAATGGCTTGAGCAAATTCACTCTTATTTAGTGCACAGCGGTGAGGATTTTATTCTTACTTATTTTTTTCTTTTTGTGGACATTTCTACCTTAACCGCCACACAATTTAAGAAATATACACGTCTTTAACAAAATATGACTTTTGATATTTTCAATGAACATAAGGCACTGTTGGCCTAACATACGTCAAACCTTCTTGATGTTCAAGTCATGCACTTAACACTTTAGATTTTTTCTTATTCACCCAAGTTTTTCTAATTTATCATTTATTAGGTAACCTATTGTTTGTTATCACACACCCAAACAGGTGTTTTTTATCCAAGTTCAATTAACCGTGTTTTCCACTCTCATTTCAATCTTGTAAAATCATCAGAACACCCACCATTAAAATTTATAAATGTTCTCTTTCTTTTATATTATATCACATTACTCACTTATTCCAACACTCCCAGGTGACTCTTTTCCTTCTCTCCCATTTCCCTCTGTGATTTTCTCTTCAGACTCTGATAACTCTGACTTCAGCTCTGCAGAATTCTCCTGTGTAGCCAGTCGTCCCGTATTAGTGGACCAGGGCTGTAAACTAGATGGAGATTCTTCACAGGCCTCTTGCTTGAAAATATCCTCAGTTTCATGTTTTTGAAGTTCACGACCAATGGAGAAATCATTCAGATCCTCAGCTTTAATGGCAGCAGTCACCCCCTTGCACTCCTCTTCCTCTTTAAAAACTGAAATTCTTTCTTCGTGATCCTCCAGCTTCACACACACATCCTCTGGTGTGAGCCGCTCGCACTCCTCTTCTTTAATGTCCACCGTTCTTTCATCCACACCATCTTCTTTGAAAGAGGCCATGCTCTGTGGGAAACTCTTCTCTCTCTTTAAGTGTCTGCCCTTCTCTTCTCAGATTCTCTTCTCACATGGGCAGCCCTGAGCTGGAGGCCATTAGACATCTCAGTGTATGGACAAGTGAAATGGGAAAGTCCTGTGAAAATAAAAGTGTAGAATTAACTTCATAAATTCAGTTAAAATAATGAGCACACTTCAGGGTCACAGTGCCCTCCATGAGGTTTGTGTCAAAGACACATTTTTCTTGCTTTCTTCTGCTTCAGTTTAAAATGACAAATCCAACAATTCAGATGTGATCAAAGTGCATTGCAGACCCTCATTAAAGGGGATTGGCATACATTTCAGTCCCACCATGTAGATATGACAACACTTTATCTACATGGCACCATCATGTTTGGACACAGCAATGGCAGGTCTATTAAAGCCGTCATATTTAGGGCTTTGTTGGATATCCTCGCTGAACTGCGCATCGGGAGCTTCATTCTGTGAAGTTGTTATATTCTATATCTTATATATGTGCTCCTATTTGTGAGATTACGGGACTGCATCCCAACTGGGAGTAGGACATTCGGGGTTTGAGGAGAGAGGGTTTGTAGGAGGTTACTCATAACGGGTGTGTTTTATAGAAGAGAAGAATAAAAAGTGTGTGGCTAACATCAAAGGTGTTGTGTTGTTATTAAAGTTTAACATTCGTAGTAGAGGATGGCTGATAATTATAGAATCCTGACTGCATTTGACAAGAGAAAGAAATACGAGAGCTGGAATAATGAAGATTTTATATGGACACGGGTTACTGAGCTTAGAAATAAAAAAAACATGCACTTGGGGTTGGACTGTCGCTTACAGGAACAGAATTGAGATGTCAATTTGAGCAGAAGATCTGAACAAAGATGAAGGTGTGACTGTTCTGATAGAAAGGCCTGATGTCGCGTTTATAGGAGACAAAGGATCGTATCTATGAGGATATTCAGATTTTACAGAGTTAAAAGGGCAAGTGCAATTTGTTTGGTGGATTGTATCATTGATTTGGAGTAGAGATAGATAGATAGATAGATAGATAGATAGATAGATAGATAGATAGATAGATAGATAGATAGATAGATAGATAGATAGATAGATAGATAGATGTGAAAGGCACTATATGATAGATAGATAGATAGATAGATAGATAGATAGATAGATAGATAGATAGATAGATAGATAGATAGATAGATAGATAGATAGATAGATAGATCGATCCCAAGGGGAAATTCACATACTCCAGCAGCAGCATACTGATAAAGAAAATATTAAATTAAAGAGTGATAACAATGCAGGTATAACAGACAATAACTTTGTATAATGTTAACATTTACACTCCCGGGTGGAATTGAAGAGTCACATAATGTGGGGTCTCCTCATTCTGTCAGTGGAGCAGGACGGTGACAGCAGTCTGTCACTGAAGCTGCTCCTCTGTCACAAGATACAACAACAACAACATTTATTTCTATAGCACATTTTCATACAAACAGTAGCTCAAAGTGCTTTACATAATAAAGAATCCCCTCTGGGCATTCTACCTAACATAAATGAAATAGTCCTCTTTGGATTTAGGGTTCTCATGGAAGGGCTTGATGAAGATGGTCATGTAGACTTCTGCCTTTTAATCCATCCATCATTGTTGGAGCATCATGAAGCTTTGAGTAGGTGGAGGTGGCGCAGGCCACCACCACAAAGAAACCGGAAAAAGAAACAGAAGAGAGAGTTGGGGTCAGTATGGATTTTAGAGCCACCATGAGTAGTTATTATGAGGAAATTGAACATACAGAGTATCAGGATTAAGTTAAATTAAGTTAAAATGAAGTTATAGAAAGGTCGTGTTAAAGTAATGTGTTTTCAGCAGTGTTTTAAAGTGCTCTACTGTATCAGCCTGGCGAATTCCTATTGGCAGTCTATTCCAGATTTTAGGTACATAACAGCAGAAGGCCACCTCACCACTTCTTTTAAGTTTTGTTCTTGGAATTCTAAGGAGACACTCATTTGAGGATCTGAGGTTACGATTTGGAATATAAGATGTCAGACATTCCGATATATAAGATGGGGCGAGATTATTTAAGGCTTTATAAACCATAAGCAGAATTTTAAAGTCAATCCTGAATGACACAGGTAACCAGTGTAGTGACATCAAAACTGGAGTGCGTTACAGTAAAGATGATCCTGTTCAGTGGATGCAGTGGATTCTCCATGACTGACAGGAGTCTGCCCAGCGTCCGTCACTCTGCCACGGATGTCAAACTGTCCAGCTCCCTGCATACAATAGAGCCTGCCTTCCTCACCAGTTTGTCAAGGCGTGAGGCGTCCTTCTTTATGCTGCCTCCCCAGCATGATGGGTAATTCCACGTCAAATAATCACAATTTCGGACCTCATCATCACAGATTTTAACAAAAATGAAATTTTCTGGAGATGTTCATGACACTACAAGGTAGCATTAGTGAAAATTAGTGAATTTAAACATATAGGTTTTCTTGCTATTCAAAATTTAACATTATAATCACTCATAACATGGTCATTTGTTCATATCTGGGGATTGTATAGTATTTACACAAACTAGAGAGCAGGAAAAAGAGCTTTAAAACAATATGAGAAACATTTCTGATCAGTTATATTTAGGTGGAAATAGACAGTCGAAGTCATAATCCAGCACAGCGTTCAAACTCTGTTATCTTAAATCTCCTTATTATTGTTGATCCAAGACACGTCCAATTTCAGTTCCATGGGTCACACAGATGACCAAATCAGCAGGCCAAGTCTCGTTAAAATCTGTGATGATGAGGTCCGTAAGTGTGATGATGTGACATGGAATGACCTGTGTGTGTAGATATAACATGGCTGTCCTGATGCTGTGCGAGCTTTTAAGCTGTTTTACACGGCGTGTTTAGATACAAACCAAAGGCAGATGGCATTAACAGCATGGATGGCACTTACTTTTGCTTCAACAGAATTGGTGCTAATGGGAATATTTGTAGAAAAGTCAAGTCTGGTAGCAATGGGCATTACTGCCACACATTAAACTTATATTCATCCAACTACTGAGGCTAACAGTGCTGGAAAACTGGAGGCTCAGAAATGTCGGTGTGGTCTCACAGTCTCGCAGTTAGGAGACCTGAGTTCCCTTCCCGGGTCCTCCCTGCGTGGAGTTTGCATGTTCTCCCCATTTCTGCGTGGGTTTCCTCAAGGTACTCTGGTTTCCTCCAACAGTTCAAAGACATGCAGGTTAGTTTGCATTGGCGATCCTAAATTATCCCTAGTGTGTGCTTGGTGTATGGGCGTGTGTGCCCTGCGGTAGGCTGGTGTCCTGCCCAGGGTTTGTTTACTGCCTTGTGCCCTATGTTGGCTGGAATTAGCTCAAGCAGACACCCGTGACCCAGTAGTTAGGATATAGCGGGTTAGATAATGGGTGGGGATCTCACAGTCACAGCACTTCACTGGTACAATAAAGTAAAGGAGATCACGCTGAAGACAGCTGGAGAAGTTTAACAAGTGGATACCACAGTTTATTACTGGCTGGATGAAGATGGCACCGTATTGGAATACCTGCATGCCATGTTAATGATTTTATATGAGTAGGGCCCAATGATTTCTGCAATATGGAAAACATGGATGGAATCACAGAATTAACCATAAAAATTGATTCTAGATTTAAAAATTGAAATATGTAGAATTAAGAGACTGAAGAGGTGACTATTACAAATCTTCCCAATATTAAAACGATTGAATACTCTGTACTTCTATCAGTCAGATACTATTTTCTAGTTTGTTTTTTTCAATCGAACACAATTCTTTATAGAAATTCAGTCGCACCTCTGTCTGTTTGTGTGCCTTTCCAGTAAGTTTTCTCATTAAAGATATGTGAATTAGCTAACTCTATAAGAGAGAAATGTTAAAGCGAGCAGAATTAGATACCCCAACTACGCCCAAAATACTAAGGAACACGAGCTTAACTGCAAAATTAAAGGGTACAACAATATCCCAATGAGTTTTATGAATCGGGACAACTTTTCTGCAAGTTTTGCCAGCACACCATAGACTGCACACGAGAAGATACTTGCAATGACCTCATCAAATCTAAAACCCATCTCAAGAACAAGGAGAAATTAAGATCAATAGGTGTTCACCTTCAGGTAACAGCAGAGAAAACAACAAAATCGTCAGATGGAAGACGCCAGTTTGTGGAGGACTTTGTGGCCTTGTGTATGGAGTTGGACATACCGCTCAAAAAAACGATGAAGACGCGTCCTTTCTTTATTAAACATTGTTAACAGGGAGGCGCGCTGCCAGAAACTGAGAGCAGTCTTCGTCAAATTCATTGGCCCATGTCTTTCAATAACATATGGAGGACATTCTTCGAAAGACTCTTGGCAAGAAAATTTCTGTTCTAGTTGATAAAAGCACAGATAGCCGAGAGCACAGCGTTCTCAACACAGTGATAGACGAGTAAACATTCGGCTGTATGGCGATTATTTTATGGAGGCAGTTCTAACTGTGTGAGGTGTATTTACTGGACATCATGTAACTAATTACATTATATTTAACTGATATTAAGAGTCTTTCACATAGAAAACTGTTATTAGTGAACGGCACTGGTTGTTAACGGGTTCCCTTTTATAAATTAACAACGTTCATACACAACATTTCTGTGCATACGCACCGCTTATACATGAGGCCCCAGGACTTTCTGACAAATATTATCTTAATAGAGAGCTGTAACTTCTCCCCCTTTTCACAGGCAGCAGCACTTCAGTTCCTTCACATCAACCAGCTGAATCTTCATGACATTTGAGCAGAGCTGACAGACAATGCACCATACTGTCTGAAAGCAGACCTGGGGCCTCATGCATAAATGGTGTGTACGCACAGAAATGTTGCGTAAGAACTTTTCCACGTTCAAATCACGATGTATAAAACCTACACTTGGCGTAAAGTCACGCACTTTTCCACGGTACCTCATGCCTTATCGTACGCAAGTTGCCGCTCGGTTTTGCAGACTGGCGGCACCCAGCGTCAAAGCAGTGCTACTGTTCCTGTGTGGTTATTCTTTATTTTCCTGACGCGGCTTTATAAATACACTGAAATGAATTGCATATTGTTTATTAGCATAATGCATCTGTTTGTAATTAACTCGTAACAATATAATGGTCCACAGAATGGTCAAACTATTCTAAATACCATAACTGCTTTAGCGTTGTTACTCTCACTTCTTCTTCTTTCAGCTCCTCTTGTTAGGAGTTGCCACAGCGGATCATCTTTTTCCATATTACTCTCACTGCACGACTCGGAGTATTTATATCCCTGTATCTGAGTGTGAATCACAGCAGCAGCTGATCGGAAAGAGAATTATCGGTATACAGCTTCAAGGACACGCTGTCTCAGCCACGGCAAAACGCTTTAAAGCCTTTACTGTACAGACCTCACGGTTCAGAAACAGTTTCATCCCAAGAACTTTAAACGCACTCAATCAATTGCACCTTGTAGAACTGTTAGGACTTATAAGTACAATCACCTCACTGTAAACTTGCACTTCAGTTATAATATCTCACAACCTGAGCCACTTTATAAAGCGTATTTACATATGATGACGATATCATTTTAAGGTGAAATGCAGCAAAATATGTTGATTATATTATACAGATAAAACACATAGAGCACATAGAAGATCAAATACAAAACAAAGCATTTAATGTGCTACTTTAATTACGATGTGATTTGAGAAACTGGTTAATTAAGTAATTTTAAGATGACGTTTATGATGTTCTACTTTAATGACAAAATAAACTACATGATTAAAGTGAAAACATTGAGATTGAAGTTGACATTTCGTGCTTTTTCCTCACTGTGTGCCTTTTTTTCTCTGTAACCTAATAAGCTTTCATATGAAACTCAGACGGTGGGCTACAACTTGCCTTTTCACGCGACTTTGATATGTGACAACTTCGTTTTTATTTTGGGCACTGTGCTATGTCAGGCGATCAGCTCCTTTTGTTGTTTATACCACTGTTTAAAACCAACAAATAGTACGTTTTTCCTTGCCTCCACTTGGTATTCGATGAAATTCTTCCATTTTCCCTCTCGCTTTTTCCATTGTTTTTTCACAGAAGGCTGAGCTTAAAGGCGATTTATATTGATTTGCAGTGAATGGAGTGCCATGTTTGACTGTTGCTCTTTTACTGATACTGGTCTGGGCTTCTGACAGCATTTGTGATGGTTTAGTGATTGGCATTTTTATTACAGCACATGCATTTCAGCTTCAGGTTAAATGTTCATGTCTATTGTAATGTGCAGTAAAGAAATAAAAACACATTTATTTACTTCATAATATGCAACAATAAAAATGTTATACACCTAAAAATATTCTCACCTTATTTTTAACAGTAAACTTCTGCCAACCACAGCTGCCAGCTTTTTCGGTAATTTTAACATTTTGTTTTTAAGGTGTACTCTTGTGATGCTTGATACCAAAGAAGGAACAAAGTCTTACATGTGGAAATCTTATCTAAGCTTCAAGTCCTGACCTTCATCAGTCACATCAAGTCTCAAGTTAAAAGGAAGACATTCAAACCAAGTCAAGTCAAGTCGAGGTGGAGAAGGTGAGAATAAAAATAAAATAAATCGTGAGTGGACTTTCTCCTGTACTCAGATATGGGGATGGATAATTGAGGAGTAAACCGCAAGACAACGATTATATTTTTAAATTATATATAGTAAAGAATCATCAACACAAACTCAAATCAAAATAATAATATATTGAACATTTATTATAAAAGTTAAGTTAAATAAATCGGACTCTGCAACTGCATGAATAAAAAAACTGAGTATATATTCAGGTAAAGTACCACTGTCGGTTAGCGGAAAGAGCTCAAAAGTTGATAGAAATCTACGGTTTGTACCGAATACTTGTATGCAAAACTTGGTTGACCAAATTGAAAATGTACTCAAGTTATCGAGTTTACACACCACTCCAGAAGTGGTATTTTCGCACACATGGAGGTGTAAATCATCAAAATTGTGAAATCGAATTTTGGCAGATTCTACAGAAGCTGAGAGAGGCGTGCAATATCGTTATTTTTAACTCCCCACCCCCGAGATAACGGAATAATTTTAGCTATCGATAAAACAAAAGGTCTTGTTATTCCGAAATTATGAAATAATTGTATCTGACGTGTAATGTTTAGCGTATTGAAGCCACGTCCTGTTTGAAATGGCAGACGAGCAGAACTGTACTGATCAGCGCGTCACATTTTGTTCAATCAATGGCTGAAATATGTTTATACCTTAGTTTAGAAAATAATAACGTTAGTGTCCGCCATTGAAGAAGACGGTTAGCAAGGCTTCAGTTGTATAGGCGTCCCAATGTAAGCGAGCCTGATGCAAGTTTGGTTTTCTCGAGATCGCGATGAAATTAGTCTGATATATCGAGGAGAAATTAAAAAGTAATAATAATAATAACGATAATGCACGTCCTCTCTCGGCTTCCGTAGGATTCCAATACTTTTCTATACAGGAAATGTAAGATGTTACAGTCACCGCTATCTGTAATTAATCTAATTATGCTATTGTCTGATATTTTAACATACATCTGTATAAACTGAGAACAGATTTCTCAGAGAACACAATTCCTAATCGGAAGTAACGACAATTGGGATGTAAAGAATTGGCTCACTTTAAAGTCCCTGCCATTTGGATTAACGCTTCTTCACATATTCCTCATAACTGCTTTGCTTTTCAAACACGCTTTACTTAAAGAAAATACATTTCAAAAGGCTCTTCTACTTCAAAGTCGTGTAGCTGCGTAATCTACTTTCATTTTAAAAGAATTTTGCACACTTTAAACTAACAAAGGGGCAGCACGGTGGAGCAGTAGTGGCGCTGCTGGCTCACAGTAAGGAGACCTGCATGTTCTCTCCGTGTCTGCGTAGGTTTCCTCCCACCCTCTAAAGACATACAGGTTAGGTGCATTGGCGATCCTGAATTGTCCCTAGTGTGTGCCCTGCGGTGGACTGGTAGCATGCTCGAGACTTCTTCCTGCCTTGCACCCTGTGATAATGACTGACTAAACTAACTAAATATTTTCCCAATCGCCCCCAATTTCCAAAGCCCTGCACTCGCAGTAAATGCCGTCTGTCGGTTTGCCCCCTTATTTGTGAACACTGTGGCCCATTCTCAGACCCCCTGCTCGCCACTTTAAACAATGAGGACAGACAGTTGAGCTCCAGCCCATAATAGTCGAGTCGCGGCTCGGCTGAGCTCTGAAGCTTTCACATTTTGTATTTTGATGGCTTCATGTGGTCCGACACAAACAGCGCGAGTGGCTTGAGTCCTGTTCTTCATTTAACACGCCATCTCTAGTAAGCTAAAGTATCAAAGTGTACAGAAATACTGAAAGTACTAAAGGATAAAGGACATTAAATAAAACAATAGCATTTGAAATATCACTAAAATGTACTCGTAATGCCATGTCAGCTGTAGATTTTACTGTATCCCTCTAGCAGCACTCGCTTGTGTAATGCTTGTTTTGTTAATTTCTCAATAAACAAATCAGTCTCCCTGTTATAGTGAAACCGCTCGAGCATCTTTCCCGATAAGAAAATACCAATAATTGAAATCATTTAAAGTATTTCTAATATGTCTCAGTATGAGACAAATTGCTGGAAATGAAACCTGAACGCGCCCTATAAAGTCACATCGTTCGCCGCCACTTTAATAAAGTTTACCGATGATGGCTTTAGAGGAAAAAGGAAAAACACAAAAAACACGCAGAGCTCAAGAAAAATCAGAAATGAAAGACGGGGCCGTGCAGGAGCGAGCGACTGAACAAGCGCGTACCCGGCGGACAGGACATTTCAGGCCATGCGCGAAATCAAAAGGAGAAACGGCTAAAAGTGCACGCGCGCGAAGAGAGCAGAAGCAATCCCGAGTTAACGCGCCTCGGCCAAGGTCAGATGTAGCATTAGATTTCACGTGACATCGACCGGGAAATAAAGTAACGTAGCACTAACAAAAAAGTCCGCGAACCCCGTCGTTCACAATAACCTCGTGAAGGTGCGATTTGCTGTGCCACCTCCTCCTCCTCCACGTTGCGCTCAATCCCCGACATTTAAAAGCGAACCACGCGGCCTCAGGCACCTCCTCAAATTTAAAGCCGCTCAGCAAGTTGCGACCTTCCTCACTGCCGGCATTCCCACCCGTACGCGATCCCCACGTTCGACTTTGTCTCACCTTCCGCACCTTTGCTTGATCTTCTGACCGTGAAGAAGTCTGAGCACGAGGGTCTCACAAGAGCAAAGAGAGAGGAACTGCAGCACGTGGTAGATACAGTAGCTATTACGTCATTCACGGAACGCCCACAACGTCTTTCACGGGATGCCCACTGCAAGGATGAACTGCCCGCTTATTGAAAGGCAGAATCACTGAAGCTACGGCCGCTGTAAGAAAGACAGCAATTGATGTTACTTGGGACAAGCAGAAATGTCTTTTAGTCTCAGACTTACGCTGTCGAAGCTTTTTTAAATTGACGTAACTAATTTCTAAGCACCCTGCCAAATAGTTACTATTTCAAAAGGTTACTTAATAAGTGTCACATTATACTGAAAGTAAAAAAGTATATTAGCATTGCCCTGTTTCAGACATGACAACAGTAATATTAAGAGACACCGTTACCTTCTTACTATACACTGAGATTTCCAGTTAGCAAACTAATCATGTGTGACACATCAATAATACAGAATTAACAGGCGTCATGGTGGAGCACAGTCCTAGCAAGAGTCAGGTGCGAGGCAGGAACAATCCCTGGACAGGACGCCAGCCCACCGCAGGGTGAGCCCACTGACAACAGCCAATGGAGTGTGGCAGGAAGACGGAGCACCGGGAGGAAACCCACATGGACATGGATGGAACATGCAGGCTCTGGGCAGGGAGGACTTGAGATCTGAACTCTGGTCACCTTGGTGAGACCACCGCCATTATTGGTCCTTTCTTTGAAACTTTTCTTTTTGTTTTTAGTCTTTTTTAATCAAATAAATTTTATGTAGTTATAAAGATAATTTGTAATTATGAATACTTACCATTTATTTATTTAATGTGGCTTAAAATGATTTATTCTTAGAAAACACAAAAAAACTTTGCAGTTTTGCTATTAGTACAGTTCTTTCTTTCTTTTTCTTGTTTGCATTTTTACAACTGGGAACATGAAAACATTACCAATAATGTATAAAAATAGTGCAATTTTTGTCCATTATAAAATTAATAACTTTTGACATCATTCAAATTGTTACTAATACTTTTACAGTTAAATGTCTGATGGTTCAAGGGGACGACAGCACCCCCTATCTGTCACAATGTTTAATGATTCCATCCATTCATCCATCAATCCATCTAGTTGTGCCAGTCCCAGCAAGCATCGAGCGCAAGTCAGACATTTAATGAGCTGCAGAATTTAGCAAATACAAGGATTGAAAAGATGCATTTTAACCTCCCCAGTGCTTTGTGTGTCCTTTAGCGTTAACCTGGTGGTCCAAAGCAACTCATACACACATACTGAGACTTTAATGTTTGCATTTGTAACAAAACAAATCAATTTCAGAGACTCCAAAGTAACAGCACAGCCTGCAGAGGTCAATTTGTGCTTCTTTAATCATTAAATCGATAAGCATTTACATTCTCAAATCCACTAATTTCATTCAGTATTTTAGGTAACAACAACACGTGTTGACGGACCTCAATGTGGTGTCGGCTCATCATCAGTCAAACACCATCACCTCACGTATTTCCACAACCAAAGTGACCAGAACTGAAGAGACTGTTAGTATTAAATGAAACTCTTAGAAGGAAGAGAAGGAAACGAGTCTTCAGATGGTCACCACCAGACACATGGAGAGCATAAAAGCTCTACATGAACAACAATGGGACATGGGATTTGAACTCATGTGACTGAATCTGAGGTAGAAGGTGTGGTAACCACTGCACCACAATGCTGGCCTAATACATAAATAGATGTAGAGTTTTATTTTAATGTTATTTAAGTCATCAACTATATTTATGATTTGATTGGTTTTAAGTACTTATAAGAAGGTATCCATTCATAAGGGCTTCCTCATCACATCGACTACATGGTATAAATGTACAGGCACAGTAGAAATGGGATCTTCAGGTTAAGAGTTGTGTGCTCAACTTGTAAAGTGACCAACAGGGCACCTCACCAAAGAGCTGATGTCTCCTTTTAAATCATCCCCTGTGAAAAGACCCCCACTGTCGGCCACAGTGACCCTGCAGCTCTTCTCTTCATGTAAGACTGAAACCTCTGGAGAGTCAGACTCTGTGAAAGGTTGTGCTTGGATACAAAGTGACAGAGAAATAGAAATATGAAGACCCACAGGCACAGGATGACTGAAGCCTTTAAAGACACTCAGCACATTGTGTTCTGCTCATTCTTGGTGGGCTCTGCAGCTGAACTCTTCATGGCCAACTTCTCTGACTGAGAGGACCTGAAGACTGTCTGTGGTGAAGAAGAACAACTGAGACATAAAGTGAGAGCTGGTGAGTCTACCAAAAGTCTTTAAACACCAGAGAGCCCAGTGTTCTGACAAGATGTGCCAGTGGGTATGGTGGGCACTGAGTGATGCTTTAGTGGGCTTCAGCAGGTCGCTGCTAATCAGTTTGTGTCACAGTTGAAACATCCTGTCCTAGTAATTACTGCCCAGTGAATGGACTGATGTCACAAAACACCATCTTCACTGTCCCCATTCTGCTCTTTTCATGTGCAGGTCCCGAAGCTCCAAATATCCTCCTGGAGTCGTCTGAACCTCTGAGCGCTGAGGAGTTTTTACAGGTGAGTTTGTGTTCTTATTGATTTGGTGATCATGATGAGTATCTGTGACACTTCATGTCCTCTCCTGTGGCCTCATGTATAAACGGTGCATACGCACAGAAATGTTGCGTAAGAACTTTTCCACGTTCAAATCGCAATGTATAAAACCTACACTTGACGAAAAGCCACGCACTTTTCCACGGTACCTCATAACTTGTCGTACGCAAGTTCTCTGCTCGGTTTTGCAGACTGGCGGCACCCAGCGTCAAAGCAATGCTACTGTTCCTGTGTGGTTACTTCTTATTTTCCTGACGCGGCTTTATAAATACACTGAAACTAATCGCATATTGTTTATTAGTGTAACACATCTGATTGTAATAAACTTGTAAGAATATAATGGTCCATTATATAATATAATTATATAATGGTCTTCTTCTTCTTCTTCCAGCTGCTCCCGTTAGGAGTTGGCACAGTGGATCATCTTTTTCCATATTACTCTCACTGCACCACTCAGAGTATTTATATCACGGTATCTGAGTGTGAATCACAGCAGCAGCTGATCGGAAAGAGAATTATCGGTATATAGCTTCAAGCCCATGTTACCTCAGCCATGGCAAAACGTTTCAAAGCCTTTCCTGTACGGACCTCGCGGTTCAGAAACAGTTTCATCCCAAGAACTTTAAATGCACTCAATCAATTGCTCCTTGTAGAACTGTTTGTACTTATAAGTACAATTACCTCACTGTAAACTTGCACTACAGTTATAATATCGCAAAACTTGAGCCACTTTATAAAGCGCATATTTACATATGATGACAATATCATTTTTAAGGTGAAATGCAGCAAAATATGTTTATTATATTATACAGATAAAACTTTAACTTCATTTAAATAATCTATATTCTTCACTGGAAGTGTCGTGAAGGACAGAATAATTAAACATGTACTACGAAGATATTTCAATGTTCCTTAAACGTTTTGAAGAATCGGCACTCTAAGCTTACAGATGGCTTAACGTCTATTACAGAGCTGATTGTGTGGTGATTGGGTATTTGGGGAAAGAAAAGCAAGGACTGCAGTGACGGCTACGCCAATATATATTGAATATAAAACAGAAAGAGAAAATAACAACACAGCTAAAAACGCAGCGACAAATTACGGCAACAGTTAAATGCTTGTGTCATGAGAACGAGGCGGCTATGCAGTGTTCGCAACGGATGTGGCCATCCGTCGTGCATAAGCTACCTCACTGACATTGGCGGGCGAAGGAACCACCGATTCTTCCTCTGCCCAGTGCCACCACAAGCCTAGACCCGCCCATGAGTACTGCTGCAATAAATTATTTCACCGAAGGTCACACACAATCACTGCGCCGTGAAACCCATGTTTAATAACGTGCTTTAACTCCTATCATCATGAAAATGACATCACGTATACATCTCAGTATTTTAGTTATTCAGAGAGCTGTAATATCACAAATGTAATGGACTCTGTGTCCAGTTGGAGGAAGCGAGCCGGTTTAAGAAGCAAGTATTGATTCACACTTATAGAACACATAGAAGATCACATACAAAATAGAGCATTTAACGTGCTACTTTAATTACGATGTGATTTAAGAAACTGGTTAATTAAACGATTTTAAGATGAAGTTTATGATGTTCTACTTTAATGACAAAATAAACTACGTGATTAAAGTGGAAATGTCGAGATTGAAGTTGACATTTCGTGCTTTTTTCCCACTGTGTGCCTTTTTTTCTCTGTACCCTAATAAGCTTTCATATGACAGTCAGACAGTGGGCTACAACTCTTCTTTTCATTGCGACTTTGATATGTGACTTCTTTTTCATTTCCGGCACTGCGCGATTTTGTGAATGTTAGCTTTCAAGTTTCTCCAACACGCTATGTCACTCGATCAACTTCCTTTTGTTGATTATACCACGGTTTATTTGAACAAATAGTATGTTTTTCCTTCGCCTCCACTTGGTATTCGCTGAAATTCTTATATTTTCCCCCGTGCTTTTCCCATTGTCTTTTCCCAGAAGGCTGAGCTTAAGGGCGATTTATATTCATTTGCATATTCAAAGAGGAGTAATTCTGGGAGGAGTTGGGGCGTTACAAAAAGCGCGTGCACGAGCGTTAGTTTTCACGCTGATCGGGATTTATGTAGCAGAAGAACGTGGAAGTTGGAGTATGCACAGATTCCTGCATCTGGATTTTTCGGTACGTAAGCACATTTCGACTTTTGTGCTTACGCCATGTTGTAGTGCAAGTTCTACGCACAGCGTTTTACATGAGGCCCCTGATATTACTGTGTGTATGTCATTGTGTCACACAAGTGCTGGCCCAATAACTTGATGTTATTTTCTCCTTTCTGTGTCCTCTTGTCTTTTCCACTATTTTTTCCTCTATTTCTATCACTCTCTCATCTCTCACTTTGTCTAATTCACATTCCTCTGCTCTTAAGGCACCACATTTTGAGAATGACAGATGAGAATGTAAGATCTGCAGTGTCCAGTGATGCAGAGGGAAACTGGGAAAATCTTGATTTGAAGTCTGTCACAGTGACGGGCTGTTTGTGGTGTGGTGATGGCCGCTCTGAGTCGTTGGCTGCTGCCTCTCACCTGACTGGGCTGTGCAGTCTTTACAAACAGATTTGGGCTGAGGGCTCCAGTCACATATGGAAGAATGAATTAGCATGTGGTGTGGAGATATCTACCCTGATGTGGGCAGAGTGGATTTGACTATCAGGGTAGCATCTTGACATGGCAGCAAACAAAGATTCAGCTCCTTATTTCCTATGTGAGGAAAGACCTCTTCACTTATAATGACATTACACCGCAATGGGCTAAGGACCCTGCCTGGCCGAGGTCCATTTTATACCTCATTCCTTTGTCAAATAAATCAACCCCACTCTGAATAGTGTAGACCCCCCCCCAGTTGAGAGTATGATCCAATATTCTGTAACTTGAATGATTGAAGTCCTTCTTTTGTAACTTGAATGATTGAAGTCCTTCCTTTCACAACACATCATCAGCTTTTCAAAATCAAACAGTACAGCACTTAAGAAGTTCTTTATTCCCCTGCGCTCTCATAATGTCCTGTTAGTAAAGAGTCTCTAGTCCTTCTACCTCTCCAAACTACTTTGATAATCAGATCCATCGCTCTTCTTCTTCTTCTTCTGATGTAACTGTACACTTCATTATTTTACACGTATGAGATGTCATTTTTGGTGGTCTGTAGCTTAAATTCATGAACCTCCTGCACTCTTTTGATCTGAGCCAGTATGCTAGCCACCCGACACACAAAGGGGGACACACATTGGATTTAGAGATTACTAAAGGGTTAAAACTTGATGTGAGGCAGATTGTGGATATCGGTTTATTTGACCATTTTCTCTTATTATTTAATATAGAAATACTGATAGATAAAGCAAATGAGAAGCGTATTGTTCTTCTTTAATTCATCTAAAGCTTCAAAGTTTAGATAGATAGATCGATACATTTTACACAACCAGTCTGTTTGTAGTTCTTACTACAATAGTTACAATAATGTAAATAGTAAGGTGGGACATTTTGCTATTTTTTTTAATCAAACTTTTAACGATTTTGTAAATAATATAGTACACCCCCCCAAAACTGATCCTATTAATCTCTGGTATTCCATCTTAAGCAAATTAAATTCTTTCACCATGATAGATTTACCTGATCTATGTAGAATAATCTCTCAACTGAGACCCTCCACCTGTGTCGTTGACCCAACACCAACATGCTTTTTCAAAGAAGTATCTGACGTGCTAATTGATAGTGTGCTTGACATAGTGAAGTCATCATTAGATACAGGGGTCTTCCCAGACTGTGTTAAGACTGCTGTTGCTAAATCCCTGATTACGATAAATAATCTCAACTCCTCTGCTTTTGAAATTTTTAGACCAATTTCTAACTTGCCTTTCTTAAAGTAAATTCTAGAAAAGGCAGTCATTATGCAGCTCAATGATCACCTCAATAAACCTGCTATTCTTGACAAGTTTTAGTTGAATTTAGAGCAAATCACATTACAGAAACTGCACTTGTTAAAGTAGTAAATGACTTGCAGGTTAATACAGACAGAGGCCATTTATCTGTTCTCATCCTCTGAGATCCGAGTGTCACATTTGATACAATCAATCACAATATTCTTAGAAATCACCTTAGACAGTGGGTGGGCTTCTCTGGAAGGGTCTTAAAAGAGTCTTACTTGACAGGTAAAAATTTCTTTGTTAGTTGTGGTAATTATCTATAATAATAAAAGGCAAAGCCCTCACTCACTCACTCACTCACTCACTCACTCACTCACTCACTCACTCACTCACTCACTCACTCACTCACTCATCACTAATTCTCCAACTTCCCGTGTAGGTAGAAGGCTGAAATTTGGCAGGCTTATTCCTTACAGCTTACTTACAAAAGTTAAGCAGGTTTCATTTCAAATTCTACACGTAACAGTCATAACGATCAACAACGTCCCCATGTTGAACTTTCTTATTTATGGCCCCATCTTCACGAAATTTGGTAGGCGGATTCCCTGCGCTAACCGAAACCGATGTACTTACTTATTTTGATGGTATGACGCCACTGTCGGCCGCCATATTGAACTTTCCAATGTCACCAATTTTCAAACTTCCCGTGTAGGTAGAAGGCTGACCCCATCTTCACGAAATTTGGTAAGTGGCTTCCCTGCGCTAACCAAAACCGATGTACGTTCTTATTTTGGTAGTATGACGCCACTGTCGGCCGCCATATTGAACTTTCCAAACGTCACTAATTCTCCAACTTAACGTGTACGTAGAAGGCTGAAATTTGGCAGCCCCATTCCTTACAGCTTACTTACATAGGTTAAGCAGGTTTCATTTTGAAATTCTACGCATAATGGTCATAACGGTCAACAACGTCTGCCATATTGAACTTTCTTATTCATGGCCCCATCTTCACGAAATTTGGTAGGCAGCTTCCCTGCGCTAACCGAAACCAATGTACATACTTATTTTTGTAGTATGACGCCACTGTCAGCCACCATATTGAACTTTCCAACATCACTAATTCTCCAACTTCCCGTGTAGGTAGAAGGGTGAAATTTGGTACTTATTTTGGTGGTATGATGCCACTGTCGGCCGCCATATTGAACTTTTAACGGAAGCCGATGTCCGTACTTATTTCGTTGGTATGACACCACTGTCGGCCGCCATATTGAACTTTCCAACATCACTAATTCTCCAACTTCCCGTGTAGGTAGAAGGCTGAAATTTGACAGGCTCATTCCTTACAGCTTACTTACAACAATTAAGCAGGTTTCATTTCGAAATTCTACGCGTAACGGTCATAACAGTCAACAATGTCCGCCATGTTGAACTTTCTTATTTATGGCCCCATCTTCACGAAATTTGGTAGGTGGCTTCCCTGAGCTAACCGAATCAATGTATGCGTCATATTTCGGTGGTATGACGCCACTGTCAGCCGCCATATTGAACTTTCCAACATCACTAATTCTCCAACTTCCCATATAGGTAGAAGGCTGAAATTTGGCAGGCTCATTCCTTACAGCTTACTTACAAAAGTTAAGCAGGTTTCATTTTGAAATTCTATGCGTTATGGTCATAATGGTCAACAATGTCCACCATGTTGAACTTTCTTATTTATGGCCCCATCTTCTCGAAATTTGGTAGGCGGCTTCCCTGCACAAACCGAAACCAATGTACATACTTATTTTGGTGATATGATGCCACTGTCGGCCGCCATATTGAACTTTTCAACAGTCTTTGTTACTTATGGGCCCATCTTCAAGAAATTTTGTACATGGGATCCCAACGCTAACTGAATCCTCCTTACGTACATATATACGTCCATAGCCTGCACCTCGGTCACCATGTGAGGTGGCGTTGGGTCCCCCATCCCAACGCCTCCCACATTGTTGGCTGCCAGCCTATATAAGACTGTCCTCGCTCCGGTCTCTACATTCCCTTCCTTGCTTCGCCACAGGATTCACGTCTCCCTACTGATAACTACAGCCTTTTTGTTTAATCCACGGCTTCTCCTGTTTTATTGTTTGTTTATTACAATTATAGTTATTGTGTAGGTATTTTACACTTACTTTACATTGCTCAGGTACCCATTTCCTTTATCATTCCAACCCCCATTACCATGTCTATCGAGATGATCACTATCGATCAAAGAACTGTCACTTACCGAGTGGTTTCCATGACCGGAGATGGCACCTGCCTTTTCCATTCTCTTTGTTACATATTGCACGGCCATATCAGGCTCACTCTTGATATCCGGAGGAACATTGTGTCTTATGTATTGAATGACTGGGACAGGTTCAAGGTGTGGACTGATGACGGTACATGAGATAATTAGACTACACAGGAGCACTAGAAGAGTGAAATGCTTAAGCCCTTCACCTATGGTTCTGCATGTGAGTTGATGGCTGCCGCTGAATTGTTCGGTTGTCGCTTTCAAGTGTACCGAAATGGCCAAATATTTTACACCTTTTTGACAACGGCCAATGCCTCTTAAACATCTTAGATTCACAGGTGACGATTTCAGTAGTGGACACTTTGATGTTTATGAATGTTTAAACTCTCAAAAGCTGGATGTGAAGTTATCGATGAAACCGGTTGTGTGCTTACAACGCTTGACAGATGCCAAATGTCACTTCAACACAACAAATCCTGCAAATACTGTCATCATTGAAACAAACCATGAAACTCAAACCGATTATGACCGCAGAAATCCAAGCTGTGAGATTTGAGACAACATTACTGTTCACATGGCCGACTGTACGTTACATGCTCAAGAGTAAGCTCAGCGCACAGCTTGGTCATATTACAACCGGAGGGCTGAACTGACAACATGGTATACAAAGAGATCCTTAACAAATAATTATTGGCATATTTTCCTTCAGTTTAAAAAGGTTTAATTTTCTTCTTAATAAAAATTTTAATGCAGTACTTCGCCGCTGCAAAGCGCGGGTATTTTGCTAGTTCTTCATAAACCCGATGTTCAATATGGTGGTCCACAAGGGTCTCTCCTGGTCCGCTGCTCTTTTCGATCTCCATGCTTTCATGAAGTCAGATTATCTCAAAGCATAACGTGAGCTATCACAGCTCTGCTGATGACACACAACTGTATTTATCAGTAGCGCCTGAGGACCTCGACTCTCTTGGTTCACTGACCACAATGTCTTACTTGTGTTTCTGAATGGATGACTAGGAATTCTCTCAAACTAAATCAGGAGAAAACAGAAATCCCAGTGAGTGTCAAAAATGGATATAATGAGGTTATTAGAAATAAACTTGATCCATTAGGCTTAAAAGTCAAGATGGAGGTAAAGAATTTAGGGGTAATTATTGATTCTGACCTGATTTTTAAATCACATATTAATCAGATTACTAGGACAGCATTTTTTCACTTAAGGAATATAGCAAAAGTTAGACCCCTTATAACTTGCAAGATGCTGAAAAATGAGTTCATGCTTTTGATTTCAGTCGATTAGATTACTGTAACGCAGTCCTCTTAGGACTACCCAAAAAAAGACATCAATCAGTTACGAGTGTAGAATGGAGCTGCCATAATCTTAACTAGAAAAATGAAAATCTGAACACATCACACCAGTCTGAGCCTCACTACACTGGTTACCAGTGCCATTTTGAATTTATTTTAAAATACTGCTAATGGTTTACAAAGCCTTAAATCATCTCACCTCGTCCTATATTTCAGAATGTCTTTCACCTTACACTCCAGATCATAACCTTAGATCTTCAAATGAGAGTCTGCTTATAATTCCAAGAGCTAAACTTTAAAGAAATGGTGAGGTGGCCTTCTGCTGTTATGCACCTAAAATTTGGAATAGCTTACCGATTGGCTAATATGATGGAGCACTTTAACAAACTGCTAAAAACCCCTAACCCTTGTTTTCTGACTGATTCTCTCTGCCTGCCTCTCCTCAGACTGACGATGGCTGAAGTCCAGCTGTTTGTGTCACAGGATGAGTTCACCTTCTCGGTGTGTCTGGACACCCTGACCGACCCCGTCACTGTTGTATCAGAAAGTAGTAGTTCAGACACTACTAGTGTTTATCTATCTTTTATTTATTTCACCTCCACACCAACCAACCAATACTTCTGTTTTTCTCTTACAACCCCCCACATCCGCTTCTGCAAAGACATCTCATTTCCCTTCCCATTTTAAAATGAAGGCCTACTTGGTAACTTAGTCCTTAAGCCAGGAGGGAGGTCTTTTGCACCTGAATGAAAGTGAACCCTCATTGGAAACCCGTGGGGGTGATTGAGGAGCAGCCAGTCCATTTCCAGCCACTGTTTGGGGCTCCCATGTCATCAGACTATGCATCTTTGGGCCATGATTCAGCTGACTTGGTGATGTGACTTTTTTCAGGCTATTTGTGTGACGCCTGGAACCATCTTGCAAAAGAAAAGTAGCTGGTCCAAGCTGCCGAGTAATTTGCAATGGATCTGACTAACGGGGTCTCATCTTGTTGATACAGCGTTGAAGCTACACACGCACCCAGTCTTGTTCCTTTAGCAATGGCAATTTTGGTTTCCTGGCCTGACTGAAATGCTGCTGCATATGCTGCTGTTGAGAGGTAACATGGGCCTGTGTCTGTGAGAGTGTTGATACAGTTAACAATTTACCCAAAGAAAGATGGTCCAAAGGAAGAGTCAGCTCTCTACCTAACATTAAGGAAGCAGGTGATACCCCTGTTGTGGTATGTTTCGTTGCTCGAAAATGTAACGGGGTCTGGAGGAGAGCTGCCTCAAACTTCCAACCTTCTATCAGGTATGCCCGGATTCCATTTTTTATTGTGCTGTTGAGGCGCTCAACCCCGCCATTTCAATTCCGGGTGATACACAGCAGTTCTAATGTGCTTAATGGCCTTATCTTCCAAATAGTTATGAAATTCACCAGAAGTGAACTGGGGCCCATTATCAGTAGTGATCATGTCTGGCAAGCCCAAATGCTTGGCATAGCTGGTCCAAAGAGATAACAGAAGAGAGGGGAGCACCAGATCAGGCTCCAGGTCACAAATCTGCTGTACTGCAGTTGGCACAACTGCTCGGGATAAGAGGTCTGCTACTGCATTGTGCCTACCCATGTGTGAATTCAAGCTTAAAACAGTACTGGTGCAAACGGTCTGCCCAACGCAGTAACCTGAGGGGCTTATAATCAGATCCATTTGTGTGTAACAGTGTTGTAACGGCCTGGTGGTCAGTACGGAGAGTAAAAGACCTGCCATATAAGTAGAGGTGCCAGCATTCACAAGCCCATATACAGGCCAAAACTTCTCTTTCTCCAACAGAATACTTCTGTTCAGCAGGAGACAGTGCCCGTGAAGCATAAGCGACAGGACTTTCTACGCTATTGTGTACTTGGGAAAGGACTGCTCCCAGAGCTGCAACAGAAGCATCACATGTCACAATAGTGGGAGCTGTAAGACAAAAGTGAGCTAAAGTAGGAGAACTGGTGAGCTGCTGCTTAAGGGTTTCAATTGCCTTCTGACAGTCTGCTGTCCAATGCCAGGGAACATCCTTCTTAAGGAGATGATGCAGAGGAGCTGTTGTTGAGGCAAACTGTGGGAGGAAGCGAAGATAATATGTAGCCATTCCCAAAAAGGATGCCAGTTGTAAGGATGTTTGAGGTTCTGGAAGAGAGTGGATGGCATCCACATGCGAAATTATGGGCGTGATGCCTTGCCCTGAGAGCCTGTACCCCACAGATTCAATTTCTTGCACCTCAAAAATACACTTTTCCCGAGTTAAGAATGACATGTAGCATCTTAGAAAGGCATTAATCATGTTGGCCCAGGGTGGTACCATGCACTACGATGTCGTCCAAATAAATGGCTACACCTGGAATTCCTGCAAGCATGAGAGACATGACCTTCTGAAAACAGCTAGGTGCTGAGCTGAGGTCAAATGGCATCCTCTTATAATGGAAGACACCGAGGTGTGTCACAAAAGCTGTTAGATCTCTGCTTATAGGATCAAGGGGGACCTGCAAATAGCCATGATTTAGGTCTAGTTTACTGAACACTTTAGATCATGAAAATGTGTGGTCAGCACCTTGGCTGTTAGCAAAGGGTATTTATCAGGAATAATTGCTTTATTTAGAAAATGCAGATCAATGCAAACACGCAAACCACCTGATTTTTTCTTCACCACAACTAAATTTGAAATCCATGGGGAAGCATCTACTGGTTCAATGATGTCCTCTTCCAGGAAGTGGCGGAGCTCTGTCCAAACTTGGTCTCTTAATGATAATGGCACTCTGCGCAGCGGATGGATAACTGGAGAAATTGTTTTATCCACTGTGGGTCAATGGATGAACCCAGTAATGCTGCCCAACCCAGTAAATAACATTGGGAAGGCCTGTTGCCATTGTGATGTCACCTGCATAATGCCACTGCCACTTGAATCACACAAATGAAATTGTAATCTGTGAAGCAGATCCAAACCCATTAGATTTGCATCCATTGTGGTAACAAAAAATGTTAAATCAAAAGGCCCTTGGTCTTTATACTGAACTGCAAGACAAACAGTGCCCAGAACTGGTATGGTTGAATTGCCATATCCTGCAAGTGGTACGGAGGTGTGTTGGAGTGGAACTTGAAAGAAGTATCTGTCATATGTCACTTTATTCAACAAAGAAACCTTGGCTCCTGTATCAATGAGTAAAGGGAGAAGAATGTCGTTTACATAACAGGCACACGTTATGAAAGGGTTGCCTGGTCTGGACACCAAGTTAATTATTTCTGAAGATGAAGGTGTCTCAGAAGGGGGTGAATTTGGAGCAGAGCGGCACCACCGAGCAAAATGGTTCATTTTTTGACAATTTCTACAGCGCTGGCAGAGAGCAGGACAGTCTCGTGCTTTGGTAAAATGTCTGAGGGAGCCACAGTTTCCACAACGCCGTTGGCGAGCCTGCACTAGCATTGGCAATGATGTGTCAGTAGGTGGTGCTGTTCCTGTGCCTGACAATTTATACGCGGCCACTATCGCTGCTTCGACTTGTTTTCCAATCTCTATGACTTTACTTAGCGTTACGATGTCCGGTTCCAATAATAAACGCTCAAGACGTTTTCTCAATCGGTTGGTCCCTTATTAACTTGTCTTGTAGTGTCCCGAACTTATAGTGTTGCACAAGCTCACGCAGCGCTGAAACAAACTGTGTGATTGACTCACCAGGCTGCTGAGCACGCTGACGAAAGTGGGCTCGAAGGACGCTTTGGCTGGCCATTCAGTGCTGCCGCCGCGGCTGCAAAAGACTCGTCAGTCGGTTGCAAGGTAGAAAAAGTGCGCTGTCCTTCCGCTCCCAAACAGTGTAATAGAAGCGCCCTTTTCCTTGCTGTCTGAACGTTATCCAACCCGGCTGCCAACAGGTACGTCTCGAACGAACGATACCAGCGTCTCCAGGGAACTAGCGGTTCACCAGGTATTGGCAAGAAAGGAGCTGGAGGAGGTAAACCAAACTCTCCCATCCTCGTCGCCAAAATGTTGTATCAGAAGTAGCAGTTCAGACACGTGTAATGTTTAACTATCTTTTCTTTATTTCTCATCCACACCAACCAACCAATACTTCCGTTTTTCTCTTACACCACCCCCACCCCCCTTTTCTGCACAAACATCACAACGAACAACAACCCGCTGTTATTCCATAGCATAGGGCTATCGCCGATACTGTGCACATGCAATTCCCGTTTAGAGTCGAATTGCCTCCACCTTTCACTGGCGACGGAGTTGAGCCATTTACTTTGTGGATACAACGATTAGAAGTTGCTCTGGATGTTTCAGTAGCTCCGTTAGAAAAGGCTAAGCTTCTCCCAACAAAACTCAGTGGCGTGGCATTCTCATCTCCCCTGATGTAATGGCTGGCTAACGCTAGTCTGAGCACCGTTTTTGAAAGACAGCGGTTTTTGGCCACATTTCAAACGTACTTGAATGCTCGTCCTCGCAAACCCAAAGAACCACTAGAGGTTTATGCCGCAGACTTGACTAACTTAGTCACTGAAGCTTTTCCACAATACACTGCTGATGCTCAATGTTGTGAAATTTTTAGACAGTTTGTGTCGGGATTAGATCCGTCTCTTCAACTAAAAACCCATGAGCACGGCGCAGTGACACTGGATGCTGCATTGAAAGTAGCAAGGCAGTGTGAACGTGCTCAGTTAGCTCTCAACATAGCTGCCCGTCAAATGTCATGCCAGTGACTGTCACACAACACAATGCAGACAGCCGTGCTGCTGATCCTATGACTGACTTAGTCGCTGCTATTGCTGATCTGTGGACTGTCTTACATGACTTACAACAGTCTAATAAATGCTATACCGATGAGAGACTGGCCAAACTCACACAGCAGTTTTCAGACCTTAAACACGAAGTGAAAGAAATAAGGAGCACATCTCATGCCTGTGGAATGTTCAGAAAGAACCATGCAGTTTTAAATGCTGTTTATTGAACATTCACTCTCTTGGCACTAAAGCTGTTTTGGTAAATGGTATTATATTAAGTTTAAAATCTGATCTGTGTCTTCTCACTGGCTTAGTAAATGTGATACTGTTCCCCTAGCTGAGGTGTCACCAGATGGATACTCGTTCCTTCATAAGTCTAGAGATTCTGGTCGAGGAGGAGGCCTTGGAATAATTCATTGTAGCAAAATGTAAATCACATCTAAAAATTTAGGCAACTTTACATCCTTTGAGGCATTCATTTTAAATATTAAAACAGATTCCAACACAATTAGGCCTTGTTCACATGGGCGTTAAAATCAAGCGTTTTTTTTGCGTTCGTAGCGTCTGGTGAGTGCGGATCAAGCGCCAAGTGTTTTCTACACGTAGGAGTCAATGAGAGTGTTCACACGGGCTTTGGTGACGTGCGTTTGTTCCGGCTGCGCGTTTATACAGCATCAAAAAAACGTTGCATGCAGCTTTTTCTTGGCGTTCAAAACCCAACGAACGCAAGGAATCCGCTTCTAGTTCGTTTTCTGCGCGTTTATTTTACGCGTCGGAGGAGCGGGGGCATTTCAGTGCATAACACCGTGTAAGCGCACACTCGACTGTTTCCTTACCTCAAAGTGACAAGTAGTCTCTCTTCGGGGCTAACACTAAGTCGCATATTGGTTGATCGGCGTGCAATGTGGCATTGCACCAGCTGCAGCAGACAATCAAAAGTGGAAACCGACACCCGACAGTAATTAAAAAACTTGCGCAGAAATTTTCGCATTTCTTCATAAAGCACAAAAAAACTTCCTTTAACCCGATGTTGTGCAGTCAGAGGATGAACCCAGTAGCGGTGGCGATTTTTTCTCTCCCTACGTCGCAAGTATTTTTAAAACAAGAAGATTAATATCTAACATAGCGAAATGGTCCATATTGAAAGGCGGCACCTCAAATAAAACGACAAGGGCTTTCATATCCAGTTCCCGACACTGCCTCCACAGGTTAACACACAAACTACAATTTGGGCTGCAGGCTGGAGTTAGACTGAGACAAACGAACGCCGTTGTAGAAGTCAATCGATCGCCACCACAAAATGCAACATAAACGTCTAGGATGTTCAGAGCAAGTTCGTTTATCCAAAAACTTAACGCCCGTGTGAACAAGGCCTTATAGTGCTAGTCTACAGACCACCAGGGCCATATTCATTGTTCATGACTGAATTTAGCAACCTTCTATTTGATTTGGCTATAAATTATGATCACATAGTACTGATGGGGGATTTTAATGTACACATTGATGTGGAAACTGACACTTTTAGCAAATGTTTTACTTATTTATTAAATTCAGTAGGATTTTGTCAGGTTGTCATAGGTCCAATTCATAATCATAACCACACATTAGATTTAATTATAACTTACAGAGTTGAAATTCTAAATTTACATATTACTCCATTAAATGAAGTTATTTCCGATCACTTCTTAATTACATTTGATTTATTTCTGCCCTTACCAACGGACTCACAGATTAAAACAAAGACAGTGCGATGTCTAGATTGTAATTCTGCTTCAAAATTTATAGATACTTTGAGTAAGTCGAGTGTAATTGTGGAAAACAATTGAGATCAGCTAACATCACATTATAATGTGACATTGAGAGATGCTCTGGACACAGTGGCTCCCCTAAAAACAAAAGTGATCAAAGCACATAGAAACTCTCCCTGGTTTAATGAAAATACTCGAGCTCTTAAATTAGAGTGTCGAAAACTGGAGCGCAAATGGAGAACAAGTAAAGTACATGTCTTTCAAATTGCATGGACAGAGAGTGTTAATAAATATAAAAAGCCCTCTTTAAAGCTCGCTCAGAATACTATTCTACATTAATATACAGCAATAATAAAAATTCTCGAGTACTGATTAGAACAGTGGCTAAATTAACAAATGGGAATTCAGATCAACAGTGCAAAATACCAACAGATATTAGCAGTACAGACTTTATGAACTTCTTCAATGAGAAAATTAAATATATAAGATACCAGATCTCAGCATCACGGTACAAACCAAATACTAGCTTAGCAGACCCTGCCGCACATTGCATTCAGCACTTTAGTAATTTTAATCCTGTAACTCACCAGGAAGTCTTAACTTTAATTTCTAAAATGAAGCCCACTACTTGTTCCCTAGATCCAGTGCCAACAAAACTAGTAAAAAGTGCAATGGATGTTCTTGCAGCACCTATTCTAACCGTTATCAATAGTTCATTACTGCATGGCACCATACCTGATGCACTAAAAGTGTCAGTCATTAAACCTTTACTTAAAAAGTCAGACCTAGACCCACACATACTAAATAATTATAGGCCTATTTCAAATTTACCCTTTCTCTCTAAAATACTAGAAAAATATAGTCGCCAGTCATCTTCAGTCACACCTTACGCATTACAATTTATTTGAGAAATTTCAGTCTGATTTTCAAACTGGTCATAGTACAGAAACGACACTAACACGGGTTGTAAACGACATTCTGATATCCTCTGATGAAGGAAACTCCACTGTAATTATGTTGTTGGACTTAAGTGCAGCATTTGACTCCATTGACCATTCTATTTTACTGCACAGGCTAGAAAATGATATTGGGCTTACAGGCCCCTTGCTCGCTTGGTTTAGTTCTTATTTATCAAATCGATTCCAATATGTACAGAAATGTGCTGACAGGACTCCATCATTATACACAGAAGTTCAATATGACCAGCTGTTTTCTATCTCAGGCCAGGGACACGAGGAATACACCTTAGTGTCAGCAGTTACCTCTAGGAATGTGTCTAACGAAGCACTGACACAGGTGGACATGTCTGAAACGAATTTGTCTTCAGCAGAAGTAATACAACTTGAAACTTTACTAAGGGACTATTCAGATATTTTTAGCTCACACCGTTATGATTACGGCAGAACAAACCTGGTCACCAATCCAATCAAATTACGTCCATATAGAGTTTCTCCAGCAACCCAGGGTCTATTGCAACAGGAAGTGAAGAAGCTCCTGGAGCATAATATTATTGAGGAATCTCATAGCCCATGGTCGGCTCCAGTCGTATTAGCTGATGGTACCCACAGATTTTGCGTTCATTATCGTCACCTTAATGCTGTTAATGTTAAAGACTCTCACCCACTTCCCAGGGTTGATGACACACTGGATAGGTTATCTGGTTCCCGAATATTTAGTACTATTGACGTTACTGCAGGATATTGGCAAATTCCACTTGATTCAAGAGACAAGGAGAAAACTGCTTTCTCTACAGGTGTTGGACTTTATCATTTCAGAATGATGCCAATGGGTATTTCTAATGCCCCTCCAAGTTTTCAGCGCTTGATGGAGTTGGTGCTCCATGGCTTACACTGGAGCATATGTTTAATATATCTTTATGACATTATTGTCTATAGTGAGGATTTCTCCCAACACCTTCAGCATTTACGTGAGGTTTTCCTACGTTTCCGTGAATCTGGGCTCAAGCTCAAACCCACAAAGTACCATCTGGCACGATCCTCTGTCACATTTTTAGGCCACCGCATTTCGAGTGAAGGCATTCAGTCAGATGCTACAAACACAGACAAAGTCGCATCATGGCCTGTCTCACGATCACCTACTCAGGTCAGAGCCTTTCTTCTCCTTTGTTCCTATTACAGACAATTCATTAAACAGTTTGCCCACACCGCTGAGCCTTTGCATCACCTGACGCACAAAGGTGTGCCATTCATCTGGACAGCTTAAGCAGATGAAGCTTTCACACACTAAAACAGGCTTTAATATCCCCACCAATCATGGCATTTCCCAATCTGTCAATTCCTTTTTTTCAATACACAGATGCCTCTCTTCATGCTATTGGATCTGTTTTAGCACAACACATTGATGGCAAAGAGCTTGTAATAACATATTCTAGTCACTTGCTCTCAGCTTCAGAGAGAAAGTGGTCAACATCTGACCGTGAGCTCTTTGCTATTGTTTGGTCAGTCCGTCACTTCCGCCATTACTTAACTTTCCATCCCTTCACAATCATCACAGACCATAAACCCTTGGTTGGTCTTAAAAAGCTTCCTTTAGATCAAGAACCCACATGATGAAGGGCACAATGGTCTGTCGACTTAGACCTTTATGACTGGCATGTTATCCGTCATGATGAAGCTAAACATCTTAATGCTGATGCCCTGTCTCGGCGCCCACCTGACCCTTTCCAGGTTGCTCTGTCATCATTACCTGTCACATCAAGTACTCAAACTGCAACAGCTTCAACCCAGACTGATATTTCTTCAACACTCACTCAACTTCAGCTCACTGCTTCTCAAAGTTATACATCACAGCCAGTTTCAACCACTAGTCTTGTGCACATACAAGGGGATTGGAACATTGCTGAACAGCAACAGAAGGATCCTGATCATACAACTGTTCTTTCTTGGCTGGAGAGGGGACACCGACCCCCTTTTTGGAGACATCATGATGCATCCCCTTATCTAAGGAAACTATGGTCACAGTTTGGTCGTCTTATACTAGATAATGGACTGTTGTATCGACGCTTGTGCCAAAATTCTCACAGAAAAGTTAAACAAATTATTATTCCTACCTCACTGATTCCCCAAGTACTCCATTATGTTCATGGACACCCAGCAGCTGGTCATTATGGATTGGCCAAAACAATGGACAGAGCAACACAGTCTTTTTACTGGCCTTATATGTCTTCGGACATCGCTAATTACTGTCAACAATGTGCTGCTTGTCAGTCCAGGCGGTCCCCTGTACCTCACCCACGGGCTCCTTTGGTTTCCATTTCACCTGAACAGCCTTTTCAGATTGTTGCTGCAGATATAAAAGAGCTGCCAGTTTCCACGAAAGGCCACCATTATGTGTTAGTGCTGATGAATCTTTATACTAAATTTGTCAACCTGTATCCATTAAGGGATCAGACTGCTGTCTCAGTTGCACGTTGTATTTTTGAACAATTTATCCCACAACATGGAATTCCTGAAGCTCTGCACTCAGACCAAGGTCGTCAATTTGAGTCAGACCTCATAAAACACTTTTGCAACTTGTTATCAATCAACAAGCGCCGCACTTCTCCCTATAATGCACAATGCGATGGAGCAGTGGAACATTATAACCGTACCTGAAAGGAGGAACTGGCTAAAGATCTATTTGACTTAGGTCAAGAATGGGACAATCATTTACCTCAAGTGGCATTGGCATATAACACAACAACTCATGCCAGCACAGGTTTCACACCTTTCTTTTTGGCTCATGGGTGGGAGGCCAGAGTTCCATTTAACATAATTGACAACGAAATTGGCTATTCCACTTTCTGCAATGGCTGGCACCCCTGCTGCATATGCAGCCTCATTGAAAGCAAGACTGACAAATGCCTACAGATCTGCAACTGTATTTAGGAATAAGGCGCAACAACAGCAGCAGCTGTACTACAATCGCCATGTAAAGTACACACCTATAGAACTGGAGACCTAGTACTGATGGATAACCCAGCACATCGTCAAAACAAATTAGCCCCTTGTTGGATTGGCCTTATGAGATTCTTTGGCCTCTACAATCATCTGAAAATGACCCTCCTGTCATTTTTAAGCTCCAGGATTTGTCAAAACCCGAGACTAAACCAAAAGTTATTCATTACAATCGACTGAAGTCATATGTTACAAAACCTCATCATGAGGTTTCTCATCATCACCCAAACTTTGTTTCACCTCCACCTTTAAACAACTTATCAGGTCTTATTCCAAGTCATGTACCACCAGCTGTACCTTCAGTTCCTACACAGCTTCAGTCACAAGTGCAATTGCCTGATCCTACTGTTGCAAGCCAGGGCTGTACTTCCTCTACAACAGACCCAATCCCCACACCACCCAGTTCATCCAGGAATGACATAAGTTTAGGTAGCCCAGGATCATCAGCTTCTTCTCCTTATGTTAATGACTTGCCTCCACGTCAGAGGAACATGCCTGCAAGATTTAAGGACTTTGTGTTATATTAAGTTGTATTATTGTTAGTATTGTTTTGATTAGAGCTAAATGCTCACTGGACTAATGCTAAATCCATTACTTGCTGATGTTTTGGATTTTGTTAGAACTCCCCTCTCATTTTATGGGGAAACCTGCATTTAATTAATTATTACTGTTTAATTACTGTTTAGGTGAGGTCTGATTGTGGTTCACCTACATTGTTGTTGCTTTAACTATATTTCTGAAAAATATTATTGAAATGAGGACATTTCATCTGGAGTAAAGGAGTAATGTAAGCAGGAGTTCATATCAGGAAATTCCAATAAAGTTAATTGATGGATTGTTTAAGGGAGGAGAAATTTGGTGGGTGGAGTTGGGAGAGAGAGAGAGAAAAAAAGAGAGAAGTGTTATTTGTGTAGCTCAGTGCGGTATCTCCACAGTTGTGCTTTTAAAGAAATAAATATAACTGGCAAATAGTCCACCAAACTGGGGTGACCATCTCTTTGTGCCTTTCCACACATTGAAGACTCAGTCGGCTACACTACCGAGGTCGCCCGCAAGCCAAGAAGAACCGACGACGAATTCTGGTAAGGAGAGTAGCGGACTCTTAACACCCGCTCTTACACTACTACTACTGTTGTTACTGCGGCGGATAAAATACTGTATGTTGTTTGACATATACACGTTAAATTGGTTTAATTGATACGAGAGTACCATTGTTGTATTCTCCTAATGAAGACGAAAAAAATATATTTATAGATGTATTCTATATAACGTACAGTTTTGAACAAAATTGTGTTCCATAAAAAGGTTGCATGATTTACCTAATCTTTTCATATATATATAAAGTTAATATATGACAATATATCTTTGACTCAATGTATCAGACAAAGTGTTCTCAGCAACTACATGAATTGTCGTTAAAGGCCGTCACTTAATTATATCAACTGAAGTGTGTAGAGTGAATACAAATTACAAAATATAACTAGAGAGTTAAGTGTCAGAGATACTCTCACAATTATCGAGGTCAATGCCCGCGAGTGTGCTGAGGCTTCACAAAGCCTCCTTTAAATGCTCAGGTCTGCTCAGTGCTTTGACCACCTTGACGGTTCATCAACCAGTGCACATGTCTGCTCGGAGCTCCGAACCGCGTGTCATGATACAATCCCAGTACGCATGTCTGCTTAGTGCTTCGACTCTTTATTCATCGAGCTCCAGTTTGAAGTACATATGACATCAACTTAGTTCAAAAACTCGACTGAATTGCCTGGCCAAATGAATATTTGTGGACGATTAATACATTTTAAATGATTGTACCTGATAATACTTAGTGGCAAAAAATAAAACTGTAAACTATACATCATACAAATGCTGACTTGTAGAATGCTGCAAAGAAGAGCTTTAGTAATACAGGTGATGACACCTCTCTCACTATAATTTCCATTCTTCACCTCGTGCAGCGTTTTCATGCAACACTGAACGTATGTCATATAGTATACATCTGTAGATAATTGCTTTCATCTTCATGCATGCATACATAAAAAAAAACATACATTATACACATTCACTCTGCTAAATACAGTAGTGGGGTAGCAGTAGCGTTGAAGTCCCTTAATAAGGCAAACATGGTTTCGGGTCCCATGTCCATCGAGTGTGAATTGTTACCTCAAAGAGTCTGTTTTTTCATGTTTTTTCATTTAACAGTAAATTCCACCGTGGACCGAGAGCGAGCAAGGCGACCTACAAAGTGGGTTTGGATTGCCATAGGCGGCCAAGTTGCACACACCCCTAGTAAAGACATATCAAACATGTGGGTATACCTGTATATAATATATCAATAGGCATCTTGTTTTATGTCTATAATAAAACAAATTATTTGAATGATGATTTCAACTGTTATTGTAGTTGTTGATGGCGGGTTTAGCGGTTTAAATTTTTTAAATATGAAATTAATCAGGTGGAATGTGTTCTCACTTTCAGTGTTGGGGGGGGTGGCTAGACGATCAATGTGTTAGTGACTGGGATTGCGTGTCTATAACTGGAAGATTGCTTAGGAATGATACAGACAGGACAACTATTATATTTGTTGAAGGAAATGTTTTATTATTATACTGTGCTGTGAGTAAGACAATGTTTTACTGATCACCTATCCGGACCTTGAACAATCTGTTCACGAGGTAGGGATGCTGCTGGTAAAGGCAAATGCTTTTTCAACAGCAGGTTCAGATGTGTTTATCCCGCTGCTTTTTGTTGCCTCAGCACTCAATCTTTAATGCTGACCTTGATACGTGCCCTGCTCACCTTGGAGTGTCCTGTGTGTGTCTGTGTGTCGGTGTGCCGGTGACTGATCTGCTCCGTGTCTCTCAGCCTCTCTGATGTGCTCTGGATTGACACCTTTGAATGTTTGGTGCAGCAGAGCAAATTCAACCTGATCTGCCACAATGTGTTTGTTATCACCTTATTCAATGGAGGGATTCATGGACGACAAATGACAATGAATAGAAGATGAATTAATGTAAAGACGTGAGCTGCCATCTACAATTAGTCATTGCATTTTGATGGTGATTTTGGTGATTCCCGAACAGATCTCTTATGTGATCCTTCCACAGTATCTCTCAAAATTATTTAGTTCAAATTGGTTATAAAGATTTCACTCCTGATCATTTTTTTTATTATTATTAATTCTGGTGATTCTTTAATTCAATTGAACTCGAGCTAGCACTACGCTCAGAATTTGGAAAGCAACCACCTTAGTCAGTTGAGCCACTGATGGTGACTTTTCTTCGTAGCAAACTTATTTTTGTGCTCCACAAAATATTGTAAAGTATAAAATAAATTAAATATCTCATTACTTTAATGAATAATAACATTTGTGATTTAAGGATTTCACCTTTTATTTCTCAAATGTGCTTAACTATATTATGGCAAAGTACAGGGATAAACCTTTATTTTCTGTCTACTCCATTTTAATTAATTCAGAACAAAGGAAACATTTAAGGCTATTAAATGTGATCTCAAGAAAGATGAGGGTTAATTATAATGCTAATAACAGAAGCGATTATAATGATACAGTGCAAAAGTAAATATTCATTGAAAGAGCCGGGAATCCATGAGTGAGGTGTCTTATTTTAAATCTTGCTATCGTATAGTGCATTCTGCCTGTTGGCGTTAGTTATATATATATATATATATATTGTCAGGGATGCCAGAGGCAATGACCTGGCCGGGACGCCGTGAGGGACCGGATGTGGGTCTAAGCCCACCCTGGATCACGTGGGGGCCGCCTTCCTGGTTGCTCTGGGGGCCACGGGTACAGGGCATGGAAGCTCCACCTTGTAGGGGCCAGTGGTCACCGCCAGGAGGCGCCCCAATGTCTTGGGTACCTGTTTTTCGTCGTGTTGGGGAAGAATTAGGACGGCGCCCGGAGAGCTGCCGGGAGGACAGCCGGCACTTCCGCCACGCTGGGGCGTGGCCAGAGGAGGAATGCCAGGAACACCTGGGGCTCATCCGGGGACTGTTTAAAAGGGGCCTTCTCCATTCATTCAGCGCTAGAGTGGAAGAAGGATGAGGCAAGAGAGGAGAGTGGAGGCGGCCCGAAGAAGGCATTTGTGGCCTGGACTGTGTGTGTTGGGGTTTGTGCACTTTATTTGGGTCTGTGTGACCATTGAACTATTGTAAATAATTGTAAATAGACGTGTGGTGGTATTTTAACAACATGTCTGCCTGTCTGTGTCCGGGCCGCGTCCACAATATATATACTGTACAAGTAAAATTCCATTACAGCAAACTACCAGAGACCTAAAGAATATTTCGTTGTGATGAAAATTTTATTTTAATGAGATTCTGTATTTATTGATATAGTGCTTTCTTTAACCTCTTTAACAATCATTTCAATAGCTTCTTCTGTGTTAATTTTAATCTCCTCCTGTCTACAAGTTATGCTGACAAGAATTTTTCTCAGCATTTCGAATGATGCCCAAATTCAATGGCTGAAGCAATTGGGTGGGAGGAATTCAACAAGAATATTATCTAAATGTGGAAGCATGTTGTGGGCAGCACAGTTATCAATCAGGAGCCGAATCATCCTTTTCTTCATCTTCATATTGTGAAGTTTCTGAACTCTTTTGAGACACCAAATGGGAACAACACACTGAAGTGCGTCCCGAAGCGCAATTGCAGCGTCTGTGGAAGATTGTTTGTCTGTTGCCGGAGCAGGCCAACAGCAGGCTCACAGCACTTCAGTGAAGTGCCACAGAAGCAAATCATAAAAGATTGGGGTGCACTATAAGTTCCTGTCTTGCACCCCAAACATGAGGCTTAGTCTCAGTACTTTAGCAAAACCAGCTTTATTCAGCTTGAAACAGGAACGGCACACTTATTTATTGTAGCGTGATCTGCCACTCTGCTATACACAGACACAGCAGTCAGGCAGGGATGTGGTCAGATCAGTGACCAAGTAATCCTGTTATCTGCATTTACAATGTACTGCTCCTAACCTTGCATCACCAACCGAGATCTTTTCTGTTTACTATGGCGGAGATACGCAGCATAGCTGTGAGCCTGCCCCGTACAGATGCAGAGATCGCACTTTGGCGTGCTGTCTAGTTGACGGAGGTCCCAAGAGAGTTTGCAAACCTCACATTTTCTTGAATGAGTGCCGCATTAGTTTCTTGAACGAGCATCACTGAAGCACATAAAAACGGCTTTTTCGATGTCTTCTAATGCAGCAGTTCACATACATTTGCAACCCGAGATTTTTCTTCTTTATTTTGCTCAGTCTTTCAAGACAGTTGACAGTGTCAAAGGCAAAATTCACTGATGTCTTTTTTATTTTTGCTGCAATCGAGACCTGCAAATATGTCACTTTTTTTTTCTAATATGAACTGTTATCGTTTTTTCGTGTCTGCTGTTTCTATAGGAGAGTGACAATGAGTTAAATTCCAATGGATGTTTTTCAGATGTTGACGAGCAATAAGCAAAAGGTATCACTGAAAACCGCAGGAAACAAAAAAAAAAAAAAAAAAAACAGTAGAGGAAAGTTCCAAGAAAGAAAGAAAAATTACAGTGTTTCTGTTTGGGGGATCATTGTGCACAACTGAGCTGCGGCCTCCGAACTAACTGCTCTGTGGATGATTCATTCAGGCATTTCAAGGTCTTTTGGGCACTTTGTTGTAATGAAAGTATCTGCTGAATGTACTTCATAGTAATAAGATTTCTATATACTTGTGTCATATGGGGAAGCTGTCGGGACCATAAAAATACTTCGTTGTAATCAAAATTTCGTTGTGAAGATATTCATTGTAACAGAATTTTACCTGTACATGCTTGCTTTCGCTGCAGATCTGATAAGCATCTTGCAAATAATAAAAACTGCCCTGCTGCTTCTGCTTAATGTAAAAACTGTCAAAAGACTGGTCATTTTGCATGGGTGTGCCATTCTCCGCAAATATGCTCTGTGCAAGAAGTTGCCTTACCTGAGCTTCACATCCTTTACTTAAGTGACCATTCAGCAGCCGATAGAATCCATTGCAGTTTCACAATGAAAGCGTCAACTGCTACTGCACTCATGGATCTAACTGTGGATTCTGGATCATCCGTATCCATTTTGCCTAAATGTATAAATGATGCAAACTTTCAAGGAGAACCTTTACTGCCACCTTCAGTTAAGCTAGTGACTTATTCACGTTCTCCACTCCCTGTGCTTGGTTGCTTACCTGTTACTGTGTCCAAAGGTGATGTTACTGTACATGCTCTACGTCAGTCTTCATAGTGGAGTCTGGTACTGATTTGTTGGGAATGGATTTAATAAAGGGCCTACATTTGTGTTTTAATGGCGGTACTGTCTTACCATGTGCTACCACAAACTCTATTCCTGTCATGTGTCTTTCTACAGCTCCATCACCTCCGCTTGTCCTAGGTTGTGCAAAAGGCTTCATACACAAAGTTAAAGAATTACACTCTGTTACTTCAGTACGAAAAAAAATTACATTGTTTACCACTGTCAGTTTGGTATGATGTCAGTGAAGAGCTAAATCACCTTCTTCAAGCAGGGATTATTGAAAGCATTGATGACTCACCCATTGTGGTGGTCCAAAAGAGGACCGGGGTATCCATATGTGCCTTGACTTGAGAGAACCAAATAAAACTAATATTACAGACAGCTTTCCTCTTCCTCACATTGATAACATGCTGTCATGGCTGAGCGGAGCAACAGTGTTCTCCACTATTGATTTAGAAAGTGCATACTTTCAGCTTATGCTTCACGAAGACAGCCGTGATCTGACTGCCTTTATTACTCATGAAGGACTGTTCAGGTTCTGCCGGATCCCAAATGGGTTAGCATCTGCTCCATCTGCTTTTCAAAAGATGTTCGCTACAATCTTGCAGGGGTTGCCAAATGTTGCAAACTACTTAGATGATATCATTTTGTGGGGACGAACACAAGCCGACCATGATCAGACACTTCAAGCAGTTCTTAAACACATGAAAGATGCAGGATTGCAGTTAAACGAATCAAAATGTCATTTTAATCAGGCCAGTCTTCCTTTCCTGTGTCATACTGTTACAGCACAAGGGATACAAACTGATCAGGAGCATCTTGCTGCTCTTCTGCATGCTCCAACTCCAAGTGACCTTGCCAAGTTACGTTCTTTCCTTGGATTTACATCTTGGTATTATAAGTTTATCCCACATTTTGCCACTATTGTAGAACCCCAATGTGCATTCCTCTGCCAAGACACGCAGTTTTCCTGGTCTGACGAAGCTCAATGAAACAGTTGCTAATTGACAGTCCATCTTTGGTCTTATTTGACCCTGATTTGCCTTCTATAGTTTCCACTGACTCGTCTGATTATGGGCTCGGAGCTGTTCTAGCTCAAGTCCAACCTGACCGAACAGAGTGGACTGTTGCCTTTGCGTCTAACTTGTGGGGTCGTAAATTTATCCTCCGCACTGATCATCAAGCGTTGACCACTCTACTGTCCTCAAATGGGTCTGATCGTGCAGGCATGTGAATTGCACGCTGGGCAGCACGACTGTTGTGTTTCAACTATACTGTTGCTTACAGTCCTGGGTCACAGAGTGACATTGCTGATTGTCTCTCTCGCTTGCCTTTGCCTGCTGCTGCTGAGGACATTTCTGCAACAGAACCTGAGTTTGTGGTGATGTTGTCTCCTGCTCTGACTGCCATCTCCGCTGGTGATTTTGCTTCTGCCTCTGCGTCTTGCAGTGAGTTGTCTGCTCTACGAAATCAGATTACCTGTGGCTGGCCTTCTTCTCTTAATGCAGTTGACACAGTTGTGCGTCCATATTTCAGATTACAAGATGAATTTAGTGCACAAAACGAGTTTGTGTTCCATGGTGCTCGTCTCATTGCTCCTGTTTCTCTGTGCCACACCTTGGTAGAACTTGCTAATGTAGGTCACCAAGGCATTGTGAGAACTAAACAGCGCCTGCGTGAGCTATACTGGTGGCCAGGTACAGATGATATGGTCGCAGCTCAAGTTAAAAATTGTCAACTGTGCCAGTCATCTGACAAGACAGCCAGTCCTTCTGCTGCACCTTTACAGCCTGTGCCATTTCTATTAAAACCTTGGCAAAGGTTGGCCATAGATATAGTGGCTCCATTTGAAACAGCTGTCTGGAATTGTCATTATGCTCAGACCCTCATTGATCATCATAGCAAGAAGTCTGCTTCTGTCACTGCTCAGAATGTTATAGAGTTCCTCACTTCAGTGTTTAGCAGATTTGGAAATCCACATTCTGTAGTGTCAGATAATGGATGTCAATTCACATCAACAGACTTTGTAGCATTTCTAAAAGAAAAAAATGTACAACAAATCCACAGACGATGCAGGGCGGCAGACGATCTCTCGTAACGGGAAACAAGGCACCTCTTCACTCTGATGACATGCAGGCTCTTCTCATAAATATTCCCATGTTGAGCTTTTTCTCATTCCTGCCAGTTTACTATTATTAATTATTATTTTTATTATTATTATTAAACGCGTACTGTATGTAGAAAAAATGTGTGTCTTATTTTATGTGTGTGACAGGACGGACGGTAAATCCTTGAATGAAACTCCGTGTTGATGCTTTGGGTAACACGACAGGTGAGGAGCAGAGAACGTTAAACGTGTCAGTGACTGCTGGGGTTGTGGGACTGAAGATGGTTTAAGAAAACAGAAACGACAAAAGCTTAGCATTTCAAGAATTCTGTTTCCATCAATGATTTACTTTGTTGTGCTGCACTTCAGAAGATCACTTATTTACCCCCCTTTGAAAAGATGAATTCACAAGGAAAGGATGCTGCTGACAAAGTCGGATGTTTTTTGAAAGTTTGGCTCCAGATGTGCTTATCCAGCTGCTCCTTCTTGTCAGTACTTGAGTGATCTTTATGTCCACCTCTGGATGAATTCTTTAAAACATTTTCATCTCATTAACGCAGAACTCACAAGGCTTTCCCTAAATTACAACAACAACAACATTTATTTATAGAACACATTTTCATGCAAATAGTGTAGCTCAAAGTGCTTTACATGATGAAGAAAGAGAAAAAAGACAAAATAAATAAATAAGAAAAGTAAGACAAAACTCATTGACATAGAATAAAAGTAAGGTCTGATGGCCAGGGAGGACAGAAAAAACAAAAAAACTCCAGACGGCTGGAGAAAAAATAAACACTGCAGGGGGTCCAAGGCCACGAGACCACCCAGCCCCCTGTATGCATTCTACCTAACATCAATGAAAGAGTCCTCTTTGTATTTAGGGTTATCTTGGAAGGACATGATGATTACGGTCATGTGGACTTCTGGCCTTTAATCCATCAATGTAGGACATCACAGTGCTTTGATTAGGTGGTGGTGGTGCAGGTTGCCACCACAGAGAACCGGGAAAAATGCAGAAGAGGAAGTAGGGGTTAGTATGGATTATGGAGCCACCATGAAGAGTTATGATAATTAATTGAATATACAGAGCATCAGGATTAAACTAAAATTAAGTTACGAGAAGGCCATGTTTAAGTAATGTGTTTTCAGCAGTGTTTTAAAGTGCTCCACTGTATTAGCCTGACAAATTCCTATTGGCAGGCTATTCCAGATTTTAGGTGCTTGTTAACTTAAAGGCAAGTACTAAATAACTCTTTTTAAAAAGTCCTTCTTTAACTTACCATACGTGAGTCCCAACTAGGATTTTAACTTGCGTCAACACACCTTACAGATGCAGCAGGGCCAACTGCTTTTAAGCTTTGAACAGGTTGGAGAATGACTGACTGACTGACTGACTGACTGACTGACAGACTGACCGACCAAAGCCGTTCGGCAGATGGGTGGCTGGCCAAATCGACAGCTGACTGCGCAGATATCAATGACGTCATGACGCTAGCGAATCTCAAAATCACGTGACGGGCGCATTTGAAACAAGAGCGGCGCTTCGAAAGCTCGACATTTTGTCGACATGTCAGTATCGAGCAGCCCATCACTACTCTAAACTTTTTACTTCCGATGAGCACCCGTCGGCAGAGGCAGTGGATGTTTATTTGAAATCTATTAATTCATCAAAAGTCACAAAAACTGGCAGCCCCGGTCTCAACTGAAGAACTCAAAACCGCAGTAAGTGAGGGCTGGCCTCGGTACGTTAGGCTGGTGCAGGAAATGCGTGTGAAATAAAATCCGAAAGGCAGAAGACACGATGAGAGGTCTGGCCGCGGGAGATGCCGCTATTAACTCCACAGCTGCACAACTTGACTGCTGTAAACTCCCCCTTCCAGGTGATATAGAAGTAAGAAATCACTCCAAACGCAGTCTGAACTCAGAAAGGACTTTAATTCTTATTGCTGTGGTCTGTAAATGAAGTTAAATACATACGCTCAGTCACAACATCACATTCAAGTACTCATTTTAATTGCTCTGCACGTCTAACTTTAACATAACATACTTTTGAACCGCTTTATATTAAATTATCTAGAATAAACTTACTTTTCCGCAAGAACGCACAGCATTAATGGCTCAGGTTATATGGGAAAAGGACAAACTGATCGTACAACGTGCAGTAAGTAAACAAACGAACGAAAAAGATAACAAAGCATGAACTTTTACCCGGAAGTACATAAGAAAAAGTTCCACAAGTGCTTTCTAATATTCTGCCACTAGAGCTCGCCATTTAATCTGGCAAAGGACTTTATAACAAGAATCTTCCATAACCTAACAAAGCTGCTCTGTCCTTAAAGCTAATGACAATATTAAGAAATCGCCACTAAATCTCCATTTGTTCAAACCCAAATCTTTCCTCCCCCTCAGCCTTGCCATTCATTTAATACTGAGAGTGGCCACTAGAGGGGGCAGTTTGGCTACAGAAGAATCGGCTCACCTGTCAGCTCTGAAGGTCATGTGACTGTGTGATCGTGTCACCCTTATTTTGCTCTTAATTCATTTAAATCTTAATTAGTTTAAGATATAATATTTAAAGTTCTTTATTTCAGGTGTTTTATTCTTGTGTTTTTTCTTTATTCTTATTTCTTTTACACTGCACTGTATTCTCTTCTCCCCCCTTCACTGCTGACCTTTCCCATGTGTGTAATATGGCGGGTGTCCACTAGAGGGCGCCACTGCACTTCAGTCCCACCCCTCAGTCCTCCTGTTAAAGTCTCCATTCGTCAGACTCTCTGATTGTTTCTCATTCTCTCCTTTCATGTTTCACTGCTCAGGATTTCACTGAATGCTTTCTGCTTTTATCTTTTAGATTTCCTTTTTGTATAAATTGCTGTGTAATATTCAGAGTGGCCACAAGAGGCAGTAGTTTGGCGACTGACCAATCAGTGACCCCTTCTGTCCATTCGTTGTCTTTCTTATCCGCTTTTCAATTTCAGGTTTGTGGACAAGGTCGGCCAACCCAGGACGGGGTGCCAGTCCACCTCAAAGCCACACATGTGCACCCATATCAAGTGTGTGCCAACTCAACAAAGAATTCATTTTGTGAAGATGTTGGAGCTTTCAGGGTACCAAGAGTGACAAATATGGGGACAAGGAGGAGGTTCAGTTTAACTTTTAATGTGACATCAACTAAAACACCAAACTCTGTCAGTATGGCCGACATCTGACTGACCGGTGAGTCCTCATCTTCAGACATTCACAGTGAATTCATTCTGAAGTGAAGGACCCTTTGAGTGACCAATGGAGGGTCAGAAAATGTCTGGTGAGTGGACAACACTCCAGTCCCATCTGTCACTCTCTGCTCCTACATATAGTCACTATTCAAGAGCTCTCGATACTGAGTCTGTATAGCGCCTTTCAGTTGTGCTGATCCAGCAGGACCACACGCCTGTCCTACTTAACAGGTGACATTCAGTGACACTTGGGGGCCTCAGTAGTTGTTGGGGTGTCAACCTGAAGGACATGTGGCTGTGAATCAACAGTGACCCCTGCTGGTCAGACTGGTATTTGTAGGTTTGAGGTGTCTCCACCACCTCACTATGACACACACATCTGACTGGCTACTCAAACCCAATAATAATGGAGACCCTGACAGCCACACTCGCCCCTCATTCTCATCCACAAATTCAACCAGAGAGGTGCACCCCTAACCAACCCATCCTTTTAAATTAATTTTCACCCCAAACTACAAACACAAAGAGGACCTGCGCTTGTGGGGACATCAAGTGACCGGTGGAGGGTACTGGTCAGTGGTCACATGGTGTTATTTGGCTGATTGTTACACTGGAGTTATGACTAACATAAAACCCTGGATAGAGGGGCTCAGTGAAGGAGGTGTTGAACCTGTGCAGGAGGGTCATTGTGTGTGAGACACTATAAAATGACAGAGAGCCAACAGTCCAGTCCAGATACACACCTATTCTGGGGCTGTAGGGGGCGCTGATTTCAGTCTCTATGCTATTGTGATACACAGAGTACTTGGAATGAGACCACCGCAAACTCCAGGACTTGTCGTTGTATCCAAGGCCGCACTCCACACCCCCTCCTTTCCTGCTCAGTCCTTTATATGCGACTCCAATCCTCATGAAGTCTCCACTGCACTCCACCTCCCAGTAACAGCGAGTCCCAGTCAGAGCCTCTCTGCACAGAACTTGAGGCCAGCTGTCAAATCTGTCAGGATGGTCAGGATATTTGGCTTTTGTCCCCTCACGTTTCAGCTTCTTGTTCCCTTCAGACAAACGGACGGCTCTGTGTGCCGTGTTGATGTCCAGTGTGAGGGGAAAAAAGTCTGAAAGGAAAGAAAAGAAAACGAGTGAAGAAATCTGGGAGTGTGTAACGGGAGTGGGGGCGGAGCACAACACAGACAATTAACAAGAACCAATGAGGAGCTGCGCTGATGAGACACTAATAGTATAGAGCTCATCTGATTGGACAGAATCTTTGGGGATTTAAAATAAAATTCTATAATCATTATAAATCAAAATCCCTTTTATTCTCCAGTACTTCGTGTGCAGGACTCTGACTTGGTAGATTTGGAGCTCCTTATAACGGAACACAACATCACAGACAAATAACAGAAATAACTGAAGCTGAAAAGACAAACTTCAAACCAAGTGGTAGAATAATCCAATTATAAAGGAGATGTGCTGATAGTGATGTGCCAGTGAGAGTGTGAGTGTGGAGTGTGTATTCCTGTGTCACACACACACATGTCCTCACACTGTACACACACACACCTTCACACAGTCTCTGACAGAACACATGAATACACACAGAAGACGGCTAAGTCACTGCTAGGAGAGGCTGTCGCTCTGGCTAAGAAACTCTGGAGGTGTCTGTTAGTTTGAGTTTGAATTGACTGAAACGTTTGGGAGTTTGTGTGAAGAAGTGCTGAGCTGCTGAGATGAGCCTGTGGTGGTCCTTATGACACGGTTAGTGACACGGGATGTCTACAGGTCTGCACAGATGAAGAGCACAGCAGACCTCACCACACGCTGTCATTTATTTATGGAGTGTGCCGTTGGTGAGCCAAACCAGACACCAATGGAGAATGTGATTACACGTTCAATTACGGCTTTGTGAAACTGAACAAGGATTGGCTGTGAAGTATTTAATTTCTTTATCTGGCGTAAGAAGTCCAATCGCCGCTGTGTCTTCTTAGTGATGTGGTGGTGTTCATGTCCCACCTGAGAGTGTTTGTGATTGTTGTGCTCTGAACTTTGAAGGAGTCCACCATATTGACTGCTGAATCATTCATTTCTAGTGTTTGAGGTTGTGACTGCTGTTTGTGAAAGTCAATGGCCATTTCCACTGACTCGGGGGTCTTAAGCAGCTGGGTGTTAAATGTCACCAAGACACAAGACGAGACCCCTCTTGTGTTTCATTATCATTAGTAATTAGACCAAAAACGGTGGTGTCATCAGTGAACTTAATGATTTAACTGAAGAATCAGTGGACCTGCAGTCATTGGGGTACAAGGAGTAAAGTAAGGGGGCCGCCCACAGCCTTGAAGGGCACCTGTGCTGATACAGAGACAGTCTGAGAGGTGGGAGTCCACACAAACATACTAATGTAGCAGCAGACTCCAGCACCTTTGACTTGTTGTGATGATCAGCATCTCTAACTGCTCTGTAAATCAGAAACCCAGCAGTTCTAATGTATAGTCAGGAACTGATGCAGTAAGCCAGGTGTCCACACAGCAATACACTGAGCAGAGAGAATAATCCTTACTGGGGCTGAGAAGAAGATGAAGTTCATCTGTTTTGGGCCTCAGTGGTCTGACGTTGATAAAACTAGTAAGGGAAGGGGCACTCGACAAGCGCGTCTCCTGAACCCCACGAGAGACCCTGAGCATGTCCTCCTTCTCCTCTTCAGGTGGGAGTTACCTGGCTGGGAGTCCGAGTCTGCAGTCGGAGGTTCATAAATGCTAAATCTGTATGAAAGTGTCCTTTATCAGTGGAGAGGAAATAAAATCCAATCACAATAGACAGGAGCTGATCTTGTGTGTATGTAATCCTCATATTGTAACAAAAGGCAAAGTTAACAGAAAAACAACACATCAGCAGGGAGCAAACAAGTGTGGCTGCCCTGATCAGTGCCATCATTATGAGGTCACCGTCGAGGTCAGAGTTCAAATGTACTGTCCACACAGTACAGGCTTTATTAAATGACACTTTGATTGTCACAGTCCACCTCTTTAGTTTAAAATCAATCCACTGTCACACTTCATCACAAAGTGACAGCTCGATGATTTACAGGCCAGCAAACAAGACGGCAATTGAGTATTGAGAGATGTGAAGTTCATGAAGAAAATCATCATGGAGTGAACTGAAGCTACTCAATCATTAAAGGAGACAATATCATTCAGTAGAAATGAACTTTAAAATCAAAAGATGTGGTTTCAGAATAATAGGAGATGTGAAGAAGAGGAACAGAACTGTCAAAACTCAATTCGGGACAGCATGATGGTTGAGGGGTTGGAGCTGCGGCCTCACAGATTGATCTTCACGACATTGAATTTGGCGCCCAGTGGATGTCTATGTCAGGTCAGCGTGTTCTTCTCATCTAACTCCTGGTTTTCTTCACACAATCCACAGACATGCATGTTGGGTGAATTGGCGACTCTGAATTGGCCTTGTGTGGTTGTGAGCACCTGACTTAACACAACACAGCCTGAACTGGATTAAACCAGTTTGACAATGTTGTGTTAAAAATCTCTGCAATGTAAACCCACCACTGCCATGACGGTCCTCACCTAAAGGATTATTAGGAACACCTGTTCAATTTCTCATTAATGCAATTATCTAATCAACCAATCACATGGCAGTTGCTTCAATGCCTTTAGGGGTGTGGTCCTGGTCAAGACAATCTCCTGAACTCCAAACTGAATGTCAGAATGGGAAAGAAAGGTGATTTAAGCAATTTTGAGCGTGGCATAGTTGTTGGTGCCAGACGGGCCGGTCTGAGTATTTCACAATCTGCTCAGTTACTGGGATTTTCACGCACAACCATTTCTAGGGTTTACAAAGAATGGTGTGAAAAGGGAAAAACATCCAGTATGCGGCAGTCCTGTGGGCGAAAATGCCTTGTTGATGCTAGAGGTCAGAGGAGAATGAATGGGCCGACTGATTCAAGCTGATAGAAGAGCAACTTTGACTGAAATAACCACTCGTTACAACCGAGGTATGCAGTAAAGCATTTGTGAAGCCACAACATGCACAACCTTGAGGCGGATGGGCTACAACAGCAGAAGACCCCACCGGATACCACTCATCTCCACTACAAATAGGAAAAAGAGGCTACAATTTGCACGAGCTCACCAAAATTGGACAGTTGAAGACTGGAAAAATGTTGCCTGGTCTGATGAGTCTCGATTTCTGTTGAGACATTCAAATGGTAGAGTCAGAATTTGGCGTAAACAGAATGAGAACATGGATCCATCATGCCTTGTTACCACTGTGCAGGCTGGTGGTGGTGGTGTAATGGTGTGGGGGATGTTTTCTTGGCACACTTTAGGCCCCTTAGTGCCAATTGGGCATCGTTTAAATGCCATGGGCTACCTAAGCATTGTTTCTGACCATGTCCATCCCTTCATGACCACCATGTACCCATCCTCTGATGGCTACTTTCAGCAGGATAATGCACCATGTCACAAAGCTCGAATCATTTCAAACTGGTTTCTTGAACATGACAATGAGTTCACTGTACTAAAATGGCCCCCACAGTCACCAGATCTCAACCCAATAGAGCATCTTTGGGATGGGGTGGAACGGGAGCTTCGTGCACTGGATGTCCACTTCAGAACATTATATTGTGATTTCCACCAAATTTGGGTGGTCTTTTTTGTATGTTCTGGAGGATCCATGATCCCCACTTCAGACAGAGCTTTGTGACGTTTGCCCCAGAATGTCTTGATGATCCTCTCATTTTATTGTGCCCTGCACAGATTCAGCACAGCAGCCCCCTAACATTAATGAGCCTCCTACATGTTTGGTGTTTTTTCTTTGAACACTCGTTTTGTTTTCTGTGGACACAGAGCTGCTGTGACTTACTGTAAAGCTCTCATTTAGTTTCATCAGTCCAAAGGAACTTCTCAAGCACTGTGGAGTGTCAACATGTGTTTTAGAAAACTCCAGTTAGTTATTCATTTTATTTTTTACTCTGTCTTTCATTTTATTTTTTACTCTGTCTTTCAGAAGTGGGATCATCTACCATGGAGCCCTCTTCTATTCAGTAAGTGATTAATGGAGCTACTTGAAGCTGTTGTACTTTGATCTTGGAGGTCAGCCTAAATCTGTTCTGATGTTTGCCTTGGTTCTTTCTCCACCACTGAAGCTCTCCTTCTGTTCAATTGGGGGTCCATTTTCAATCTGCAGCAGCATTCAGTGTGCTTGGCTACAGACCAATGGACCTTCAACTTCTTGATGTTAGTTACTGAGGCCACAGGAATATGAAGCTCTGTGGAGATGGCCTTTTAGCCTTTACCATGACCATGCTGGGCTCTGACCTTCTTCATTTCCTCCTCTTCTCTTATCCATGTCCAATGTGATGCACACAATGACTCAGCAAAGCTTTGTGAGGGCTGAGTGACTGAAGACCCCTGTGATTCTCATAGTGGACTGATTCTTATTCAATGATGCCTTTCAACATCTGATGGCTTCAACAAAATTATCTATGCCATCTTCTTTTGGTTTAATTCCTACAATGTGTTAAGTCATGAATTAATAACAAAGTTTCTGGTTTATGAAGAAAAGAACAGAGGATGCTGAGTACTTTTGTCAGCTTTCACTTATTTCACTTAAATTTGTGATTCTTTTTTAATCCAATTCTTTTGGCTGTGTCTGTAAATCTATATACTGTACATGTTTATGTTAATGGTGGTGGACATTGTGCTTTTATTGTGTAACATGCTAAGTTTCTTTTTCTTTGAATGCCATGTGCTGTAGAAATGGATTTTTATTATTATCAATATTATAAGGGAATGACTGAAGTAGAAAAACATCAGAAAGGAGACACTGGAATACAAAAGAGGAAAACAGCAGGAAGTGCAAAGTAAAAATTAAGACAAAAGAAAAAGGACAAAGGACACTGAAGGTTAGGCTATTGTTAAAGGTGGATATGATGTAGTTGGCAGGATTTCATTTTTATTTTCCATGAGTTCAATGAGATCTATCTATCTATCTATCTATCTATCTATCTATCTATCTATCTATCTATCTATCTATCTATCTATCTATCTATCTATCTATCTATCTATCTATCTATCTATCTATTATATAGTGCCTTTCCCATCTGTCATTGTCTCTCTCTTTCTTTCTTTAGTGTGTTTCCTGTCATGTCTTATTATTATTTGACTGTCATTCTTATCCAAGGTGACTCCCATCATCTGAGATTCCATTGTTTCCTTTTCTTTTCTTTGTCCAATTGTAGTCCAGGCAGGTGAAGTGACTTGCTCAGGTCACACAGTGGTGTCAGTAGTGGGATTTGTAGCCAAACCTCAGAGTTTGTAGTCCAAAGTCTTTACCAAAACACACCACACTGCATTACTCCTTTATCTATTATATAGTGCCTTTCATGTATATCTGTCTATTATAGTGCCTTTCACATCTGTCTGCTGTATTTGTCTTTTACTTCTTTTGCTATTTGTCATTTTCTCTCTCTCTGTTATAATGTCTTTTCTATTATTTATTATTTTAGTGCACTTCTCATCTTTCTCTTATATAGTGCCTTTCATATTTTGTGTGATATTATGTCTTTCTCTTTGCTCTATCCATCTATCACATCATGTCTTTCCCATCTCTTACAGTATATAGTAACTTTAATATCTCTATATTATATAGCGCCTTTCATGTCTATCTCTCTACTGTTTCTATCTCTGATCTGCCCCCAGTAGTTTTGGTCCCCTTCCACTTTTTAAACACGAATTCCACTTTTCAGTCCAATAAGTGTAAACTGACCACTGAGACTGTCACCCGCCATTCTTATTCCACACAGCAGACTCTTTCTTTGTATTTTGACTTCACAGATTATTTGAAACAATAAATGAGATACCGATGGCTCACACAAAGTGATTCAGACCCTCATCTCATGTTTTGTTGCTCATTATCTGGAGGTAATAACTGCCATCAAGCCCTTCCTGTGGCTTTGGATGAGACTTCTACTCCTCTCACTGCCCACCCGGCCCACTCTTCTTGAAGTCTGATGGCCTTTTTCTCCCAGCTGTGACGTTCAGCTCTTTCCGTCGATATTGACTTGGATTCTGTTCAGGGCTCATAGCAGACACTTCACAACATTCCAGTGTCTTCTTTTCCCCCATTCTTGGTGGTCTCACCTTTGTGACATTCACTCCCAAACACCTTGATGATCTCCTGATTTCATTGTGGCCTTCACGGATTCAGCACTTCAACCTCAGACCATTAATGTCGTCACTTTGTCTTCAGTGGACACAGAGCTGCTGTGACTCACCATAAAGCTCTCATATTGTTTCTTCAGTCCAAAGGTTCTTCTCTAGCACTGTGGCTGATTAACACGCTGTTAACATGCCCAGTCTGTGTGTGTCCTTCACAAGTGGGGTCTTCTACCAATGAGCACACTGTCTTTGACACAGTAACAGATGGTGTGACTTGACGCTGTTGTCCTTTGATCTCGGAGGTCAGCCTGAGTCTCTCTTGATGTTTTCTTGTTTTTTTCTCCACCATTTAAACTCTTCTTTGGTTCAATCTGAGGTCAACTTTACTCTGGTGGTCTCATCAGGGAGGTGGGCTACAGTCCTGCGGACCCTCAAACATCTTGAGAATATTACCAGCTGTGCTCACTGGAACATGAAGCACCGTGGAGGTGGTCTTGTAGTCTTCATATTGACCACCCTTGGCTGTGACCTTCTTCATCTCCTCCTCTTCTCTTGTCCTCGTTCAGTGTGAGGCACACAATGACACAACACAGCAGAGTGAGGACTTGACTGAGTGACTGAAGACCCCGGTGACACTCATTAGAGGAATCTGTCAGCTGGAGATGTCACGAGAGTCCAATGAAGTCTTTGAACTTCTGAAGGACCCCAAATAATTTTCTCTGCCATTTTAATTTGTTTTCATGTTTAAAATTTGCAAAGTCGAGAACTCAAAGCAAAGTATCTGCTCTGTGGACTAAAGAATGGAGGATGACAAGGACTTTTGTCAGCTTTAACTTATTTCACATACAATTGTGCTTCATTTTTCAAATAATATTGTGTCTGTGTATAGAATAAAAAGTAAGTGCACCCTATGATGTGGATTTTCTTTTTTCTTTTCCTTATTGTACATTTTTGGACATATCAAGACTCGGGTTCAACTTTTGGCTTTGGTGATTCACTGCCTGAGTCTCCCTATCCCATAATGCACCAGTCACAGGACCCCCATAACTCTCAGCCCCTCAGTCACACAACACTCAGACTTTCTTATCCTAAGCCTGTCCTGCTCTATTAAAACTTCAATGATTTTTATTGTGATGATTCATTCAGTCAAAGCACAAACTCACATTTTAAAAAGTCATCTCTGCTCTGAGGTTCACGAGGCTGGAGGGCGAAAACTGGAGCTTCATGAGCTGAAAATAAAAAGAAAAGAGAAGAAGAATGGAAACTGTGAAGATGGCATTGTGGGATCTTAGTTTAGTTCTTAAATATGTGTTACTAATGAAGTACTGTTAAAATAAAACATTTATAAAATATACAAGGGCTGACAAATTAGGCCAGATGTCGATTTGAATATTCATATTAATAATAAATATACAGGGAGTCAGAGAGTATCGAGTCCCCTTCACTTTCTGCACACTTTACTGTGTTGTTGATTTAAATTTAAATGAATTAATGTGCCTTTTGTGCTCATCAGTCTACACTCAGTAACCCATAATGACAAAGTGAGCACAGGTCTTCAGAAAGGTCTGCACATTTATTACAAATCAAAACTGCAACATCTCCTTCCTAGAAGTATTCAGACACTTAATTCAGGTCTTTGTGGACAACCCTTTGGTGGTCTTCATGATTAACTGTCACCTCAAGCTTTACACTCCTGGATTTGGGCAGTTGATCCCATTCTTCCTGGCAGATCCTCTCAAACTCCGTTAGATTTCAAGGTAAGCATCTGTGAACTGCCATCTTCAGGTATCTCCACACACATTCTGTAGGATCCCAGTCTGGTCACTCAAGGAAACTCAGACTTGTGACAAGTTGTCTTGGCTGTAGTCTTCAGGTCATTGATCCATTGCCCAGTTTGAGATAGCAGATTCTTTTTCAGGTCCTCTCTGTATTTGACTGCACTTCTCCTTATCTCAATTCTGGTCTCTGTCCCCATAGCCTGATGCTGTCACCACCATCTTCACTGTAGAGATGGCATTAGGCAGGTGGTGAGCAGCGCCTGGTCCTCTCCAGACATCCTGCTTGGTCTTCTCTCTTAAGAGTTCAATGTTTGTCTCATCAGATCATTGACTCTTTCCCTTGATGCTCTCAGGCTGTCATTTGTCTTTTACTCGAGAGGATCTTCTTCCTGGTGTGGTAATGTCCAACCCCGTGCCTTACAATATTTAAGTTAAAGAAGCCTTAAACTGATCAGCGTTATTTATAAGGTTAAATGTATGCCATCGTAAAGGAAGTGCGCTTACCGTTTGTGCATTGAAGTCGCTGTTGCGGTAACTCAGGGCTGCCTGCCGGGTGAGCATTATGAGGCGTGGTGACTCTGGGCACACGTGGAGCTGTATCGTGACCAGTATGGGCTACCCCACTCTTGTTCAGTTTTACACGCTGATGTCCTAGCAGCCTGCCCAGCACAGATGGTTTAAGGTGCAGAGTTCCTGAAAGAGAAAGCCGGCACTTTCAGAGTCAGAGATGGGGATCCCATATTGTAAATAACTGAATTTACTTACTTGTGAGTCGGCAACTGGAGTGCTTGAGCTCAGCATCGCTGTTAGCAGTCCATGGGGGGTTTACACACGCGCGACCGGCAGGGGTTGAGTTTAAATCGAAAGTTACTCAGGGCGTGTCGTGGAGCGTGGCGTGAACATGCCAGCGTCTATCTGGTTAGGTGAGTGGAGTAGATGAGGTGGCAGATTGGCTGGAGGATCTTGACTGTGATAATTAAGGGAGTTGCCGGCCATCAGAGGTCGTCAGTAGACCTAAAGGTGAGGTAGGATTAAGAACTGCTGAGCTATTGGAGGAGCAGGTGTGATGTTGGCGGCTTTGTAGATATTCTTTTTTACATACAGATATATATCTCCTGGTGACAATTTTTGGTTGAGGTATATATATTTATTTGATGTTGGGATTGTTTTTGATTTTGGGATTGCTGTCATTTTTTTTTTTTCTTGTTTACACACACACTTTTTTTTTTTTTGTTCTTGTTCATTTGTTTTCTTTCTTTATTTATTTTTCCTGTTGGAGGGGCTTCTTGAGCCAAAAATAACGGAAGACCACCTTCACTGTTGTTGTTCAGCATTCTTGTAAATAAACTCCCACCTTTCACCCTTTAATTTTAGTCTGTGTCTAGTCTCTCCGCCGATCCTGTTCAGCGCATAAACTATCAGATGTCCAGAGTGTAGGCTGGGGGCCGCTTTCTTACTACATGGGATATCAGACCTGGCCACTCTACCATAAACGCCTGATTTGTGGAGTCCTGCTGAGATGGCCGTCCTTCCTACAGTTTCAATCATCTCAGCAAAGGACTTCTGAAGTTCTGTTGTAGTGATCATTAGGTTTTCGGTCTTCTCCCTGGCCAAGGCCCGTCCTTCCCAGTTACTCAGACTGACCATCTCTAGGAAGCATCCTGGTGTTTCCAAACTTCTTCCATTTCTCAAATCTTGAAGCCGCAATGCTGCTGGGACCACTCACAGTTTTACAAATGGCTTTATCCCATTACCCTGATTTTTGCCTCACCACTATTTTATCACAGAGGTCTACAGAAGGTCTCTTGAACTTCATGTCTTGGTTTGTGGGCTGACATACAGTGTCATAAATATATTGTGTTTTATAAATATTGACAAGCAGGCACAGTTGGGCTCCATCTAGTTAAGAAATTCCACCCTGAGTCGAGAAGGTGCTGCTCCTGCTAATGTCATCACTTAAATGAGTTCACATGCCACAAGATGAGTGACGTTACTGCATCAGTGTGCTAATTAAGCTCCACCTCTTCTGGGACACCACTATAAAATGTCACCAGAAGTGGGTGTTCATTATAGATCTGTGACTGAGGAAGACGGAGCTCCCACTCAGAAGTGACTTTACTTTGACAGACTTTGATTGCAGGAGACGTTACTATTGTGCTTGTCTTTGTGCTTTTTATTTCATATTCATCATTAAACAGGGTATAGGAGACATGACTTCTGAGCTAACAACAGCAGGCATATAAAACACGAGAGCCCAGGTGGAGCACAGCTGAAAATGGATGAACGTGACCTTTTAACGTGGACTCCATCCAGCAGAATGTAATGGACGCCGAAGACAGCAGGAGCAGATTGAGATGTTATGATGTTATAAAGCACTGACGCTGAGCTCAATTTGATTCCATTAACGTCTTCACTGTTCTCAAATAAACAATTCATTTGTGCTCTGAGCCGGCTTAGCCATTTTAAACACATTTCTGTTTATTAATCTTAAGTTGAGAAAAGCAAAGGAAATAAAAAGAATCCCAAAGTTATGTGAAAAAGGATTTTTTAAGAGAGTATATGAAAATGTATAAAGAGTATAACATTTCAACTTAAGATTCCAAAACATCTGAATAAACACAGCTTATCATTTAGGGAGTTTGTTATCACTCAGCTAATCACTGTGAAAGGCACTATATGGTAAAAATACTTAATAGCAAAGGATGGCAGATAAATGTTAAAGAGCAGATCTTCTTCAATGTCCTCTTACTGTCACTCTGGTCCACCTAATGGACTTCAATAACAAACACAATGTCACCAGACTCATACCTGATGGAGTCCTTGTCATGATGTCCCCAAGGCTGATCTTCTCCAGACTCTTTGTCAGATCTGACAGCTCCTTTCTCAGGTCCTCAGATGAGAAATCAGTGGTGACAGTGAAGCTCAGTGAGTCTCCATCAGCAGGAGTGACACAGCGAGATGAGAAAGTCTGGATCAGGAGACAAGAGGGGATGAGATTTCAGAAAGGAGACATTAAAAAGAAAGTAATGTTGATAAGAGGGGGTCTTCTGAATTAAGGATCAGTGTGGTGGGCAGTCAGCTTGGGTTTAGATGGTGAGAACGCCTGTCATTGACTTGTTGGTTATTATTATGAGAGAATATTTGGTGGAGTTTAGTGGAACATCAGAGATTATCAACCTTTACTATCAATGAGCTTTTCATGCAGGACTCCATGAGAGACGAGTCAAGATAAAGGGATTGAGGGGACAGGTGGGTCGAGAATTGACTTGGCATACAAAACAAAGTGTTGGGTTTTTCATTTTTCTGAGACTGAAAAACATGAAATATAAAGACTAACACATGTAAGGAGAAAACTCTTCAATGTGATTAAACAATTGAAGGTCTAAAGCTCAGAACTGTGACTTGTGTGGAAATCCTTGGCGCCTTTGTGTCTTCATCACCATCATCAACCACACAAAGGACAGAAAGCTAAGTTATATAGCGACCACCATGTGTGGAGTGTAAATCAAGAAGAGAATCTCTGTAACGTCTGCTAAACACAGTCAACATCAGGACTGTTGTGTGTAGTGTGAGATAAAACCACACAATGATAATGAGAGATGAGAGATGAGACTGGATTGTGGGGTCTGAGCTGTGAGGTAATGCTGAAGGATTTGAATGTCAAAATTTGAGGATGGAGACATAAGGAGGTAGCCTGGCAGAAGAGTTGCCACCATTTTTAATTCATAAAAATTCACTTCATCTCACAAACACCTGTAGATTCATTGGCCTATCATGCACATAAATGTGGCAAATTTGAGATTTTTGTAAACAGAATATTTGAAATGTTAAGGAAATATGAAAAGATAATGTGTGTTGAGCTGAATGGCCTGTTCCTGTTGTGTTGTACAACCTCCTCAGATCCTTTAAATTTGACTCTAAAGTTTCTCAGGTCCCACACACCCCAGTCTGATCAGATTCCCTGTGAAGTGTCGCTCTCACCTGTAGGAATTGGAGATTGTCCTTGGTCTCTGAAAGCTCATTCAATTCAGCTTCTCTCCTCTTCAGATCCTCAATCTCCTTTTCCAGTCGCTCCATGACTCCTTCAGCCTTCTTTTTTTCTCTCTTTTCTTGTTCTTTGATCCTCTCAGTCAGTTTCCTGTGGGCTTCCTCAATGCACTGTATCAGAGCAGTGAAGGTCTTCTCATTTTCTTCTATCTCTCTTTGCACAAACATCTGATTGGATAGCAGAAACATTTAGAAATGAGTCACATAATGAAAATTAAATGCATTTGTTGGAATTTTGATTTTTTAATGGACAGTTTGAACTTGCTGGAGTATTTGGTGGTACTTTAATCACAGAAGGAAGGGAAGTTGAAGACTGCCTCCTAGACAATATGTTCACCCATATTTCTGGTGATGCTCCTATTAATGCACCTGCAGCACTTTATGGGATACACAGTCATAAAATAAATTCTTGTGAATGATCTTGAGAGTCATTGGCAGGAACTGCTGAGGACACCTCTACTGTCTTGTGAGGACTCCATTTAACCTGATAGTTTTACAAAGGTCTGCTTTAAAAAGGGTATCTCCTGCTCAGTCTGGGGTTAGGAGTGGAGTAGAACAACATACACCTGGGGCCTCATGTATAAACGGTGTTTAAGCAAAAAAATGTTGTATACTCACACATTTGTTTAAATGCTGACATCATGATGTATAAAAACTAAACTTGGCATAAAGCCGCACACATTTTCATGCCAGGTCAATCCCATGCATACACAATTTTTCGGCTCAGTTTCAAAACATTGAAATTAACTGCATATCATTTCTAAATTTAAGGCATCGGATTGTAATCAACCTGCAATAATATAATGGTCCACAGAATGGCCAAACTATTCCAAATACCACACCTGCTTTAGTGTTGTCGCTGTCAGTGCACCACTCAGAGTATTTATATCACTGTATCTGAGTGTGGATTTACAGCTCTACAGCAGCTGATTGGAAAGCTCTACTGCAGATTGTGTTGAGAATGAAGATGATTATTAGGATACAGCTTGTAGCAAACACTTCCTCAGTCATGCACACAGTCTATTTGAACTTCTTCCATCTGGCAAAAGCTTCAGAGCCTTTCCTGTAGGGACCTCACACTTCAGAAACAGTTTTAACCCAAGAGCTCTAAATGCACTCAATCAGTCGATCAAGTGCTCCTGTTGGTACTTCTAAGTACAATTACCTCACTGGCAACTTGTACTACAGTTGTAATATTGAGTCACTTTATAAATCATTTGCACTATCTGCACTATATGTACATGTTTATTGTAGTTATACTTTCTTTTTCATTGTTTTTTTATCATATTATTATTATTATTATTATTATTATTATTATTATTATTATTATTATTATTATTATTATTTTATAGGATATAAGTTTATGGAAGATTTACATATTGAATCTTATTGTACCATACCATAACAATAAAGGAATTCAATTCAATTGATACCAAGAGGATACCAAGATAGGTGGATCCAAGCAATGATAGGCCAGTTAGCTGAATGTGCATCACAGGAAAACTAATGGAAGGAACTAATAAGGATAAGACTGTGCAGCACATGGCAAGGACAGGAGTTTCTCTGAGCAGTCAGGATGGGTTCAGAAGAGGGAGATCATGCTTTACTATCATGCTGGAATTCTATGAGTAAGCAACAAAAGGCTAAGATCAAAGTGGAGCTTATGATATTATTGATCTGGACTTTCAGAAAGCAAGAAAGGTGCCACATGAGAAGTTGGGCATCAAACTAAAACAAGTGGCAGTTCAGGGTGATGTGTTTAGATGGGTGCAGGCTCAGACACAGGAAGCAGAGGATGATGGTGTGAGGAACCTCATCAGAATTGGCTGATGTTAAGAGTGGTGACCAACAACAACAACAACAACAACATTTATTTATATAGCACATTTTCATACAAAAAATGTAGCTCAAAGTGCTTTACAAAATGAAGAACAGAAAAATAGAAGACACAATAAAAAATAAACATAAGTCAACATTAATTAACAGAATAAGTAAGGTCCGATGGCCAGTGTGGACAGAAAAAACAAAAAAAAACTCCAGACGGCTGGAGAAAAAAATAAAATCTGCAGGGATTCCAGACCAAGAGACCGCCCAGCAGGTGTCAGTGCTAAGGCTGATTCTATTTTTAATATATATCAATGATTTAGATAGGAATATAAGTAACAAGCTGGTTAAGTTTGCAGATGATACCAAGATAGGTGGATTAGCAGATAATTTGGAATCCGTTATATCATTACAGAAGGACTTGGATAGCATACAGGCTTGGGCAGATTTGTGGCAGATGAAATTTAATGTCAGTAAATGCAAAGTTATTACATATAGGAAGTAAAAATGTTAGGTTTGAATACACAATGGGCGGTCGGAAAATCGAGAGTACACCTTATGAGAAGGATTTAGGAGTCATAGTGGACTCTAAGCTATCAACTTCCAAACAGTGTTCAGAAGCCATTAAGAAGGCTAACAGAATGCTAGGTTATATAGCGCCTTGATGTGTGGAGTACAAGTCACAGGAGGTTCTGCTCAACCTTTATAATGCACTGGAGAGGCCTCATCTTGAGTACTGTGTGCAGTTTTGGTCTCCAGGCTACAAAAAGGACATAGCAGCACAAGAAAAGGTCCAGAGAAGAGCGACTAGGCTGATTCCAGGGCTACTGGGGATGAATTATGAGGAAAGATTAAAAGAGCCGAGCCTTTACAGTTTAAGTAAAAGATGATTAAGAGGTGACCTGATTGAAGTGTTTAAAATTATGAAGGGAATTAGTACAGTGGATCAAGACTGTTATTTTAAAATGAGTTCATCAAGAACATGGGGACACAGTTGGAAACTTGTTAAGGTAAATTTTGTACAAACATTAGGAAGTTTTTCTTTACACAAAGAGTGATAGACACTTGGAATAAGCAACCAAGTAGTGTGGTAGACAGTAAGACGTTAAGGACTTTCAAAACTCGACTTGATGTTTTTTTGTAAGAAATAAGTGGATAGGAGCTTTGTTGGGCTGAATGGCCGGTTCTCGTCTAGAGTGTTCTAATGTTCTAAATCAACAGAAGAGAGTGCGTATTTACAGATGGTGATGACTGGCTTCTAAATCGATTTAGATTTCCAGGCATTGTCTTCTTGGAGCTCTTGATATCATTTTTAAGATGAAATGCATTGAAGCATGTGTAATATATTATACAGATACATGTTTAAGTTCAATTAAATAATGCAATATGTTAACATATTGACACAGTGTTGCAGTGCTAGCGAGGAGCTGACACCCTGTTCAGGGATTGTTCCTGCCTTGTACTGTATGCTTGCTGGGATTGGCACGACACTGGAAGGATGGATGGATGAAATAATTAAACATATACTATGAAGATATTTCAATGTTCCTTAAATGTTTTGAAGAATACTGATGGCTTGACAGTTACTAAAGTGCAGATTGTGTGTGATTGGTGATGTGGAGAAAGAAAAGGAAGGACAGAAATTGAAGGTTAGTACGTCTGACAGTGCTGCTGCAATAAATTATTTCATCAATGGACACACAGAAGCATCTTGCGGGAGGCAGGAACAATCTCTGGAGAGGGCACCAGCTCATCACTATCACTGCGCCACCATGTTCCCATGTTTAATACATGCTTTACTTCATTTCATCATGAAAATAATCTCATGTATACATCTTAAAATTTAAATTGTCCAGAGAGCTGTAATATCATGAATGTAATGGATTCTGAGTTCTGTCTGCGTACGCGAAAGCCTGTTTAAGAGGCAAGTGGTGATTCACACACATAGAGTACATAGAAGCACACGTACAATATGCAGCATTTAATGTGCTGCTTTAGTAATGCTGGGATCTGAGAAACTCTAGTAAATTACACCTTGATTTTAAGATTAAGTTTATGACGTTTCACTTTAATGATAAAATAAATTATGAGATTAAAGTGGACATTTTTCCGTTTTTTCCCCCGTGTCCCTATTTTTATTTTTTTTCTCTGTACCCTGATACGCTTCTGTATGACACTCAGATGGTGGGCTATGACTCACGTTTTAATGGTGTAAGAGCCAATCTTAGAAAGTTAATACTTAAAGTTAAATTCAAACAGTGATTGCTTGACTTCTATAGAATATTACCTTCTTATAGAATATCTTTCACCCCCTGTAAGTTAATTTGAGATAGAACTTTCTTAGCTAAATCTGTAATGCATTGTGTTTAATGAAGTCAGTGTGTGTTTGGAATTAGTCTCATGGCTAGCATGGACCGAAAGACTCATTTACAGTTTGACAATGAGATAAGCATACAGTTTTCTGACCGTTTAGAAATGGTTCAACTGTATAAGCAACTTAAAGAATGAAACAAGATGAATAAGCTTTAAGCAGAACTTTGCTTTTCTTTGCTATATCAGTTTTTTTTTTCTATTTTTTGTGTGAACTGTTTACTTTGAATTTTTACTAAAGTTTTAAAATGAAGATATTTTGTCTGTGGAGTCATTTCAATATGTCAAGCTATCGCTGAATCCCATGTTGCAAACTAGAGCTGCTGAACTTTCGTAATTTTGGGTAAACGCAGCTACACACGTGTATTTCTGGCACTGTGCGACTTTCTGAACTTGAACTTTTGACTCTGTTACTCGATCAGCTTCCTTATGTTTTTTATACCACTGCTTAAGCCAACAAATAGAACCCTTTTCATTGCCTCCACTTCACATTCAGTGAAATTCTTTTTTTTCATGTGCTTTAGCCATTGTCTTTTAACCATCTCTGAACATAAGGTGATATTTATATTGATTTGTATATTAAAATATGCAAAATACTGGCAGGAGTCGGGGTGGGACAGCAGGCCCTTGTGTGCGTACGTTAACGTTTTGCGCTGCTTGGGATTTATGGAGCTGAAGTGCATAGGAGTTGTCAAGGGGCTTCTAACTTTATTTAATTTAATGAATGCTTTGCTTACTTTTCTCACCCCATCTCTTTTCCATTGTAAACCTCAGAGTTGTGAGTCGTTATTTCCATATTTGATGTTATTCTACTTCATTTAGGAACTTCTTAATTTTACTAATACATCTCGAAATTAGAAAAATTTAGAATGGTATGGAAAATGCAAATAAAAAAAAAACAGAGATTCTTAAACTTACTTTGATTTTTATTTCATTGCAGTCTGTATGAACCACAAATATTTCATATTCTGTCTGTTCAATTTTATTTAATTTGGTAATATACATCCATTACTGAATTTCAGGTCTACAACTCATTCCAAAGAAAGCTGGAACGGTGGCAAATTAGGGCCAGTAATGTGGTAAAATAATTAAATAATGAAGTAATTTCAAACAGTTGACTGTAGTCATAATTTGGTACAAAAGCGTTATCCACAAAACATTGAGCCTTTGAGGAGCAAAGATGGACAGAGGATCTCCAGTTTGTCAACACATGCATGAGAAAATGATTAAAATCTTTAAATCTATAGCAGTTAATATCATTGAAAGATTCAGGCATTCTGGAGGAATTGGAGTGCGTAAAGAGCAAAGGTACAAGCCTAACCTGAACACCCGTGATCTCTGATTCCCTCAGACTGCTCATCAATAGCTGACAGAACCACATGGGATGTCAAGGGATTACTTTGTCAAACCTTTGTCATGCACTCTAATATGGACATCCATTCACAAATACCACTTCAAACTTTACTATGCAAAAAAGAAGCCTCACATTAACCATGTTCAGAAGTGACATCAACTTCTCTGGGCTCGGAAGCGTCTGGGATGGACCATCACACAGTGGAAATGTGCAGTGAGGTCAAATGAATCAATACTCCAGATCCTTTTTGGAATAAATGGATGCTGATTTCTCAGGACCATCCAGACTGTTGTCAGCAACAAGTCCAAAAGTCTCCAGGGCCTGTCATGTTATGGGGTTGTGTCAGTGCCCTTGGCAAAGGTCAATTATACTTCTGTGATGGCAGCATTAATGCAGAAAAGTACATTGACATTTTAGAGCAACATATGCTGCCATCAAGATTACATCTTTTCCAGGGATGTCCATGAATTTTTCAAGAAGACAATGCAAAACCACATTCTGCGCACATGACAAAGGCATGGCTGTGGAAGAAGAGGGTACAGATATTGAACTGGCCTGCCTGCAGTCCTCACCTTGTCTTCAGGGAGAATGGGACAAAACAGCAACTGAAATGTTTCATCGCTTGGTATCCTCAGTGCCGCAATGCCTTTTAAGTGTTGTGAGAAAATGGCGATTTTACAAAGTGGTGAATACTTTACCATCCAAATTTGTTTGGAATGTGTTGCCTGATATGTTCCCTGAAATGCAGGTATGTATGTATTGTGACAGTAGGGGGCGCTAGTGCTCCCTTGAACCCTCAGGTACAACTCCAGACACCAGGTAAAATTATTTTGTTCTTCAGTGCACCAAGCACCCTCCACACTACTCATACAATAAACCAACAACACTCTATCAATAACTCTCCTCCTCGCCCAGACACTTAGCCACCCTTCCTCCCAGCTCAGCTCACCGTCTGGACTGAGGCACCGTCCTTTTATAGCCCCTGACCCGGAGGTATTCCTGTCCCGACAGTCCATAGTTCCTTACTCCTTCCGGTTCAGGGCAATCAGTCCTTTTCTTTAACCCGGGAGCACATCGTTCCTTCCTGTCATGTGACCCTGACGTACTCCCGGGTCATAGGGCATAAAAGAACCCATAAGCCCCCCTACAGCGACTCCTGGTGGCCCCCAAGGTATCCAGCAGGGTTGTGTTAAAACACTACAAAGTCCATAAGGCCCTGCTGGACCTCGGGGCATGGTCCTGCTGTCGGGAGAGCTCCTCCTGGCGGCCTGGGGGTGCGAACCGGCATGGGAAGCCGGCAGTCCTCCACAGTATATCATCAAATGAAATGAAGTTGAGCAGATAAAACATGAAATATCTTGGCTTCATACTGTCTGTAATGATATACAAGTTAAAGTACATTTAAGAATCATTGTGTTTTATTGTTTTATTTGCATTTTCCATATTGTCTCAATTTTTTCTGATGTGAGGTTTCAAATTTGCCATTGCAATTATGGCTCATATTTGTGTGGTGACACCTGGAGGACGTTTACTATGCAGGTTTGTCAGAGTGGTAGGTAAATGTAAGGTAAAAGGTGCGTGCTGTCCAGGATCATCAACCCCAAAGCTGGAGGTGTTCAGCTGTTTACAGGACTTTGCTCAGCTGGACAGTGACTCTGATAACTCTGAGGTATAAGGCAGGGATGAGAAGCCTTAAAAGGTCACATCCAAAACAGTCCCTAGAAAGATACAAGAAATGACAACATGGGATTCAGTTGTTAGGAAACTGAGATGAGGCTTTGCTCCAGATACAGAGAGTCTTACATGATGTGTTGCCTTCTGGGTTCACAGACAGAAAACCTTTGTGGATAGCTGGATAGGCTCCTGGCCTGAGCAGAGGAGGATCCAGTTGTCATTCTTAATGGTGTCCAGTTCTCAGTGAGCAATTGAAATAGTTAGGATCAGACTGCCAGTTCCGCAGGACCAATTTAAAGAGGTTGGTGCAAAGCTGAGGAGCAGAAGTGACAACATGGTCAGAAGTTTTGCTTGTGCCACACACCAGTCCAGGTAAGACTGAGGGGATATGAAGGCTTAATGCACATTTGAAATCTTGGTGTTGGATGACAGAGTCAGGATGGGTTGTATTTCAACTGGTGGAGCTTTAATGTAAGCTTGATATGTATCACAATCAAAGTAATGGAAGAAGCAATAAATAAATGATTGTGTTGCACTGCCTCATAAAGTAGTACACTGTAATAATAATATTGTAGTAAACCTGCTGTGTGCTTTGTATCATACATTCTCTGTTTCTTGTGTGCTGCTCTTCTCTGCCTGGGCTTACACACATTTAAATACAGATGAAGGAGTTTTTTGCAGGACAGGACTGTGAGCCGGAAGGCAGTGATTGGCAGCATCATCCTTTTGTGGGTGGAATCCTGAAGTGTCCATCTGCAACTGTTCCAGTCAGTAACCAATGACGGGTCTGAGCACCAAAACTTAAAAAGGGAGACGGAAGTAATCTGGAGGAATGGCCGATCTATGTGACAGTTACAGTTACAAAAGATGATTCTGAGAATGCTAATAAAAATGGTGGAAATGACCTGTTGACTGTCAGGATGGTCATGGTTAGTGAGATAGCCACCTTCATTGCTTTTAAGATTGTCCTTAAGTTCTGACTAGCCAGTTTTCAGAGGGTGAAATCTGAAACTTTTTTTTTATTTTTTGGTTGGTGTGATCTTCAAATCTTCTGTCATTCACAAAATCTGTCTTTCATCTTCCAACGTTCTCCCCTCCCCACACGGACAATAAGACGTTAATAGCTAAAAGTGATATTGAGTGAGTTTATGGGGATTTATATATGTAGTGGTGGGAAACTGATTGGGGGGCAGATCAATGTAACATTATATAGTCTATGTTAAGTGAAAAGAAAAGGTATGTGAATGTTCAGCTAAAATATACCTGTTACTCTCCTTTAGATATAATATTGAAAATTTTGATATTTTGCTTTTGTCTTTGCATGACCATGAGCTTTGGGGGGAGAACAGCAGAACAACCAGGTCGATTGTTACAAAAACAATTTAAGATTAGTTTGACATTGTAGAATATCTCACTTTGAGTTTAGGGGTACTGTTATAATTGAACAACACTTATCAAGAATGGGCGCATTAATGAACAGTCTCTTGTGAACTAGGAGTGCCAAAGCACGTAAATCTCTAAGTTCCAAAAGCACTTCCAATAAAGTCACCCCGGACACCATTAAAATTACGAGTTAAACACAATAAGGGCCTTATAGACTCTTTATAAAATTAAAGATTTATTCTTCACAAAGTGGTATTTCAAACACTCAGATGCCCTGTGGAGCCTGACAAGGCAATCCAAAGAAAACAACATTTCAAAACAGAATCTAAAGAGAGCAGTCAAAAAGCAAAACACAGGTTCAAAAATCCAGAAAATCACAAAAGCATAAGGCACAAGAAAAAGAACAAGAGCTCCAAAAAACTCACAGAGTGCATTCACAATGAACCACCAGGAACTGTGAGAGACCCTCTGGATTTATAGGGTGGAAGGGCAGTTCCTGGCAGTGATTGGCAGGTGGCCCCGCCTCTTGGGGAACCACACACAAAACACATGGAACTTAACAATGGCAGCTTATAGACAGGATCAAATACAAAGAATAATTCACAATCTCAGCAAAATCAACATTAACATAAACAATCCAAAACAGACATGAAACACGACATTGAATCACAGGGGAGGAACCCTGGCTGAGAAATGTCACGTTCAGCATTGGTGTAGATGAGGGATTTCACATCCCTAATAAGCAGGAATTCTAGGAAGAAACAACAAAAACAGATGACAATAAAAGCATAAACCAATGAGGAGGTCAATCTGTGAGGACGGCTCTCCTTCACTTGTATGTCCTCATTTGTTCTCTCTTTATCTTAATTGGACTACAAAGTGTTGAGTGACAGATTGTGACCCACCAACTTTCTTTCAGTGGTCTGGGCCTGCTGTGTTTAGTGCTTTAGAACTCCACATGGCGCCAGTCCATGTAATGTAATGTCTTTGCTAGAAAAATTTTGGCTGGAAAACGTTAGTCTGTCTTGTCACCAGAATGTGTGTGAAGAGTTCTTCCTATGTTGGATGAGAACTTCTCATAAATGAATCCTGGAATAACTGGACATGAGACAGCATGCTACCTTGAAGAGGGTGGCATTTTATCACAAGGTCAGACCCACACTAGCAATCATGATGAGCCAATTTAGGGTTTCTAACAGTGAACCAAACCTAAATGTGAGGATGTGGGGGAAGATCTAAAATAACTGGAGGAAACCCACAGAGGTACTGGAAGAAGTGGTAATCTCCACATAGAAAATGAATGGAGGACAGTGGATCTGAGATTCAGCAAACGTGACCAGGAAAGGACAGGCTCTACAATCAGAATTTAGCATCTTTACAACAAAAGGAGCTGAACAAATCATCTTTAACTCACAATATCAACACAACGTCACCAGTATGATCACGGAGAGAAGGCTAAAAAGATCTTAGCTCAACAAATCCACAAGCAGGAAGTTTGCAACAAAATAACAGAAATTACCAACTCAACTGGAGATAAAATCATTGACCATTAAAATATAATTGACACATTTAGAGAGTACTATAAGTCTTAATATTCTACTCAATTTAAAGAAGATGAGACATAATCTAAGGACTAATACAAATACAACAGAGTTTACTGGATGCTGTAAACTCACTCCAAAGTAGGAAAAAAGAAGGCCCTGATAGCAACCAGGTGGAATTTTATAAAGAAGTTTCCAACTATGTTAGCTCCACTATTATTAGTAGAGTTTACAGAAGGTAAAAACAACAAAATTCTACCTCAAACTTTTCACTAAGCATTAATTCATATTTTTAAAAAGAGAAATAAGGATTTATCACAGTGGGCATCATACACACCAATTTCAATTCTGAATAATGTAATGTAAGGTAATGTAACATGGCACTACCTAACTTTCAATTTTATTACTGGATGGCAAAGACCTGGAAATTGAAACGAATTGATTAATTTATACCAGCCTGGTCTGCAATTTAAATAAAACCTTTAAGCTCTGCTTGCTCTTCTACTTTTAGTTTAGTTCTCCTGTCTTTGATAGTTCTCCTCTCACCTTCATCTCATCCATCACTCTCCTCGTCTCCTTCAGTGTCTTCTCTCTCTCCTCAAGTCTCCTCTTGATGTCACTCAGTGACACCTCCAGCTGTTTCTGTTTGAACACACAAGACGACACACGTGGTCAGATCAGAATTCATGTTCACCTTTTGATTTCTTCTTCTGTTTCTGTATCCTGATATTTGTACAACACATTTCTTTTTTTACATTTCATGACACAACATACTTCTGTCACACTTGGCATACAATAATGAAGTCAGTTTGAAGACACACTGGTGTGTGAGTTAGTTCTTGATGTTTAGAAGACATAACATCGACGAATGGGAAATCAGAACTTCACACACAAAAAAACTAAGTAAAAAGTAAATCCAAAGCTGGAGATAATAGTTTCACTTTACAACTAGGACACCAAAACTATGAAGAGATCTGCTCAGTTTATACCTGAAATTCATAAATTTTCAAAAGTTCTCACAAATCAGCTCTCATTTTCTCTGTCTGTGGCCCACTCATGGTGATTGACTAACAACTGTCTCAAACACTCTTACTGCAGTAAATGATCCATCCACTTTACATGTTCTTAACCCGTTAAGTAGGGCAAAGTCAAAGGTCAATTGGAGGCTAATCACAGCAAACACTGGACACGAGGCAGGGACAACACCAGGACAGAGCATCAGTCCATCTCAAAGAAAATACAAAGACACACACAGGAGGTTAGGATTGCCGCACCCACCACATGACAAATCAATTTAGGATCCCAGATTAAGACCTGAATGTAGCCATGCAATGGGTGGCACCTCAGCACCGCACTAGTTCAGGTGGAATGAAACCAGTGTGAGATTTTTTATGGTGGCTGGAGTGCCAATTCTGTCACCAACCCCCAGGTTTTTCCCTGCAGGTTGGAGGGCCTACTTGCAGGCTGGATAAAGATTAACGTCATACCCAGGACGGAGCAATTGCAGGATAAGGGCTTTGCTCAGGGGCCCAACAGAGTAGAGTCACTTCTGGCATTTGCGGGATTTGAACTGGCAACCTTCTGATTACCAGTCAGAGCCACCACTATGACACACACTTTGAATTGTTCTGCAGTTTAAAGTCTTTGAGGTTTCACACTTGCTGGTTTTCTTTTGCTGGCAAAAAATATCCAACTGCTTGGTCTTCTGTGCCCAACTTATTCCCTCCTTCAGCAGTTCTGAAGTCTTATGTGGGGTCTCTCTTTGCTGTGCACCTTGGTTTCCTTTACCAGGCTGGACTGAATGTGACACTCACGCCCATCTCCATTACAGATGGTCTTCAATTCTTACAGGTTGCCTCTTCATTACCCTTTGGAGTAGAAGAGATCATTCCAGCCTTTGTAAAAGAGACAATAAGGGTCTTACTACAGGGAAGAAGCTAATCCAGGGGCAGAGATCAGAGTTCTAGTGTTTCGAAAGGGTTATAAAGGACGGAGTGGACTTGCTGCTGTAGGTGTCTTGGATGCACAGAAATCCAACATTTTTGCTACTAATTGGTTTTATTTATCAAGTTTGCAAGGGGTTGAGTTTTGGATCCTTCACTCACAAAGTGATAAAGAGTGACATACTGAGACATCTCTGGGTGTCATCGCTGGCTTATAACGTGGTGTAGAAATAACAACTTGCTCCTAAATATAGTCAAGACCAAGGAGCTCATCATGAATTTCAGGAAGAAGGCAGACAACACCCAGCCATTCATCATCAACAGGGACTGTGTGGAGAGGGTCTCAGACTTCCACTTCTTGGGAGTCACCATTAGGGAGGACTTGACCTGGGGAACATACACTGCTGAGGTAGTGAAGAAGGACCAATAGAGACTCTGCTTCCCGAGAGTTCTCAGGAAGAACAACATCCCTGAGAAACTGCTGGTGTCCTTTTACTGCTGCACAGAAAAGAGCATCCTGGTCTACGGTCTCTGTGCCTGGTCCTCCAGCTGCACAGTAGCACAAAGGAAAGAGCTCCACACTGTTGTCTCAGGAACATCAAGAGAATTCTTCAGGACCCATCACACCCAGGACATGCATTGTTTGAACGCCTGCCTTCAGGCAGATGTTTCAGATTCATAAAGAAGAAGTCAAATAGACTGAGAAACAGTAGCAGGTGCAGGCTCGTGGGCAGCTGAGCAGTGAGTCCTAGCGGTGTGTTTGGCCGAAATATAGGGCGGTTGGTAGTGGTTGCTCCTGCTGAGCATTTTGAAGAGCGGGAGTGATCGGAAGGAGGATGGCTCGCCGTATAAGGCAAGCGAAGGCAGCGGGAGTCAGGACTTTGGAAATGAACCTCCCCAGTGTGAGCACCGTGGTCATTGGGGGAGCCCATATCAAGGTCTGGTGAAGCCCAGCAGAGCCAGGGATCGGTGAGGAGAACAGACCTGCAGGAGAAGGCAGAGAAGGTCAGCTGCAGGTAGGGTGGCTCCCGTGGTGCATAGCCTAGATGGGAGAAGCAGGGGAGTCACCAGTAGGAATGCACCAAGTTGATTTTTAAAGGGATTGTTTCCAGCCATTGTTTAAACCTTGTATTAAAGGTTTATTTATTTTTAATTTCCACCTATTCCACTCATTTGTATTGATTATTTATTTAAAGATATGAAGCACTGCACCATTTATTTGAACACTGTTTTGTTGGTTTTGTTTTAATAAAAGCACTTTGCATTTTTGTACCATCCCCTTGCTTCATTGTTGTGCCTCACTGCCTAGCTCATCGGTGACATTACCGACTTTGTGGGATTCAGAGCTCCCAGAAGCAAGATGGGAGCATGGAGCAGAACCCGCATTGTCACAGGCAGGCAGTGACACCTTAAGAAAATAACTTTTGACCAAGCAATGTCATTCTGTCCTACAAGTGGATGTCTGTCTTCATAGCCATCTGGGGAACCGAATTATGTAAATGAATCCAAATCAAGTGGTAGACAAACAATAGAAAACAAAAATAGTCCAAGAATTAGGAGCTGGTGTTAGTGATCTGATTCATATTAAGTTAAAAATTATAAGGTCACTTCACAGACTTCATTGATGTTGTTAGTTTCTAAACATGTGTTCACCTGTGAACTGGACTCTTTAATATTACAGTGAGGACTCAGCCACATTTATATCCACTTACTGAGACCTGGCAGAGCCAATGTGACACTATTCCTTTATTTAAAGAAGCACCAAATGGTGGACAAAATGTTTCTTTTATCCAAATTTACAATGCATTGTGATTGTGAAGTAGTGATGAGTGATTTTAAAATTGGCTCAGATGGTCAGATTGATGCCTCTAACAAGTAATTAACCTTCTGAGGTAGATAAAAAGGTTGGCAAAAAATGTACTTAAATTTCCCTCTGGATCAATAAAGTATCTATCTATCTATCTATCTATCTATCTATCTATCTATCTATCTATCTATCTATCTATCTATCTATCTATCTATCTATCTATCTATCTATCTATCTATCTATCTATCTATCTAACATTTACTCACCTTCTGGACTTGGTTGAGCTTTACCAAGTTGTGAAAGCTCAGAGTCTGTCAGATGTAGGTAACCTAAAGCACATGTGACAAGTGTGCCACATAGAATCATTTTAGTGGCACGCTGAATAAGTTGAAATTTCAGTAATTATGATCTCATAAAAATGTATTTTTAATTAAATAGAAGCATAACATTTTTTTAAAGCTATTCCTGCTTTTACATCCCTTCAAAATGAAAGTTGTTAGACATTAGAGGTCAGAATGTGCAAATTGACTGAGTGAGTGTGGAGCACAATGAGTGACCTTGATGAAGTTCTATTTCGTCCTCTACTTCTTCTCTTTCCAGACCACCACCACCTCTAGAGTTCTCTCGTGTGTCACACACTCATTCCAGTACAGTCTGTGCACCGTAACACAAAAGTTGATGTTATTGTTAAGTGCCCTTAAAATAATTCAAAAAGTGCAAAAATTTCATATTCACTCATTTCAAGACTTTTGAACAAACAAATATGGATTCATACAACAAAAGGATTGTGCTGTTTGTGTGTTATGTTGTGAAACTGTCGTATGCCATACGTCAAGTGTATCAAACCAAACATCAGTCCATGGTTAAAAACTCTGAGGAGAAAAATGAAGCCATAAAAAGGGTTGAAAAGAAACTAGTATTTTAATCAAGTACTGGAAACCAAAATAAAGCTACCAAATGAAGTTACAAGATTGCTCAGAGTGTGGCTTTGAAGGCCCAACTTTCCATGGATGGAGTTATAGCCAAGGAAACTTTGTTTAGCGATTAACCAAATAAAGAAACATTGCTGTCACAGATTTGAGAAATACCAGCTTGTGTGTGATCAATCGAGAGACGCATAACCGATATGGCTAAAAATGTAACCGTTAAAACAGACAACCAGGTTACTACAAGCTGTATTTAGTGTTGCTCTTCATGAGACAGTCGATGTGAATGATGTGGCATACCTAGTGATAGTTCTGCGATATTGTGACAACGACCGTATTTATGAAGCACTGTGCTGCTTGATACCTCTTGGTGGTACAGCCAAGGAACAGGACATCATAACTGTATTTAGTTAGAAAGAACAAAGGATTTGTTAAACTTCTTCAGGATCATATTGGACATCAAGTATTAAGCTTCCATTGCATTATACACCAGGGGCCTCATGTATAAACAGTGCGTATGCACAAAAATGTTATGTAAGCCCATTTCCACACTCACCTCATAATGTATAACACCTAAACTTGGCGCAAAGCAACACACATTTTCATGCTAGCTGAATGCTTGGCGTATGCAAGTTCTCTGCTCATTTTTGCAAACTGGTGGCACCCAGCGTCAAAGCAGTGCTTCCTTTCCTGTGTGGTTTCTCTTTCTTTTTGAGATGCACATCCCTGACACAGCTTTATAAATACACTGAAATTAACTGCATATTGTTTATTAGTTTAAGGTATCTGATTGTAATTAACCTGTAACAATATAATGGCCCACGGAACGGCCAAACTATTCCAAATACCTTAGCTGCTTTAGCGTTGTTACTCTCACTGCACCAATCAGAGTACTGTATTTATCTCACTGTATCTGAGTGTGGAATCACAGCTCTACAGCAGCTGATCAGAAAGAGAATTATCGGTGTACAGCATCAGGCACACGCTGCTTCAGCCCTGGGCACAGTCTATTTGAACTACTTCTCATGCAACAAACGTTTCAGAGCATTTCCTGTACGGACCTTGTGGTTCATGAACAGTTTCATCCCAAGAACTATAAATGCACTCAATCAGTGCGTCAAGTGCTCCTTGGAAAACTGTTTGTACTTATAAGTACAACCACCTCACTGTAAACTTGCACTACAGTTATAATATTACACAACCTGAGCCACTTTATAAAGTGCATATTTACATATGATAATTAAATCATTTTTAAGATGAAATGCAGCAAAATATGTTTATTAAATTATACAGATAAAATGTTAACATCATTTTAAAAATCTGTATTATTAATAAATTAATACATGTAAGGACTCGGTGTCGCAGCGCTAGCGATGAGCTGGTGCCCCATTCACGGATAGTTCCTGCCTTGCGCTGCATTCTTGCTGTGGCTGGAGCGACAGTGGATGGATAGATGGATAGAATAATTAAACATGTACTACGAAGATATTTCAATGTTCCTTAAAAGTTTTGAAGAATCTGCGTTCTTAGCTTACAGATGTCTTACATCTATTACAGAGCTGATTGTGTGACATTTGGTTACTTGGAGAAAGAAAAGGAAAGACAGGAATTGGAGGTTAGTACATTTGAAAGAGATAGTACTGCTGCAATAAATGATGTCATGTCTCACACGGCGCAGCAAGCATCTTGAAGGAGGCAGGAACAATCTTGTCGCTAGCCATGTGGCACTGTAGCTTCATGTTTAATAACATGCTTTAACTCCTGTCATCTTGAAAATGATATCAAGTATACATCTCAGTATTTTAATTATTCAGAGTGCTGTACTATCATGAATGTAATGGATTCTGTGTCCTGTCGGATGAAGAGAAAGCCGGTTTAAGAAGCACGTAGTGATTCACACACATAGAGCACAGAGAAGATCAAATACAAAACAAAGCATTTAATGTGATACTTTATTTATGATGGTATTTGAGAAACTACTAAATTAAACGATTTAAAGATGAAGTTTATGATGTTCCACTTTAATGACAAAATAAACTACATGATTAAAGTGGAAATTTCTAGATTAAAGTTCACATTTCTTGCTTTTTTCCCACTGTGTCCCTATTTTTTTTTTCTTTTCTCTGTACCCTAATAAGCTTTCATTTGACACTCAGATGGTGGGCTACGACTCCCCTTTTCACGGCAACTTTGATATCTGACAGCTTCTTTTTTATTTCGGGCACTGTGCGACTTTGTGAACTCTCTGTCACTCGATCAACTTCCTTTTGTTGTTTATATCACTGCTTAAACAAACAAACAGTACGTTTTTCTTTGCCTCCACTTGGTATTTGCTGAAATTCTTCTATTTTCACCCGTGCTTTAGCCGTTGCCTTTTCGCAGAACACTGAGCTTAAGGGCTATTTATATTGATCTGCATATTCAAAGAGGTGTAATTCTGGGAGGAGTTGGGAAGTGGCAACAGGCGCGTGCACATGTGTTACAAGTCTCTTCTATATGAAATGGAGAGCGCAATATGGACCTCCTACTGTACAGAAATGTTCATTGGCTTAATGTTTAGAACAGATTTGTATCCAGTCTAGAAGCAAACTGAACTGAATGACGACGACTGTCTATGTAAGTTGCTGATGTAACTAAACACCTGAATGATTTAAATGTGAGTTTTCAGGGGTAAGGGCAAACAGTACTTGAACGTTTTGAGCACTGGAAAGGACTGCATTAAAATTAGATATATTTTGCAGTGATATTACAACTGACACCTACAAATTCTTTCCAAACATGAAGGCTCACTCAAATCGATTTACTGTCAACAGAGATGAGCTTCAGAAGTATGCCGAGCTGCTCAAAGGAGAGTTTGCTAAATGAGGTCAAGACTTCTAAATTTACAGGCCCATATTTTCTTGCCTTATCAAGCGTAATTTAACTGATCTAAAATTCCAAAAAACTTAAATTTTGCAAAACAAAGCTTTGGCATTTCTTTCTATTTATATTAAAGTACTGAATGATCAACAAGGAGTAGACTAGTTATATAATGTACTGGAAACATGTTAATATAAGATCAAGTTAATGTGTTTCAGTGGTTGTTGTCTATAAAAATTTGGTAGGCTTAGGATGGCACACCTCAAGATCAGCACAAATGCAAATCACATTCTTCAAAAATAGACAATCAAGACAAAGGCAGACAGTCAGCTGAACACACCATGTATATGTCAGCACTACAGAGTGTCTCTATTCTTGTGTCAAAGCCTTGTATTGAATTACGTTTATAATTACATTTCAGGGTGACTTACTACACTTACACCAGCCAACTGTAACAACACTTTCCTAAGATCACCTTATTACTATCAGAAGGTTTGATATTTCTAAGAGTAGCCCACGTGACACTCACACTCCTGTCAGTGGCCAGTTCGGTCTGCAGGCTGTAGCTGGCCCACCACTGCCTTAGATGTTAAAAAGAAAATCTGATCAGAGCACAAAGAAACTCCACTGTGTGAAATGAGAGCACTCAGGTCTTAATGGACAATATTGGGGTTCTCATCCTGGACTGTTTCATGCCTTACATCATCTCACCAGGACAGGCTCCAGGAACCTACTCTCTGAACTTGAAACATCAGGTTTATAAGATAGAAGGACAGATATCTCTGTAAGAAAGACAGACAGTCACATAACACACAGCAGGTCCTCACTTCTCTCCCGTTCTTCAGCGGTTTTCTTTTTTATTGGTTACACAAGTTGTATTATTGCAGGATTTGTGAGACTTAACCAAGTCTGTTCAGTAGGCTGGTCTGCTCTCGTACCCTACGATTAACAAACACACACACACACAGATCCTAGTCACACAACAACACACAGGAGTTAGAAACCGGGCAGACAACAAACTCTCTGTGATGTCGTCATACAAGTGGATTTCTCAGATCAACACTTGAAGCTGCAAAACAAGGTGCCAGAAATTCCTAATTCAGTTATTCAAATACATTCCATTACACACTAAACTCAACTCACCTCCTTTTCTTCTCTTTCCGTCTCCAGCTCGACCATTTCATGATTTTTATGTCCAGTCACCACACACATCAAGCAGATACACATCTCATCAGTTTTACAAAATATCTCCCGACTTTTCTGATGTTTCTCACAGAGTTTCTCCTTCAGGTTTCTATCAGAAACAACCAGCTTGTGGTGCTTCAGGGCGTCTCCTTCATAGTGAGGCTGCAGGTGAGTCTGACAGTAGGAGGCCGGGCAGGTTAGACAGGACTTCACCGCTCTGAACTTCTTCCCAGTGCAGGCGTCACACTCCACGTCTCCAGGGCCGGCATAATTCTGAGACGGAAGAGCAGGAGGAGGACTGATTGTCGTCTTCTTTAATTTCTTGATGACTTCGTTCAGCAGAGTGTTTCTGTTCAACTCAGGCCTCGTGGTGAAGATGTGTCTGCACTGAGGACAGCTGAACACTTGGCTCTGATCCCAGTAGTCCGTGAGGCACTTCAGACAGAAACTGTGACCACAGGGGATGGTGACGGGGTCAGTCAGGGTGTCCTGACACACCGAGCAGATGAACTCGTCCTGTGATACAAACAGCTGGGCTTCAGCCATCGTCAGTCTGAGGAGAGGCAGGCAGAGAGAATCAGTCAGACATACAAGGAAGTGACTTGTGAAGAAACAAAAGTGAAAGTTTGTCTGTGTTCAGTGAGGAGGAGGAGGAGGATGAGGTTTAAAGAGAAAGCTAAGAGCTGACAGAGAGAACATCTGAGGAGACGCTGAGGGTGAACAGTTAATGTGAGACAGGAGCTCAGAGAGTGAAGACCACCAAGTGACAGAAGAGATGACCTGTCACAGGGGGTCTGCTAAAGTGTAATTCATGTCAGTATTTCTTATTTATTTATTACACACTGCAGTCCACTTTAGACAGAGTCAGAGCTCAGTGAACATTTATAAATGAAATTAAATGGAAATAAAACACAACACATCAGTCAGTAGAAACAAATGTGCTTGTCGCCATGCTGGTTCTCTTTATTAGTCAAGTTGTCCATCCCATAATAAGTTCTCGTCTCCTGCTGATCAGAGTTGTGTGAATGCTGACTGATGTTAATCCATAAAATTATTAATTTTTGTTTTTTTCTTTGTCCATGTCAGTAATTAAGAAGGTTATTCAGTAAGGACCTGAGTTGTAAGACTCTGTCAACTGTTTCTACTCAGTCTAAGAAACTGAATAATATGATTAATTGATGAGCACAAGGATTGTAGAAATATGAAAACTTAAAAACTTAAATAACAGACAGACAGACACGTAGCACACAGCAGGCACTCACCACTCTCAGCTCCTTCACAGGTTCTACAAGTCGTATTATCACAGGATTTGTGGGATTTAACCAAGTCTGTGGACTGGGCCTTTCAGATCTCGCACCCTATGATTAACACACACACACACACACACACACAATGACATACAGGAAGAAGAAACTAGGCAGACCACGTATCCACAGACCACATACAAGTGGATTTGGCTTTCTTTGAATCATCAATTGAAGCTTCGAAACAAGCTGCCAAACACAGAGAACAATGGTGGTGTTTCATTGTGTTGGTATTAAGTGCAGCAATGCACACGGCTTGATGAAGATGATGATGATGATGATGAGGATAATGATGACTCCCTACTGCCGGTCACTCTGTTGTATCCCACATCAGATTCATTTTACATAAGTACATACGAGTGACCCCTCCAGCCTGTCACTTCTCAGTGTCCCACACTTGGACTTGCTGCCACCAATACAAACAAATGTAAAGATGTCTCTGGGACACATGAAGGCTTTATATGTGTCACTTAGAAACTAATGGGGTCTTACATCTGCTGCACTTGCTCTTCTATAGCCAGCAGACATCTCACCAGCACTTCAGAAGAGGTCATAAACCTGAAGCTAAGCAGGGTTGTGTCCAGCCAGTACTTGGAAGGGAGATCTTGGAATAGCTTGGGTTGCTACTGGAAGAGGTGTTGGTGAGGAAGCAGAGGGCGCTTACCTGGTGGTCTGAAGGTGAGTCCCAATACCACCTCTTCACCACCCAATAGCTCAAGTGTGGTGAGCATACTGGCACAAAAATGGGTGCCATCTCATTATCCATGTGTTTGCTGAACATTAGTGGTGGTTGAAGTGGATCCCCACTCAATAAAGAGCTTTGAGTAGTGAGAAAAGCACAATAACAATGCAAAGAATTATTATTATCATTGAAGTGTGTCCTTTCCTTTCAGTGTTGATAACACCCTGGGCAGGAAACCAGCAATTGTCCACACCTAGTACCAAAATATTTACTTCATTCACTCAAGAAATAAAGACAAAGTATAAAAATGTCAAATCAATGTGTCATTTATTAAAGAACTGGTACTGGCAATTCTGGACACGCATTATAAATCAATACAAGAAAAATTACAGAAGTAATTAAAGGAGGCAGCACCGGACAAATTCAACAACTTTGGATTGAGTGTTCACAGTAGTTAGCAACTGGGTGGTGAAAAAACAAGATAAAAAACTAACAGAGGGAACAATACTGAACACACTCTCCGACCTAAAAAACACACCACTCAGATTTAACATACCAGATCTGAACATGTCTGGAAGTAGCGCGGGACCAGGAGTGAATTTGAGGCTCAACACAGTCCAAACCTCCCAGGAGCCCAATGCTGCCCCTGAGGTTTAAAGGTTAAGTAAGCTGAATCCAGGGTTAGAGAAAGCTAAGGATGCTGGAAACTGGCTAAGGGACGAAGCTAGACCTTACCAGGCAAGACTACTTCAAGAACAGGATCCGGACCTTAATGCACTCCCTGGCCAGGAGGGAACAGGGCAGACAATGGAGAAGGGACAGTTAGTCACAAGCAAAGCCCAACATGGCAGACCACGAACTTGAGCCCCGGTCAGCGTCGAACCTGAACACTCCTAAACCATCCACAAACATCACCACTCAGGGTCAGGTGATGGGAAGGCCCGCAAAAGAAAATGGACCAGGGATGAACCCCAGGCCTGAACAGGCAGAGCATCCTTTGGAGCCACGACCCAGTATAAATCTTCCTTTGCCACAGATGGTCAGGACCTTTCTCAAGGATCAATGGGACTAACACTCCTGAAGACCAGGGGAAGTGAGGTATAAGTATGGGTAGCTGGAAGACACTAGTAGGGGCTCACTTATTCTGGAAGAATACAGAGAGACTGCTGCTGTGTTGGACTGGTGTTCAGCTTTTACCTGCTTTCTGTTTTATTTCTTGCAACTGAGGAAGCCTCAAAAGAGAGGAAAGGCGTCGTGCAGCTTTTTAGTTTTATTTGCTTAACCCTTCCTTCCTTCCAAATAATAAAATTTAGGTTTGGACCTCCAAGCAAAGGACATAAAGAAAAACGGTATAGTATTAAAAACCACAGGGTTATTTTCTAGAACCAAGTGGTGGTCTTTTCTTAACTGCTAGGACGTACATATTATTGCTTTGCTGTTTGCATATGTTGCTTTTGCTGCCTTGCCTGTGTAGAAAGATTGCATTAACATTCCTAGTCCTGCTCTGATATTGTGGAATTGGTTACATTAGCATTGTTTAAATTGACATTGGCGACTGTGTTAGATGTATTCATTACTAGATAGAACTATTGTAAGAAGCTAGACTGTAATTGTATCAGTTTGAATAGTGTGAGTTAGCAGTCTATAGCTAGACTCTGTATAGAATTGTCAGCAGTAAAGATCCCTGATAGAAGTAAGCAGACAGCTCTAAACTAAAAATCCTTCATAGTAATCGTAGATCCTTCTTTAAGAAGAACCCGACCTTACTGACTGTAATTGTATCAGTTGTTATAGTGTGTGTTAGCCATTAATAGTTAAACTCGATATAGTTAATCTGGAGGGGGGAACCTTCATGTAAATAAATAGACAACTTAGAATCTGAAATCTTTAAAAGTAACTTTGGGACTGTAATTATATCAACTGTCATCGTATGTGTTAGCAACTAAAATAGTTCAACCCGATGTAGTTAATCTGTAGTAGGGAACCATGAATTAAATAAATAGACAACTTAAAACTAAAAATCCTTTGAAGTAAAACAAAAATATATATTTTTTTAAAACCCTACCTTACTTACTCAAACTTTTGTGTATAAAATATAGTTTAAGTGTAAACGAAAAAGGAATTAGAAAGCCCACTCACAAGAATAAACACAAAATAGGATAAAACTAACTGTAAAAGAAACTTCCCAATTAAAAGTAATTACTAATCTAAAAAAAATGTCAAGTTTAACCGGTTTAGCTAAAATTACCCAAAAACTCATCCAAACAAATCACCATCAACATGTGATTGTGAAGAATAGAGAAGCCATAGAGTTCCCGTCCTTTATCCAGCTATGCCTGGGTGTGATGACCCAGAACTTGTGCCCAGTCTTTCCGAGCTCAGCAACGGCAGAGCTACTTTTTCAAAACATCACTGCTTGGGCTCAATATTTGCTGGCAGTTCTGGACACACATTACAAGAAAAATTACAGAAGGATTTAAAGGAGGCAGTACGGGACGAATTCAACAAGTCGGTTGGGAAGTGTTCACAGTAGCTAGCAACTGGGCGGTGATAAAACTAGATAAAAAACTAACAGAGGGAACAATACTGAACACACTCTCTGACCTAAAAAACTCACCACTCAGATTGAACATACCGGACCTGACCATGTCTGGAGGTAGCGCGGGACCAGGAGTGAATCTGAGGCTCAACACAGTCCAGACCTCCCAGGAGCCCAATGCCGCCCCTGAGGTGGAAAGGTTAAGTATGCTGACTCCAGGGTTAGAGAAGGCTAAGGATGCTGGAAACTGGCTGAGGGATGAAGCTAGGCCTTACCAGGCAAGACTACTTCAAGAACAGCAGGAGGACCTTAATGCACTCTCTGGCCAGGAGGGAACAGGAAAGGCAATGGAGACGGGACAGTTAGTGACTTACCAAAGTTCTGCAGCTTTAGTTGATTTCATGGGATTCTGGCAATAGTGTGACACGTGTTGAAATTATTCCACAGACCAAATATCCTCATTTTTAAAAGTTTTAGTAAAAGATGAATAGAGTAAAAGTTGGTATTGAAAGGTAAAGAAAAGTCCTTTTTTCAAGAGAACTCTGTTTACGGCTTTAATCTTGTTTGGTTTCTCTAATTTTGGTCATACAGTCAATCCTTTTCAAAATGGTCAGAAAACTGTGGTGTCCCACTTATGAGGAGTCTATCAGTCCATGTTAGCAATGAGACAAATTCTAAAACAGGCTTTATTACCACTCTGTATTACAGGTGTAGCCACACAGCTTCTGTTTCATGTTAACTACTGGGGGTAAAAGGCTACACCATAATCTAATCTATAGCTGTGAGTGTAAATTCTATTCTATTCAAAGTAAGAATTTCACTTAAAACCATTACCTTTCTAAGACTGGCTCTTACATTCCTCAAAGAAAGATTGGAAGGGATTTGTGTATTTCTCCCTCTACAGCAAATAATATCATTAAAGAAGGAATTTTAGTGCGTAAAGGACAAGGCCGCAAGCCTGAGCCGAAGAGCCGTGACCTCCGATCCCTCAGACGGCAGGCACTACCTCATCGATAGCTGACATAAACACAAGGACAAGCACTGCAATACAGAGGTCCATTCACAAATGCCACTTTACTGTGCCTCATGTTAGCCATGTTTAGAAGTGCCATTGGCGTCTCTGAGCTCGGAGGTATCTGGGATGGACCAAACAAATGTGTATTGTGGTCAGATGAATTATTATTCCAGATCTTTTTTGGAAGAAATGGACAGCTTGAGCCTTGACCTAAGACGAAAAGGACCATCCAGACTGTTCTCAGCAACAAGTTCCATCTGTGTGATCGCAGCATTAAGGTAGAAAAGAACATCGAGCAACATATGCTGTCCTCAAGGTGACTTCTTTTCCAGGGACAACCAAAACAATGCAGAACAACATTCTGCACACATTATAAAGAAGGCATTATGGGTACTGGACTGTCCCTCCAGCAGTCCTCACCTGTCCCAATACAGAATGTGTGAAGAATTTTGAAAGGAAAAATGCGAAGACAACTCCGTACTGCTGCACAGCTGAAGATGTGTTTGCAGGAAGAATGAGACAAAATGGCAGCTGAAATGTCTCATCGCATGTCTCATCGCTTGGTGGAATGACGACGACATTACAAAGTGCTGGATGTTTTTTTTTAAAAAGTGTTGTATCCTGAAATGAAGGAATGGATGAATATTAACAAAGGAAATGAAGCTGACAGACAAAACAGGAAGCACCTTGGGTTCAGAGTGTCTGCAAAGAAAAAAGTCAAAGTACGTTTAAGAATCACCGCGCTTCTGTTTTTTTTTAATTTGCGTTTTTACATGCCGTCCCAGCTTTTTCTGATTTGAGGTTCTGTCTGTCTGTCGACTGCTGTGTAAAATTAAAAGTGGCCTGCAAGAGGCAGTTGTTTGGCTACTGACCAATTAGTGACCCCTTCTGTCCACATGTTTTCTTTTGTAAGAAGTAGACAAAGGTTTGCGGTTGGCCATCCCGTATACTGAAAACAACACGCACGTCTTTACAGAAGGGAGTTCAGAATGGCACAGTTAGGTTCTTGGGTACACAGTATATATAGCACAAGCAGGAAGAGGTGGAGTTTTGGGAGGCCGGAAGAGGAAGTGATGTCTGCAGAGGCGGGTTTTGGACTGAATGGGATGTCATTATATGGTTCAGGAAGTGACATCATCAGAGGCAGGAACAGAGGCGGTGCTACTGGGAGGTGCTGTCTGCAGAGGGACAAAAGGAGAGAGAATTAGAAGGCAGAGGACAACAGTAATGGAGACGCCGAGGAGAGAGTGACATCTACAGAGGGAGTGTCTGTGACTTGACACGTGGAGTATTATGGGAGGGCTTGGAAAAGAAAACGTCCTGATGTTGTGAAGTTTTGGTGAATTGGTACAAAATAAAAGAACAGATAACAGAGAAGGTCAGCTGAGCAAGAAGGAACACTTGAGCTGGACGAGTGGCGCAAATCTGTAAGAACTTGAGTTGCTGAATAATCAGCGATAATGAGATAAATGAGATAAAGTTTTATTTTGGATTACATCTTGCCTGAAGATGGAGCCTGATTTGCCTCAAAAGCTTGAATATTGTTGTCTTTTTTGGTTAGCCAATAAAAGGGTCATTTTACTTGACTACTCACTTCTTAACACAACCCCTAAATACGTTAATTGAATCCAGTTAATCTGAATGAGAGTCTTGCATTGCTAAAAAAGCAGAACCAAATAAAATGCAAGTCTGTTAATAGTAATGGCAGGTCACTGGCACTTGATCATTATTATTATATTATTATGACTTATCATCTCATTATTATGCCTCAATTTCTAATAAATATGATGGTTCACTCCCCTCTAGTGGACATTTCTCAGAATTGCAGGACTCTTTAGTGTTTTGAACTCCAAGTTCCTCCTCGTTGGTGCCCATTGGAGACAACGCCACCTCCTTGGAGCTCCAGGGTTGAGGCTCCGGGCTGCAGAGATGCACACTTGGTCTCGATTGAAGCGAATCTGAATATGAGCTGCTGCCCTTCGGGAGGTGACTGAAGTAGCCGTCTCTTCTTATTGCTAATCCACATCTTAGCAGAATTACAGCAGCTTTGACTCCACATATAATATCAGCAGTACATACAGAATGTAAGCAGCCATCACTTGAATATTATGGTGAGAAAAAACTAAAAGTGTTTAACAAGCGTACCTAATAAAGTTTAATGTCAGGACTTATTAGCAGCTGAAATGGAATGTGTGGCGTCAGACTGGAGTCACAGGGACCACTCATCTCATCACAGTGGACTTTCTACACATGCGTCATATGGACACACACAGCAGGACACAAACACTCAGACAGCCTTAATAATTAGCTTCATTGATGTGAACGGAAAAATAAAATATTCCTATGACATCACCATATTTGTTGCTGCATTCTCCATTTTCTTTAAAATTATATACATATTTTTTATAACTAATTGCTTTTTATTACAAAACTAGTTGTGCCATATGTCCAATGTTCCCTCTAAGGGCTCATTTATACTTCACGCTCAGAACGCGTACGCGCCGCATCATTGCTGCCACGCGTTCCCAGCGTTCATTTCATGCATCCTCTGAGCAGGTCCTCAGAAATTAACGCGACGCGTGCGCGAGTTGCAGTACCAGCAAAAAGTCGGGGGGCGCAGTGTGCTAAAAGTCGGAACGTGACGTCAGAGTCTCTGTTTACTATCTACATGTGACAGCAAGCCTCTATGGAGATCCTTCGGGATCGATGTGCGAGCTTTGCTGTTTGATGAATGGCTCAAATACAGCGCTATACATTATGTAGCCGGTGTGAAGAAGAAAATAAATAAATAAATAAAAATAGACGGCACAAAAGATGGTATGTGAGACTTTTAAAGTGTATCATGTCATTTATAAATGTCTTTTTATTTTTAATTTTGCAACTTAACAACAGCAACATAATGTATAGCGTTATATTTGAGCCACTGAGAAAAAAATAAAGGACACGGTGAAAACGTGTACTTTGTGATTAAAGTGGAAATTTCGGCTTTAATCTCGAATTGTCCACTTTAACCTCGTAGTTTACTTTATCATTAAAGCAGACGGTTGTAAACGTCATCCCAGTTTTAATCACTACGAGCTTCTTGGACCTGACAGCAGGTAAAGTAAAAAATAAAAATAGATGGCACAAAAGATGGTATGTGCGACTTTTAAAATGTATTGTGTCATTACGATCGGGAATATGCGACGATTGAATATAAAAGCACCACGAATGCATCTGTATGTCGGCATTTGGCTTCAGCATTGGAAAGCAGCAATAGATCGCCAAACAGAACAAATTAAATGTCTGATATTCCAACTCTCTGCACATTTAGAATCTTTAGATTTATACTTGATATCACTTTCATGATGAAATGCATTAAAATGTGTATGTTACATTTTACATATAGTTTCGTATAAATAATGAATACTCTTAATAAATACACACGTGGGGTGACACGGTGGCAGAGTGGTAGCACTGCTGTCTCGCAGGGAGTTATGTTTCTGGTATTTCCTGATTGTATTCCACACTGCGCCCGGTTTCCTTCCAAAGATATGCAGATTTGGGGATTTGGTGCCGCTAAAATGACGCTAGTGTATGTGTGCTTGTATTCACCTTGCGATGTTCTGAGGCCTCGTCAAGGACTGTTTCTCACTCGTGCCTAATGCTTGCTGGAATGGGCACATCCCTGGATTGATGGATTTAATCAATAAACTTAATTTTCAGAGATATTATGGTAAGATGTCATCAGAATTTAATGAGTGTTCCAGGCAATTCACAACACAGCGAAGCCAAACCTGTTCTCACCGTAATAATATCTCGCACTGCCAGCTGGTGGATTCCTCCAGATTTACTTAAAGTATGCGTAAGTATGAATACTACAACGCTTATGTAGCAGGAGCGCCCGCTGCAGCATGCGTCGCGTGAAGTATAACTCTGGCCTTAGGAGTAGCATATAGTGAGCAAAAAACATTGTTTATGAGCGACATTTTGTTTAGGAAAAAATTTATGAGCACCAATTTTCGATAAAGAAAGCGACGCCGGAATGAGCGATCGTGCGGGAAGTATGAGCGGCGCTCTGAATTTGTGTGAGCGATCGCTCACGCACTCAGCTTAGAGGGAACATTGCATACGTCTAAGATGAGTTGAATTCTAAGTAATCAACGTAGATCTCAGTGTTAATGTTTGCAGTGCACCATCTGTTAGAAAGTATTTTGAAATGCTAGTAGTAATAAAATGCATTGCAATTGTCATTCCAACAGATGGTGTATCACAAACACTTGTAGTAGTACAATGCATTAATGCAAATGTTTGTGATATTTCATATGTGGGAGTGACAAATGTAATTGATATTTCTATTCTATATGCCATTCTATTTGCTGAGCTTAAGTACAACAAACTGCCGCAGGTCTGCACCAGCAGTTGTGTGTCAGCAGAGAGGTTTACAGGCCGGTATGGTGCCCACTAAACACACTCACACCAACACTCATTCTGTCATAAAACTGCTGGCTGATATCAGAGGTGACGTCTGGTGCTGCGGCTCTGCAAATGGATGATATTGATTTGTATGGGAGTCATAAATGCTGTGCTAATGTTTAGGAGGCGCCATCTGTTGGAAACAGAGACAAAGTGACTGGATAGATACACAGACAGACAAACAGACTCTTGTCCTTTTATTAAAGAGGATTAATCATAAACAAGAAGTCCTAATATCTTCAGAACATTCAAAATATGAGATATGATCAGAGGAATTTATAAATCAAATTTGCAAATAAACAGATTTGACAAATAACAATTGTCCTTATATTTTTTTTTTATCTTTTTAAATTAATAAGTCATTCACAATTTTACAAATTCTGAAGCTTTAACAGGCCATTGACTTCCATGAATGTAAAATCTAATCATAAATAACAAAAGGTTAATTAATGATTAAGTTAAATATTCTTTTACATAATTAATTCTTACAAAACTGAATTGTCCTTCAAAGTAATGTCAATACGCAGAATATTTTTTAGATCTCACCAAAACTTTCCCTGTGTTTAATATGAAGAGAGCCTGCTAGAGGGAGCAGTTTGGCTTCAGAAGAATCAGCTGATGTCACAGCCCTGAAAGTCACAGGAATGTCACTAAGGTGCAAGTCACATGACCAGCGTCTGAGTTGACAGCACATGATGAGGGCCACAGGAGCTGACGTGGAGTCGATTATCAGTGACTGACGATGTGTCCAGTGTGCTCATCGACCATCAGCGTGTGCCAAAGAGTCAAGGAGCAGAAAATGATACAGTAGGAACAAACCTCAGCTCTTTATTCATTTAAGTAACAACACAAACACACAAGTGACAGACTCGTCTGACTCACTCAGGTCATTCATCTCACCCTTTATCCCCCTGACACTCTTCTCTATCATCCTCACTCGTTTTGCATCTTCTCCTCTTCCTTTTAACCCCTCAGGCTCCATGAAGATGACAGATTTACAAGTCATAGCCGCTATCTGCTGGTGAGGCCTGCAATACACAGTGGGGGGGCTGTGAGCCTCGGCCTTCATTGACTTCTTCACACAAACTGATGTCAGGTGACCAGCCGCTCCTTGAAGGACCTGAGGAAATTGTAAATTAATCCTGGGAATGTGTGTGTCAGTGGAAAGATAAAAGTGTCACATCTGATTGTCACTTTGAACACCAATACTGAAGGTGAAGTCAGTCAGCTGACTTGACTCCTTGCGGTTGGGTGAGATTGGGAACAACAAGGAGGAGGTGCAGTTTAATGTCTAACGTGACACCAAGTGACTCAGTAAAACACCAAACTCCATCAGTATGGCCGGCATGTGACTGAGTGGTGAGTCCTCATCTCTTGGACATTCACAGTGAATTCATTCAGAGGTGACAGACCACCAGAGTAACTAATAGAGGGGCAGACAATGTCTGTTCAGAGGCCAGCACTCCTGTCACTTCTGTCACTCTGTGCTCCTAAATAGTCACTGGAATGAGGCTCTGGATACTGAGACAGGCATGTGGTCCTGCTGGAGCGGCACTACTGAAAGGCGCTATATAGACTGACTTAACTGGTGACATTCAGTGACACTCAGAGGACACAGCGTTGGGGTGTCAGCCTGCAGGACATGTGGCTGTGAATCAACAGTGACCCCTGAAACACACACCTGATTGGCCACTCAGATCCAATAATAATGGAGACCCTGACAGCTGCACTCGCCCCGCATTCTCATCCACAAATTCAGGCACAGAGGTGCTGCCCCCCCCCACCCATCCTGTTAAAGTCAATTTGACTTCAAACTTTAAACACAAAGAGGACCTGCGCTTGTGGGGACATCAAGTGACCAGTGGAGGGTACTGGTCAGTGGTCACATGGTGTCAGATGGCAGATTATTACACTGGAGTGAAGACTAAAATAAAACCCAAACCCTGGATAGAGGGGCTCAGTGAAGGAGGTGTTAAACCTGTGCAGGAGGGTCATTGTGTGTGAGACGCTATAAAATGACAGACAGCCAGCAGGCCAGTCCAGATACACACCTATTCTGGGGCTGTAGGGGGCACTGATTACAGTCTGCTGGTTATTGTGATGTACGGAGTACTGGGAATCAGACCACTGCAAACTCCAGGACTTGTCGTTGTTTCCAAGGCCGGACTCCCAGCCCAGTCCTTTCCTTCTCAGTCCTTTATATGCAACTCCAATTCTCATGAAGTGTCCACTGCACTCCACCTCCCAGTAACAGCGAGTCCCAGTCAGAGCCTCTTTGCACAAAACTTGTCCCCAGTAGTCAAATCTCTCAGGATGATCAGGATATTTGGCTTTTGTCCCCTCACGTGTCACCTTCTTGTTCCCTTCAGACAGACGGAGCTCTCTGTGTGCCGTGTTGATGTCCAGTGTGAGGGGACAGAAGTCTGAAAGGAGAGAAAAGAAAACGAGTGAGGAAATCTGGGAGTGGGTAATGGGACTGGGGGCGGAGCACAACACAGACAATTAACAAGAACCAATCAGGAACTGCGCTGATAAGACACTAATAATAAAGATCTCATCTGATTGGACAGAATCTGTGGGGATTTAAAATGAAATCATTGAAAGATGACAGACAACAAAGTGAAAGGCAGGCAGGTCGGACATTTGGAAGTCGTCTCAGTCGTCAGAAATTATGAGAAACACCATAAGGTCACTATTGAGGTCAAACTTCTAATGGACTGTCCACACTGACCACTGGCTTTATTAAATGACACTTTTTATTGTTAAAGTCCACCTGTTTAATTTAAAATTAATCCATTACCACACTTCACAAACAAATAAATGATTTCAATTAAAGTTACAATCAGCAACTATCTATCTATCTATCTATCTATCTATCTATCTATCTATCTATCTATCTATCTATCTATCTATCTATCTATCTATCTATCTATCTATCTATCTATCTATCTATCATATAGTATCCTTTCCTATCTATCTGTCATCTGTCTTGTCTCTCTTTCTTTCTTTCATGTGTTTCCTGTCATCTCTTATTATTATTTGACTGTCATTCTTATCCAAGGTGACTCCCATCATCTGAGATTCCATTGTTTCCTTTTCTTTTCTTTGTCCACTCAAAGTCCAGGCAGGTGAAGTGACTTGCTCAGGTCACACAGTGGTGTCAGTAGTGGGATTTGAACCCACAACCTCAGGGTTTGAACTCCAAAGTTTTCACCACCACACTACACTGCATTTTCTCCACCATTTAAACTCTCCTTCTGTTCAATTTGAGGTCATCTTTACTCTGGTGGTCTCATCAGGGAGGTGGGCTACAGTCCTGTGGACCCTCAAACATCCTAATATTAGCAGCTGTGCTCACTGGAACATGAAGCTCTTTGAGGTGGTCTTGTAGTCTTCACCTTGACCACCCTAGGCTGTGACCTTCTTCATCTCCCCCTCTTCTCTTGTCCTCATTCAGTGTGAGGCACACAATGACAGAACACAGCAGAGTGAGGACTTGACTGAGTGACTGAAGACCCCGGTGACACTCATTAGAGGAATCAGTCGGCTTGAGATGTCACCACAGTCCAGTGGGGTCTTTGAACTTCTAAGGACCCCTAATAATTTTCTCTGCCATTTCATTTGTTTTAAGGTTTAAAATTGTGAAGTCGAGAACTCAAAGCAAATTGTCTGCTCTGTGGAGTAAAGAATGGAGGATGATGAGCACTTTTGTCAGCTTTAGCTTATTTCACATACAAATGTGCTTCATTTTTAAACTAATACTGTGTCTGTATATACAGTCATGTGAAAAAGTAAGTGCACCCCATGACATGGATTTTATTTTTTGTTTCCTTTTTTAACATTTATGGACACATCAAGACACGGCTTTAGTGATTCACTGCCTGAGTCTCTCTATCCCATAATGCACCAGTCACAGGACCCCCATCACTCTCAGCCCATCAGTCACACATCACTCAGACTTTCATTTCCTAAGCCAAGTTATTAAAACTTTAATGATTTTTATTGTGATGATCTATTCAGTCAAAGCACAAACTCACATTTTAAAAAGTCGTCTCTGCTCTGAGGTTCAGGAGGCTGGAGGGCAAAAACTGGAGCTTCATGAGCTGAAAATAAAAAGAAAACAGAAGAAGAATGGAAACTGTGAAGGTGGCATTGTGTGATCTTAATTTAGTTCTTAAACACATATTGCAAATGCAGAGGAGTTCAAATAAAGCATTTATAAAACATACAAGGGCTGGCAAATTAGACAAAAATGTCAATTTGAATATTCATATTAATAATAAACATACAGGGAGTCAGAGAGTATTGAGACCCCCTCACTTTCTGCACACTTTACTGTGTTGTTGATTTAATTTTAAATGGATTAATGTGCCTTTTGTGCTCATCAGTCTACACTCAGTAACCCATAATTACAAAGTGAGCGCAGGTCTTCAGGAAGGTCTGCACATTTATTGCAAATCAAAACTGAAACATCTCCTTCCTAGAAGTATTCTGACACTTAATTCAGGTCTTTGTGAAAGACTCTTTAGTCTTCATCATTAAATGTCACTTCAAGCTTTACACTCTTGGGTTTAAGCAGTTGATCTGATACTTCGTGGCAGATCCTCTCAAACTCTGTTAGATGTAAAGTGAAGTGTCTGTGAACTGCCATCTTCAGGTCTCTCCAGACACATTCTGTGGGGTCTCAGTCTGGTCACTCGAGGACCCTCAGACTTGTCACAAAGCCACTCCAGAGTTGTCTTGTCTGTAGTCTTCAGGTTGTTGATCTATCGCCCCAGTCTGAGGTAGAAGGTTTTCTTTAAGGTCCTCTCTGTATTTGACTGCACTTCTCCTTCCTTTAATTCTGACCTATCACTCTGTCCCATAACCTGATGCTGTCACCACCATCTTCACTGTAGAGATGGCATTAGGCAGATGGTGAGCAGTGCCTGGTCCTCTCCAGACATCCTACTCGGTCTTCTGTCTAAAGAGATTAATTTATGTCTCATCAGATTATTGAAACTTTCCCTTGATGCTCTCAGGCTCTCGTTTTTCTTTTACTTGAGAGAATCTTCTGCCTGACCATTCTACCATAAACGCCTGATTTGTGCAGCACTGCTGAGAATGTTGTCCTTCTTACAGTTTCTCTCATCGCAGCAGAGAACTACTGAAGTTCTTTTGTAGCGACCATTAGGCCCTTCCATCCCAGTTACTCAGACTATGTCCTATTGGTTCCAAACTTCTTCCATTTTACAATTCTTGATACCACTGGGTTCCTAGGAACACTCAAAGCTTTACAAATGGCTTTATCCCTGTGCACTGCTCTAATCCTCACCACAATTTGATCAAGGAGGTCTACATTGAACTCTATGGCTGGGTTTTTCTCCTGAAATACAATGTCATAAATACACTGTATTTTATACATATTGACAAGCAGGTACAGTTGGGGACATCTTCAGGGCTCCATCTTGTTAAGAAATCTCATCCTGAGTCGAGAGGGCGCTGCTCCTGCTAATGTCGTCACTTCAATGAGTTCACAGGCCACAAGATGAGTGACGTCACTTCCACAGCCCGCTAATTAAGCTCCGCCTCTTCAGTGACACCACTATGAAATGTCACCAGAAGTGGGTGTTCATTACAGATCTGTGACTGAGGAAGACGGAGCTCCAACTCACAAGTGACTTTAACTTGACAGCCTTTTATTGCAGCAGACGTCATCATTGTGCTCCATCTTTGTGCTTTTTATTTCATCTTCATCATTAAACGGGGTATTTCAGGGTGGTACCCCAACTCTTTGTGCCCACTCTCTCTGCTTATCTTCACAATACACACATACAGTATATGTCTAATGTGGTGGACGGCAGGGATGGACCCTGTGCCCTTGGCTGCTTGACCGTAGTTTGTATTTAAACAAATTACTATCTTTATGTGTAAACGTAATTCATAATTTATAAAGTGTGTTTTACTCTGAGGCTGCACTCACTAAAATGTTCAGGTGGTCCTCAAGTATCTCAGAGTTCTGACACAATCCTCCAATTTGCTTATCTTCAACACCAAAATATATCAAATAAAATGATTTTGGTGTGTAAAATCCATTTAAATGTCGGTGGGAGACATGACGTCTGAGCAAACAACAGCAGGCATATAAAACATGAGAGCCCAGGGGGAGCACAGCTGAAAATGGATGAACGTGAACTTTTAACGTGGACTCCATCCAGCAGAATGTAATGGACAGCGAAGACAGCAGGAGCAGATTGAGATGTTCTGATGTTATAAAGCACTGACGTTGAGCTCAATTTGATTCCATTAACGTCTTCTGTGTTCTCAAATAAACAATTCATTTGTGCTCTGAGCCGGCTTAGCCATTTAAAACACATTTCTATTCATTAATCTTAAATTGAGGAAAGCAAAGGAAATAAAAAAAATCCCAAAGTTAAGCGAAAAAATGAAATTTCAAGAGAGTATAAGGAAAAAGTATAAGAAGTATAACATTTCAACTTAAAAATCCAAAACATCTGATTAAGATCAGTTGATTATTTAGAGAGTTTATTATAACTCAGCTAATCACTGTGAAAGGCACTATATAGTAAAAAATATTTAACAGCAGAAAGTGAAAGATAAATGTTAACGAGCAGGCCTTCTTCAGTATCCTCTTACTGTCACTCTGGTCCTCCTAATGGACTTCAATAACAAACACAATGTCACCAGACGCTCTACCTGATGGAGTCCATGTCATGATGTTCCACTGGCTGATCTTCTCCACACTCTTTGTCAGACATGACAGCTCCTTTCTCAGGTCCTCAGATGAGAAATCAGCAGTGACAGTGGAGCTCAGCGAGTTTCCATCAGCAGGAAGGACACAGCGAGATGAGAAAGTCTGTATCAGGAGAAAAGAGGGGAGAAGATTTCAGAAAGGAGACATTAGAAGGTGGCCTTTCAAAACAGTTGGCACTGTCCTTTATTAGATATCATCTTTTATATTGCAGAAAAATTCACTTTTTCATGCAGACAGCTGTAAATTCATCTATTTGTCATGTACATGAAGTTACCAACTTTGAGATATTTTTAAGGAAATATGAAAAGTCAATCTGTCCTGAGCCAAATGGCCTGCTATTGTCATGTTGTACAAACTCCTCAGATCTTTTAAATTTCTCTCTATGTGTTCTCAGGTCCCACACACCCCAGTCTGATCAGACTACCTGTGAAGTGTCACTCTCACCTGTAGGAAGTGGATGTGGTCCTTGGTCACTGAAAACTCCTTCAGCTCAGCTTCTCTCCTCTTCAGCTCCTCAATCTCCTTCTCCAGTTGCTCCATGACTCCTTCAGCCTTCTCTATTTCTCTCTTTTCTTGTTCTTTGATCCTCTCAGTCAATTTCCTTTGGGCTTTCTCAATGGACCGTATCAGAGCAGTGAAGCTCTTCTCATTTTTTTCCATGTCTCTTTCCACAGACATCTAAATAAATAGGATAAATATTTGGAATTGAGTCACCTAATAAGAATAACCAATCACAAGACACATTTGTTGATATTTTAATGTTGTGAAGGACAGCTTGTATTGGCTGGTGGTACTTTATGTGCAGAAGGAAGGTCAATTACTAACCGCCTTCCAGACAATATGTTCCCTCCACTACGCCGAGTAACATCATCACTCTGCTGATGCTGCTATTAAGGAAACTTCAGGACTTTATGAGATACGCAATCATGAAAGGCATCCTTTGCAAAGGATCTTGAGAGCCATTAGCAGGAGCTGCTGGGGGACACCTCTACTGTCTTGTGAGGACTCCACTTCACCTGGTAGTTTGTATAAAAGTCTGCCTTTGAAAAGGGCATCTCCTGCTGAGCCTCTGGGGGCGGGAGGGGTGAGGAGGATGAGGAGAAGAAGAAGTATTATTATTATCTGCCCATTCATCCATTATCCAACCTGCTATATCCTAACTACAGGAAACCAGAGTACCTGAAGGAAACCCACACAGACACGAGTTGAACATGCAAACTCCATGCATGGTCTCCTAACTGCGAGGCAGCAGAGCTACCCACTACGCCACTGTGCCACCATTATTATTATTATTATTATTATTATTATTATTATTATTATTATTATTATTATTATGATTATTAGTAAGGAGTGAACTTGAATGTGGGAAGTTTGTGTGGAAAGTCACTCTGCAATGGAGACTTGTGTGTAATAGTTGTGTTCCAGTTTGGGGTGTGAGATGTCACCATGTCAGATCCTGTGAGATGGACATATTAAACAAGACGGTCTAAGTGTTGGTCAAGGGGCTTCAGATTTCATTTGATTTTATGAACTCTTTGCATATTTACCTTCTGCCATCTCTTTTTCAATGCAAATCTCAGAGTCGAGTCTTCATTTCCAAGTTTAATGTATTTCTACTTAATTTATGAGCTTTGCATTATTACTAATGAATTTACTATAGCAGTTATGGCTCATACTTGTATGATGATACCTGGCTGTGTGTTACTATGTGGGAAGCAAATGTGAAGTAAAAGGTGCCTGCTGTCCAGGATAATTAATCCCATAGCTGGAGGTGTTCTGCTGTTTTAAGAACTTTGCACAGCTGGACAGTGACTAGGATGATTCTGTGATAGAAGGTAGGAATGAGAAGACTTAAAAGGTCACCTCCTAACCAGCAACTAAAATGAGGAAGAAATTATAATATGGGATTTATTTATTAGAGAATTTAGATGAAACTTTGCTCCAGATAAAGAGAGTCCCATATGGTGTTTTGCCTTTTGATACACATGTGGAAAACCTCACTGGTTGGGCGGAGAGGCTCCTGTTCAGAGTAGAGAAAGAAGGATCCAGTTGTCATTGTCAAATATGTCCAGTTCTAATTAAACAATTATAAGAGGTTGGATCAGACCACCAGTTCTGCAGGACAATTTGAAGAGTTAGGTACAAAGCTGAGGAGCAGTAGTGATATTGTGATCTGCGTATCTGCCTATGACACACACAAGTCTACATAAGACTGAGGAAATTAGATAGACATAAAATGGAACTCATAGAATCTTTATGGAATTAAAAATGTATTCTTCATAAAGTTGTATTCCAAATACAAAGACACTCAGTTGACCAAAACAAGGCAATCTAAAGCAAATAAAGTTTCAAAACAGAATCTAAAGAGAGTTGAAAAACAAAGCACAGGCTGAAAAATGCATAAAATCACATATTTATTGGGCGGAAGGGAAGCTCCTGACAGTGATTGGCAATGATTTAAATAAATAAATAAATAAATAAATAAATAAGACATAAACAAAACTTTGAACATTATGCAGGCGAAGGACCTCTGGCTAAAAAATGTCATAGTCAGCATGGGTGTAGAGAGGGGATTTCATGCATCACTAATAAGCAGGAATTCTAGGAGGAAACAACAAAATCAAATGAGTATAAAAGCATAACCAAAGTGAAGGTCAATCTGTGAGGACGGCTCTCCTTTACTTGATTCTTCCTCAACTGTCCATCTTTGTCTTAATTGGACTAGACAGTGTTGAGTGACACACTGTGACCCGCCTACTTTTCCTTGAACTAAAGACACTCCCACTGGTCTGGGTCTGCTGCTCTTAGTACTTTAATACACTAGATGGCGCTGGACTGTTTAATGTCAGTCTGCACAATAAATTTAATTTAAGTTTAGTCTGTCATGGCTGTGGAGATATGGATGTGTCTGCTGGCCAATCAGATAAGTAATATGTAATCTTTTGGGGGGGAACGTGTATGCATGTTCTGGGATCAGTATTGGACACTGTTGTTGTACTGTGAGTTTGGATTAAAGAGTTATTATTAATTAAACTGTTGTCCTGAATTGTCCCTCTTTGCGTGACATGGTGTCAAAAGTTTAGTCGCACATACGGAGCTTTGGAAAGAGAAGGAAAAATGTGTAAATTCAATGCCCCGGAGGCTTTTGACTTTACACAACCAGCATCGTGGCCGATGTGGATTCAGTGCTTCAATTGTTTCCGCATCACTACGGAATAGGAATTTGAGGTTCAAGTTAATTCTCTGCTATATTCAATGGCCAAAGGTGTCGAGATTACATACATTGCATTTACGTTTGCAGAAGTTTCTAACAAGAATAATTCTGAGGCTGTTGTCAAAAAATTTGAAGAACATTTCATACCTCGGAGAAATGTTATATATGAGCGGGTTCTCTTCCACCAACGGCAACAAAAAGTTGGAGAGACAGTAAAAGCTTTTGTTAGGAGTCTGTACGAGCTAGCAGAATACATTATTTTGAGTTCGGGACGAGAACCTTCAAGCTGTTCTTAAAACAATTAAAAATTCTTGAATGAAACAGAATTGAGACAAATGTTGTTTTAATAAATCAGAGCTGCAGTACTTTGGACACATAATCAGCAATGGAGGCATCATGCCAGATATGTGAAAGTGATCACAGAAATGCCTAGTCTGACTAACGTGATGGAGCTCCGGCAAATGCTGGGAATGATCAACTATCTAGACACATATGTCCCTGGGCTGTCTACAGAGCTTCAACCCGTGACCTCATTTCTTAAGAAAGAAAAAGAGTGGATGTGGACAGTAGCACAAGAACAGGCCTTAGATAAGGTAACGCACATGCTAGTCACTTCTCCCACTCTTGCTTATTATGATGCCAAGAAGCCAACTGTAGTTAGTGCTGATGCCAGCAGTTTTGGTTTAGGTGCTGCACTACTCCAAGTCCATGGTGACACAGTTCATGCAGTTGCTTTCTGCTCAAGAACATTAACTGAAACAGAATGCAGATACTCTCAAATTGAAAAAGAGTGTCTAACAACAGTGTGGCCATGTGAAAAGTTTGCCCGGTACTTGCAAGGCATGGAAGGATTTTGCCTTTAAACAGACCACAAACATTTGGTTCTGCTGATTAACTCCTACGATATCGATCATGCCCCTTTGAGATGTCAGCGTTTATTAATACGACTTATGCGTTTTAATGTGAATGCAATTGTTGTGATGTGAGATTTTGCATATAACTTGATAAATGTTTTGTATGTCTTAATTTGTAATTTAGGCATTTCAATGTAATTTAGTTTTACTTTGGTGAGAGGCATTCATGTTTGCCCAGCCCCCCGTTTACGACTTTTCTTTGTAATTTTACGACAGGATTTGGGGGATGTGTCTTAAACCAGTTTGATGAGTATTTCTCTGCTAAAGTCTTTCTCTCATTCCCCACACAAAGCCAGGTTAGCTTAACATATGGTCTTGGGGGGGTTGCAGGTGTTAAGATGTACTATTCCCCCCATTGGTCTGAGATATGGCTGTCTGGATTGGCTGAAGGGCTTGGACATAAAACCTATAAATGTACTTGCTCAACCACATTCTCTCTCTCTGATTGACCCACATATGAAGAAGCATCTCTCTTGCTAACCTGTGATGATGAAGACAACACATTGAAGAGCACAGCTCAGCAGCCATATTGAACAGACATGTGGCTGAAAGCTGAGCCCCAACGATGCCTTAACTAGAGACATTTTAAGTAACTACAAGTCTGTGTGCCACCTGAATTACACACCATTTTATCAGGTTGTATGGTTGCCAATATTCAAATGTACTTTACATTTTGTTATTTTTTATGAATATTATCAGTAATACATTATTTTATGTGTGACTTAACTCCTGCTTGTCTTTTTACTACATCTAATTGCCTGAGGTTATAGATATAGAAGGGAAGGTGGGGATAAGTTATATAAAATAATATCTTATAAACAGTGGTAAGTCTGTGAGATTAGGCATTCTAAGGCTACATATTAGTAATAGAATAGGGGAAAGTAGAGCACTATTTTACTTACAAAGCACTTTGAGCTACTGTTTGTATGAAAATGTGCTATATAAATAAATGTTGTTGTTGTAGAGCAATACATATATTACTCTACCAAGATAAAACAGCAATACATGTTTCTGCCAAGTGTCAACATCCCTGTTAAAAATTATTAGGGAGGCAACATTAAGCGATTCTGACATTGATGCAGTGAATTTGGTTCCTCCGTGAGGACTGGTCAGGCACATACCCTCCCATCTAAATGAATATTATGTTGCCAGAGCATCTCTGTCAGAAAGAAATGGTTTGCTACTGGTTGAGAACAGAATTGTGATTCCAACTGAAATGCGAGAGGATGTGTTAAACCAAATCCAAAAAGGTCATCAAGGACTTACAAAATGCCGCCAGAGAGCAAAAATGTCAGTATGGTGGTTTCTGTTAGGAAAGGACAATTATAGAAAAGTGACAATGTGTGCCTTTTGTAGAGCTCACAGGCCTAGTCAAAGTAAAGAACCTCTCATTATTACACCTCTGCCTTCTGGCTACTGGTGTAAAGAAGCATCAGATTTGTGTGAACTAAATGGTAAAACTTACCTTGTAGTAGTAGACTACTGTTCTCACGACATTGAAATTTCGCACTTGCAGCTGGGGTCAGATAATGGCCCACAGTTTTCTTCAGCGGAGTTTCGGCAGTTTAGTCAAGACTATGATTTTTGTCATACAACATCCAGCCCCCATTATCCTCAGTCAAGTGGAGCTGTAGAGAGAGCAGTCCAGACTGCAAAAATATACTCCTTCAACCCGATCCTCACTTAGCACTTACAACACCTCATGCCGCTACAGAATGAGTCCAGCCCAGCTGATGATAGGTCGACAAATCAGAACTAACCTGCCTATGTTGGAGAACAAACTCCAGCCCCAAACTGTTGATCATGACATGGTGAGGAGGAAAGGAGTTCTATGATTGAAGACACTCTGCCCAAGCCCTGCCAGATAAAGTTCTCTTAAAGCTTGACACCAAGAAGAATTGGAAAAACCCAGCTGTTGTAGTGAACAAAACACCAGAGCCTCAGTCATTTTAGTGCAGACTGAAGATGGCGCTGTCTTACGGAGGAATTGCAAACACCTGCAGTCAGTTCCAAGGCAAACACGTTTTTCAAAGATCCTGTGGTGCGGTGGAAAAAGGACCTTTCAATTACCATCTACGAAAAGAAGAGGAAACCAGCTCTGCACAGAGTACACTCCAGCTCAATATTCACAAAGCACTCAATTATTCAAGCTAAAATCTTATCATATTTAACTCATTTATAATTTTCCAAAACGTGTCAAGGACAAGATGAAACCTCCAAGCGTTTCAAGCCTTTGGCTCACAATCCCTCCTTTTAATTAATACAAATTTAGAGGAAGCATTCAAAAAACAGAACAGACCATTAAGGAATGTTATGCTGACTAATCTCATTCAGAACATTAGCATTGAACTTCAGTTTGAGTTACCGTTAGGGAGAGTTGAGTCCCCTTTAAGAAGTGAATGGAATGTCAGAGGACATCAGGGTGATGCCGTCTGAATCTCTAAAGAATAAAACATGGAATAATGTCAACAGTTAAATGCTATGAAGGACACCAAAACATGTCTTCTCTCCTTCTCTATTTCCTGTCTCTACACATCATCTCACCAGTGAGGCTCTGCTGGCTCTTCTGTTTTTAAGTTAGTTCTCCTCTCTTTGATATGAAGTGTCATGTTAATTCCACTCACCTTCATCTCCTCCATAGTTCTCCTTGTCTCCTTCAGTGTCTTCTCTCTGCCCTCAAGTGTCCTCTTGATGTCACTCAGTGTCGCCCCCAGCTGTTTCTGTTTGGACACACAAGAGGACACGCGTGGTCAGATCAGAATTAACTTTTACCTTTTGATTTCTTCATCTGTTTCTGCATCCTGATATTTGTGCAACACATTTCTTTTTTACATTTCATGCCACAACATACTTCTTCCGTCACACTTTGACACAGTAGGTGACACAAAGAGATTTGATTCAACAAATCTGAATAACATAAAAGATTCAAAGAAACATTAAATATCACAGATTCAAGATGGAGTTTGGGCTTATAGAGTGTATCAAATCATGAAGTCAGTTTGAAGACACACTGGTGTGTGAGTTAGTTCTTGATGTTTAGAAGACATCACATCGACGACTTGGAAATCAGTACTTCACACACAAAATAACTGGACTGAGTAGGTGAAGACTCCAATTAATTAATTAATTAATTAATTAATTAATTAATTAATTAATTAATTAAAACTACCAAACAGTAAGTCCAGAGCTGGAAGTCTTGGTTTCACTTTACAGCCAAGACACCAGAACTTTGAAGAGATCTGATCAGCTAATGCCTGAAATTCAAAAATTGTCAAAAGTCCTCACAAATCAGCTTTCATTTTCTCAGTGTGTGGCTCAGACATGGTGATGGACTAACAACTGACTCAAACACTCTTACTGCAGTAAATGATCCATCCATTCATCTATCTTTCCATGTTCTTAATCCATTTATCTAAGGTGAAGTCAAAGGTCACCTGAAGGCTTATCTCAGAAAACACTGGACACATGGCAGGGGCAACACTTGGGAAGGGCACCAGTCCATCACAAGGCAAATACACATACACACACACGGGGACACACACACACACACACAACACACACACACACACACATAATAGTTCTAATTTAGCAATGCTGTGGTGGGCTGGCACCCTGCCCAGGATTTGTTTCCTGCCTTGCGCCCTGTGTTGGCTGGGATTGGCTCCAGCAGACCCCCATGACCTTTAAGTTAAGATATAGTGGGTTAGATAATGGATGGATGGACTTAGCAATGCCAATCCACCTAAAATGCATATCTTTGGATTGTTGGGAGGAAACTGGAGCACCTGGAGGACACAAACACCAATCAAAATAAACAACATATTTATAACATAAGGATAACTGAAGATTTAAATATACAAGTTTAAATGGACAAAGAGCATTCACAAATAACACAACACATATCTTCTTTATCTTAGTTGGTTCTGTTTCTTGTACTTATGGAAAAAGGCACATAGCAGTTCTGGTCAGAAGTTCATAAGGTTAGATTCTTAGCTACAAGATCAAGCTTCTAAATCCAGCACTGTAATTGCACTCACTTACAGCTCCTCTGTGTGTTGGAGAGATGCTGTTCTGAACTCATACAAGTCCACTTTATTTTTCTCCCTGAATTTATGAATAGACCGTTACATCAGCTAAGGTCTTCTCCTTCACACAGTTATGGTGATGTCAATTCCCAGAATTCATCCACTGGCTTTATGTTAACTACCAAGTTACAGTCAGAAGTTCTCAGACTCGGAGCAGGTGAACTCCTGACTTGGTTTATGGTCACTCCAGGTGGAGGTGATGCTTTCTCCAGATTGCTGTAACCATGGAGAGTTTCCTCTGGCACACCTGAAGAACATTCAGTTTACTTTGTCCTATTTCTAACAGATTCTTTTGTCTCTCTTGGCCTTTTCTCCTTGTAGATGTTGAGTTGTTCTGCAGTTAAAGAAGTCTTTGAGGTTTCACACTTTTTGCTGGCAAAAAACGTACAACTGCTTGGTCTTCTGTGCCCAACTGCTTCCCTCCATTAGCAATTTTACAGAGAACTCTTATGTGGGGTCCCTCTTACCTGTGCATCTTACGTTCCTTTACAAGGCTGGGTCTTAATAAGGGTCTTACTACTGGGCAGAAGCTAATCCAGGGGCAGAGATCAGAGTTCTAGTGCTAGCAAAGGGTTATAAAGGAAGTCGTGGACTTGCTGCTTTAGGTTTCTTGGATGCACAGAAGTTCAACATTTTTGCTACTAATCGATGTAAAGTTGTGTCCATCAAGTTTAAAAGTGGTTCAGTTTTGGCTCCTTCAGTCATAAAGTAATAAAGAGTGCCATACAGAGACATTGCTGGGTGTCATTTGCCTGTAGTTGATCAGACTGATCAGATGACACCCAAATCTACACGTCAAGGAGTCCTGGTGAAGTCAACTGACATCTGAGCTGAAGTTATGAGTCAATAAAAGAGAGGCAGGCAGTGGAAGCTTAACTCATGCCAGTAAAGTCTGTGCACCATAACACTAAAGCTGGTGTTGTTATTAAGTAATATGGTGCCCTTAAAATGACTAAAAAAAGGCATAAACTTGATATCCATTCACTTCAAGAATTTTGAACAAACAAATATGGATTCATACAACAAAAGGATTGTGCTGTCTGTACGTTATGTTGTGAAATTGTTGTGTGCCGTACATCAAGTGTATCAACTCAAACATCAGTCCATGTGAAGCCATAAAAAAGGGCTGTTTGTGGCAACTAAAACCAAACTAGTATTTTTAGTCAAGTAATTGGAACCAAAAATAAAGTTACCGAATGAAGTTACAAGATTGCTCAGAGTGTGGCTTTGAAGGCCCAGCCTTTCATAGCTGGAGAATTTGCCAAGGAAACTGTTTTTTGAGCAGTGCTAAAATTTTGTTTAGCGACTTACCAAATAAAGAAACAATCCTCCGTCGGATTTGAGAAATACTGGCTTGTGCGAGATCAGTCGAGAGAAACATAACTGATATGGCTGAAAATGTAACAGTAAAACATACACCTGGGTTACAACAAGCTGCATTTAGTGTCGCTCTTGACGAAACTGGTGATGTGAATGACGTGGCGTGCCTACTTATACTTGGGCGATATTGTGACAACGACCATATTGATAAAGAACTGTGCTACTTGAGATTGGGAGAGGACATGATAACTGCATTTCTAAGCTATTTCAAAAATGAGAACATTAACATGAATAAAATATTCTCTGTTACTAATGATGCGGCCCCTGCTATGGTTGGAGAGAACAAAGGATTTGGTAAACTTCTTCAGGATCATATTGGACATCAAGTATTGAGCTTTGATTGTGTTATACACCAGGAGAGTTTGTGTGTAGTGTTTGTCACTGTGCTTGAACTCTGTAATGGAAACTGTTATCAAGATAGTTAACTTCACAGTTTCTCGCTCTTTATTGACTCACAGGCAAGTCAAGTCTCTTCTATAAGAAGCGGAGAGCGCAATATGGACCTCCCGCTTTACAGAAATGTTCATTGGCTTAGTTGAGGTAATGCTTTGAACAGATTTGGATCAAGTCTAGAAGCAATCAAGGTGTTTCTTCATGAAAAAGAACAACATTTCCCAGAAATGAATGGCGACGACTGGCTGTGTAAGCTGATGTTTCTGGCTGACGTAACTAAACACCTGAGTGACTTGAGCTTGAGTTTACAAGGTCAGGGACAAACAGATATATTTTGTGGTGATATTACCACTAATACCAATAAACACTTTCCAAACCTAAAGGCTCATTCTCATTGATTTACTGTCAACAGAGATGAGCTTCAGAAATATGTTGCTCAAAGGAGGGTTTGCTAAACGAGGGCAAGACTACCAAATTAACAGGCCCGTATTTTCTTACCTCATCAAGCCCACCTTAACTGATCTTTCTACCACCACATATGATGTCTCTGTTCAAGTGGATGGATGTTGACAATTTTCAAATGTCATCAGTCATCAGAGTTATAGATGATACAATTTTTATAAGTGTGGAAAATTCCTGAAGGAAACTGCTTGGAAAAGTCAGCTATTATCCTCAGCCCCTGGATATCCCTGCTTGAAGTGTTCACCTGTTTGAAGAAAGTTACATTTGCATTGCTTTTGGCTTTTGGGTCGACTTATACATGTGAACACATTTTCTCACACATGAAATCTGTTTTGAGTCCACAGAGAAGTTGCCTGACGCCTGTGCATTCAGACGGCTGTGTGAAGCCGAAAGTCACCAAATACTCACCTGATATTGAACAATTAGCTCAGGAGAAGGAAGGACAAGAGTCACCGTAATAAATTAATGACTCAGGTCAATACCAATCAATAATTACTCAGATGAAACATTTTAATGATGTGCTTTAGGTTTGATTTATTTAATTGATTTGTTCTTCAAACTATTGGACTTTCTGTTTTAACAAAACATACATTTGACAATGTTAATAAAATTCCAATGGTTTCAAAACTTAAATTTTGCAAAACATGGTTTTTGTATTTGTTCCTATTTGAATTAAAATATTGAATAATCAACCAAGAATAGAATAGTTATGTAATGCATTGGAAACATGTTAATATAAGATCAATGTATTGTGTTTCAGTGGTTGTTGTATATTAAAATATGGTGGGCTTAGGTTGGCACGCTGAGCGACTTTACAGCATTACCTCTGCCAACCCCTGGTCTTTGTCATAATCATACATGAAATTGAATCATCACTCCAGGGTTTGGAGATGTGAAATGACCTCACTGTCCAATAAATACATTTATCTCCAATAACGAATGAAATGTATGATTACTTATTTAATTAAAATGAGGACATCTATACAGTAATACTATATTGAAATTTCTGAGCTGAATGTGTTGTAAGAATCTTAGACTTAACTCTGTTCATATGTGCACTTGGCACCAGGACACCCTAGGCCTCAGGTCGATGATCGTTCAATATAAAATGACATGTGACAATAACATGCCATTTGAACTACCGACTGGGGTCTTTGGGGACCCCAGAGGTATATATTTTGTCGTACCTCACAGCTGCTTTTTTGTCATTCCTATTTTTATGATTTTGTCAAGCAGTTTGTTCCTAATAATGTCACATTTTTCTATTTCTGCTTATTGCTTTTTAAAAATACAAATGTCAAAAGCCCCCAATCCCGCCTATTCAGTTTTAAGAAATGTAATAATTTACTCAGCCACTGTTTGTAAAGGGTCCTCAGTTTGATTGTCACACATTGTCATCGGTGTAGTGACACTCTGTTAGTCATTCAGCAGCAGCTCGAGATTTCCACAGCTCCTCTGTTCACTGACTGCTGTTCTGAGGTGAGATAAGTTCAGAGTCTGAAATACAATGCATAGCTTCATCATGAAGTGTTAGGTAACTATAACATGGAAAGTTTATGTTCTGTTATAAAAGATAATAATGTAAAATAGTTTGCTATGCCTGCGGTGGGCTGGCACCCTGCCCAGGGTTTGTTTCCTGCTTTGCGTCCTGTGTTGGCTGGGATTGGCTCCAGCAGACCCCCGTGACCCTGTAGTTAGGATATAGTGGGTTGGATAATGGATGGATGGATAGTTTGCTATGCAGTCAGAGTATAATGAAGACATGCAGGGTGTGGGTGTGGAAATAAAGAAATTGTGTTTGGCTGTAATAAATCAGAATATAACTATATAATGTTGATTTTGTTAACATCAGCTTTTGGTTTTTAGGGAAAAATGGCAAGCACATGAAAACAGGCCAGACTTGGAGGCTCTGAGACTATTTCTACATGAGGAGAGCTCTGAGAGGAGTGGAGATTCAGGCTCTAATTATGAGGATCATGTTACAGAGGCTGCTGAACACATGAAGCTCACACAGAGACTGCAATGGCCACCACTGCAGAAACCTCTGGACCTCACAGTACCTCTGACTTACTACCGGCTGAAGGGAGAAAAGAATGAGGAAGGAAAAGATCCATGAGCAGGACCATATCATGGCGAAAATGGGACAGTTTGGCAAAGAAATGAGAATAAAGGATCGTGTTTCCTAGGCTTCAGCAAACAGCGCAAATCAAAATGTACCTTCATTATCCTTTTAAACAGACAAACAAGACAAGGCAGACCCATGAAACACACCGTGTAAGTGGCAGCACTACAGAGACTCTCTATTAATGTGTCAAACTTACATTGAATTATGTGAACGATGACATTTCATGGTGACTAACTACACTTACACCAGCCAACTGTAACATCACTTTGCTAAGATCACCTTATTACTATCAGAATGTTTGATATTTTCAACAGCAGCCCATCTGACACCTGCACCCCTGTCAGTGGCCAGTTCTGGTCTGCAGGCTGTAGTTAGCCCACCACTGCCTTAGATGTTAAAAAGAAAATCTGATTGGAGCATATAGAAACTCCACTGGGTGTAATGGGAGCACTCAGGTCTTCATGGACAATATTGGGGATCTCATCCTGGACTGTTTCATGCTTTGCACCGAGTCTCACCAGGACAGGCTCAGAATTCAGGTTCATGAGACAGATGGATAAATATCTCTGTAAGACTAACAGACAGACACGTAACACACAGCAGGTCATTGCTGCTCTCAGCTCCTTCACAGGTTTTCTACATTTTTTTGGTTATATAAACAGCATTATCACAGGATTTGGGAGACTCAACCAAGTCTGTTCAGTAGGCCGGTCTATTAATTCTCACACTCTATGATTAACACACACACACACACAGATCCTAGTCACACAACGATGCATTGCAGGGAGAAACCAAGCAGACCACACACTCACTGTGATGACCTCACACAAGTGGATTTGGCTTTCCTCGGATCACCTCTTGAAGCTGCAAAATAAGCTTCTAGAAATTCTTTAACCCAAAGTTGTTCAAAAAGATTTCATTAAACACTAAACTCCACTCGCCTGTTTTTCTTCCCTCTCCGTCTCCAGTTCGACCATTTTATGCCCATTATGTCCAGTCACCACACACTTCATGCAGATACAGGAATCATCAGTTTTGCAAAATATCTCCAGACTTTTCTGATGTTTCACACAGAGTTTCTCCTTTAGGTTTCTATCAGGATTAACCAGCTTGTGGTCTTTCCAGGCTGCCATTTCACAGTGAGGCTTCAGGTGAATCTGACAGTAGGAGGCCGGGCAGGTCAGACAGGATTTCACTGCTTTGAACTTCTTCCCAGTACAGAAGTCACACTCCACATCTCCAGGGCCAGCATAACTCTGAGATGGAGGAGAACTGGGTGCCGTCTTCTTTAATTTCGTGATGACTTCATTTAGCAAAGTGTTTCTGTTCAGCTCAGGCCTTGTGCTGAAGTTTTCTCTGCACTGAGGAGAGCTGCACACTTGGCTCATTTCCCAGTAGTCCATGAGGCACTTCAGACAAAAACTGTGACCACAGGGGGTAGTGACGGGGTCAGTCAGGGTGTCTAGACACACAGAGCAGGTGAACTCGTCCTGTAATCCAAATAGCTGGGCTTCAGCCATTATCAGTCTGAGGAGAGGCAGGCAGAGAGAATCAGTCAGACAAACAAGGAAGTGACTTGTGAAGACATGCAAGTGAAAGTTTGTCTGAGCTCACTGATGATGAGGAGGAGGAGATTTAAAGAGAAAGCTGAGAGCTCACAGAGAGAACATCTGAGGAGACACTGAGGGTGAACAGACATATAGTTAGAGAAGAGATGACCTGTCACAGGGGGCCTGCTAAAGTGTAATTCACGTCATTATTTCTTATTTGTTTTTTATATACTACAGTCCACCTAAGACAGACTCAGTGCACATTTACAAATGGAATAAAATGAAAATAACACAAATCAGTCAGAAGAAACAGATTTGCATGTTGCCATGCTGGTCCTTGTTTTATTCAAATTATCCATCGACATGGTAAGTTCTTGACTGTTAATCATCAGAGATGTGTCAATGGAGTGGGTGAGGAGAATTGACTGATGGATGTTAATCCATCAAATAATGAGTTTTATTTGTCAGTAATTTATCAGATTATTCTGTAAATTCTGAGCTGTTAGACTCTATCAAGATAACTGAAGCCCACTTAGTCTAACAGAATAATATGATATTATTTAAAAACTCAAGGATTGTAGAAATATGAAAACTTATAAAGCGACATAACAGGTGGGACACCAGACAAGACAGACAGACACGTATCACATCACAGGTGCTCGCCGCTCTCAGCTCCTTCACAGGTTTATTACATTTTCTTGGTTACAGAAGCCATATTATCACAGGATTTGGGATACTTAACCAAGTCTGTCCGGTAGGCCAGTCTACTCTCGCACCCTACGATTAACACACACAGATCCTAGTCACAAAACAACACACGGGAGGAAGAAACCAGGCAGACCACAAACCTGCAGGGATGACATCATACAAGTGGATCTGGCTTTCCTTGGATCATCACTTGAAGCTGCCAAACACAAAAAACAATGGCGGCATTTCATCATGTTGGCAGTCAGTGTGGCATATTGAGGATGATGATGATGATGATTCCATACTGCCAGTTCCTCTGTAGTAGCCCACCTCAGACTCATTCACCTTAAGTACATAAGAGTGACCCCTCCAGCCTGTCACTTCTCAGTGCCCCACACTGGGACTCGCTGTCACCAGCACTAACAAATATACAGATGTCTCTGAGACACATGAAGGCTCGTATAACATTTTCTTATATCAGTGTTTCTCAACCTTTTGCCATGTGTGCCCCATTTTTTCATATTAGTTTTTGTGGCAACCTCCACCTCAAAGTTTTTATGAACATTTTCAGATTTTTGATTATATTGAGATCCACCCAACAACAATAACTTTTAATTTGGAAATGCACTATTGGCAGAGGTGGCACAGTAGCGCAGTGGTAGCACTGCTGCCTCGCAGTAAGGGGCCGGGGTTCGCTTCCTGGGTCCTCCCTGGAGTTGGCATGTTCTCCCTGTGCCTGCGTCGGTTTCCTTCCACAGTCCAAAGACATGCAGGTTAGGTGCAACATTTCAAATTAAAACCCATGTGATAAAATATATGTACAATTCAAACATTTCTTTGGATTTCATTAAATTTCTTAGTTATTTTAATAATTCCACCTTTTAAATTATTCCATTATACAAATTAAATTACAAATATTATAAGTACTCCTAAGAATACTATCACGTCTTATTTCTAAAACAATAACTGACATATTAGTGATTACAGAAATGCCGTCTAACGGTAAGAGAGAGGACTGCACTTGAATTCTGATGTCGGCTGACGGCGGACAAGCCTCTCCACGTCACATACAGTATATATTCAGTAACACAGCACGCCACTGGGTCGTCTACTTGTCACTCTGTTGTCACTCTCAGCAGCTCCTCTGCCAGGTTTCTGCAGTACTTCTCTAAGTAAACCCACAACAGTCATGAAGGCAAAATGTCACCTTAAACTTTCCAATAAAGTGACAAGTGACAGACTTGTATGAGCGGGTCGCTCTGGATGTCCGGCAGTCAGCTGTCAGGCAAACTGCTGAAGCTGTTTTGACCCTGTCTTGACACAATGCACGCGCCATGTTATATAGTCGTGGAATAATTGTTTGGGCTGAGGTTTATCTACTGGGGCGAACATACATGGGGTTTAAGGCCTGGACAAAATCCTTTTTAAGTCCCGCCCCTACCTGAATGGATTCTCTGCGGCTGAGAGACCGAAAGAGTGAAGCTGCAGACTACAATACCTCACAGAATGCCCTCCATATCATGGAACGCCCTTCAGTATGAGGGGCCAAACAGGCCATAAATCATATATTTCTGTAGGTAATCTATTGGTTTACGTGCAAACACTATTGGTTTATGAATATTTACTATCGGTTTGCGTGCATACTTAATTGGTTTGCCTGCGTACAATACTGGTTTCATTCATATGAACTAAATTGGTTCGTGTCCGCATATTATCGGTTTTGTTCGTTCTTTGTATCTGACACTTAACTCTCTAGTTATATTTTGTAATTCGTATTGACATTACACATTTCAGTTGATATGGTTAAGCTACAATTCAGGTAGTTAATGATAATTAATTATTGTTCTTGTGGATTGCTGTGATTTCCTTTGTCTGATACATAGTGTCAAAGATATATTGTCATATATCAACTTTATATATTTGAAAAGATTAGGTAAATCATGCAACCTTTTTATGGAAAGCTTAATTTTGTTCAAAACCGTATGTCATATAGTATACATCTATAAATATATTTTTTTCGTCTTCATTAGGAGAATACAACAATGATACTCTCATGTCAATTAAACCAATTTAACGTGCAAATGTCAAACAACATATTTCTACATCCGCCTCAGTAAGTACAACAGGTGGCCTACGTAGTTCTTAAATCGATATTGAAATGCACACACAAGTCTCCTAAATTATTTATTGAAATGCCTACATTTACCGTGTCCGTTTTAGCAAGTCGTAGTTTTTACTTGTTCCCATTATTATTAATTATCATTTCTCAGTGTCACATATTATTCGTTACTACTCACCAGTCCCGTATCATTGAGATTCTGTTTTATATTCTGTATAAGCAAACTTTTTAAAAGGAGCGTTAATTGAACTGACTATAACAGACTTGTCATCTTCTTAAAATGATTTTATTTATATGATAATGACAATATCATAAGGTCAAACATCAAGGAGGCTGTGAGTTTGCATGGACTGCGCTGTTTCTTTTTTTTCGTGACATTGTGTCAGTAGAGAGTGCGTCACGTTAACAATGCATTGTGTCCTAAATGACAGCGCACACACTTTTTTATGTTTCCTAAAGGCCAATGTGTCTCAGTTTGCTCCGGAGACGTGATCACAGGGGGGCTTGGGTGGGCATTGCCCCCCAGAGACAAGCCGTGCCCATCCTGCGAAATGCTCTGTCTGTCCAATGAAAACTCTGAAGAAGAATAACATTTGATTTTCACAGTTCACTTCGCTGCACATTTTGCAGCACGTTTTGAACCTGTTGACCGCATTCCTTAATTAAAACAGCGTATACGTTCCATTCTTCTTTTATTTTCTGGTTGGTAACACCAAAGGCTATGCATAGGTGGCTTATTAAAAAGCAGACATCTTAAAACCTCTGTCCCTCCACAAGCTGCTGGCTCTACTGTTGAGCCCAGCACCGTTGCCACCAACACGAAGCACAGCGGACCCACGTTGGGAACTGAAACTCCAAAAGATGCAGATGGGCCTACACAATCATCCAGCTCTGCCCGTGTCGGGTACTCCAAACCTCTGCCTTCAACAAAATATACAGTCCGGACTGCCTGACTTAAATATGGATAGCCCATCCCAGCCCATTTTAATTAATTATCCCAAGTGCTCATTCGGAAAGACACTCAGATATTTAAGTGCAAGCTGGTATCAGTCTCGACAATGGATTGAATATTCTGATGTCCGTGATGCCAGCTTTTGCTTTGCTTGCTGCAAATTTAATGTTTCCAATTTGGAGCGCAAGGACATATTCACCAAACACGGCTACACTAAATGGAAAAAAGCTCTAGAAAAAGAAGGTGGAGGCTTGCACAAACACGCGTCTAGTAGTTTGCATGGCAAGAGTATCGGCACCGGGCAGAGACGGGTAAAAGCATAGTTCAACTACTGGGTCAAGCCCAGAAAAGAATAGATATTATGTGAAAAGCATTGGGGAGGCCATTCAGTTCCTTTCAGTCAATGAACTGGCTCTGCGTGGTCACAATCACGTAGGTGGGGTGGACGGACTTATCCTTAAGTTCTTTGATTACACAATCAGAAAAGAAGCCAAACTTGCAGAAATTGTAAAATACATCCCAGACAACGCAAAATACACATCTAATGCAATTCAAAATGAAATAATTGAGACTCTTGCGAAAATGATGGTAAAAGATATCAGGACCAAATATGAAAAAGCTGACTCTCCTGGACTTTGCATTAAAAGTGATGGTACCAGGAATCGCTGTAACATTGAGAATTTGTCTGTAGTGATTAGATTTGTCCAGATCTCCATCCCTGAAGAACTCCTGATTGGCTTAATTGAACTGAATCAGCTTGATGCTGAATATATTTGTAACCAAATTCAGTCACATCTAGGTTACAGCCCAGACAATTTAGTGTGTCAGTGTTTTGATGGTGCTTCTGTCATGTCTGGTGCAAGGCGTGGTGTCCAGGCTTTCTTACAAGTACACTCCATATGTACAATGCTACAACCAGCAGCTCCATTTAGCAGTGACACATGCAATGGAATCAGAACCTCTGGCTAAGAAGTTCTTTGACTGGTCAAATTCATTGAACACATTTTGTCACAGACATTATGTTTCACACACATACAATACACCCAAACTGAAAAGACTTCTAGAAATATGATGGACCACTCATTATGATGTCACAAAGTCCATTGTCAACAATGAGGAAGCTATAAAGGGGCTTCTCACAGAGGTAGCAGAGGCTGACACTTGTTGACATTTGCATAGAGGCATGTGGTCTTTTGACCCAATTAAAAAAGCAGAATTTCTTCAATACAGGAAAATTCCTCCTTCATGTGCTTGGTGTGCTGAAACCAGTCAATGCAATTCTATAGGCTGTGGAAGCTGGCCCAGACACAGACAGTCAGAAACGTTCATTTCACCCACAACACGTTTATTTACAACAATAAAGTCACACAAGTGCACCACAAAACCCACAAAGTCCCCAAAAGTCCTGGCCACACAATGCCTTCTTCAGAATGCCTCCTTCTCTCCTCTTCAGCTCAGTCCACTCCACTCCTGACTCTCGCCCCGAATGAAGGGAGGCGGCCCCTTTTATTATAACCCGGATGTGCTCCAGGTGGTCTCCGGCAATCACCCACCGACACGCCCCTGTATGGCGGAAATGCCAGCTGCATCCCTGAAAGCACTCCGGGTGTCCCTGCTCTTCTTCCCCCCAGCAGTTCCTGGCGTGGCTGAAGTGCTGAGGTTCAGGGCTCCCAAGGCATGGGAATGCCCCCTGGCGGCGACCACTGGCCCCTACAGGGTGGAGCTTCAAAGCCCCCAAAACAACCAGGATGGCGGCCCCCACGTGATTCAGGGTGCGCGTAGACCCTCCTCCGGTCCCTCAAGGCGTCCCGGCTGGGTCGTTGCCCCTGGCATCCCTGACAGTGCCCCACAGCCAGCGAAAACCACTCGGGAGGAGCGACACGTCCCGTGAGGTCCGGCCCTGTTCTCATAACAGGGATAAGGGTGGAGACACCACCTGAACACCACCAGTTGGTGCCCTCCTGTGCTCCCCCCTCTTACCGGCACCCCGGTGCCCACTCCTTCAGCACCCCCCCTGAGACTTTCGCGCCCCTATGGTTGGAGCCACTCGATCCTTCGTAGCCTCCGCCAGCTGTGGCGGCACCCCCTCACCAGCGGAGAGTCATCCCGTCAGACGGCCCGTCGCATGAGGGCAGGGTCCCAACGAAGTGGGTCCTATTGCACGTCCAGGGTCCGGTCATGCAACAAACAGAAAGATGGGGGCAGAGCCGCTGCCTGGACACCTTTCCCTGGCATCCCCTTGTGCCACACATGCACTTGCCTGTTCGGCACCCCCTCCGTGGGTTTCGTGTCCCTCCTGTTGATGTAACAGACGGGACCACCTTCAGTCCTTTCCTCCCCGCTTATTTCATGGGTTCCCTCTGCCCTAACAGAGGTTGGCCAGCAACCGGACGTGAGCCGCCTGCCTCACGTCCTCCCGTATCGAAGGAACTGGCATTCTTCCCTCGATTCCTCCTTTTCCTCTGGGACGCCGTGACGGTCTGGGTCTGAGCATGGCAAGCGCTCAGATCCGATCCCGTCTGCGTCCCTACAGAGCAACGGGAGACTACCGCGGGCTCAGAGCGTAGTGCGCTAGGACCCAGGGCACTTGTTAACCCCGTGTCCTGCTAGCCGCTGCGGTCTCTCGCTCCTCACCTCACGCACAGCACTCCCTGCCGCGTCTGTTGTTGGAGAACCGCGTACTCGTTGCTGGTTATTATCATCACAGCCAATTTTGGCGGATTCTGCCTTATGCTGTACGGGGTCGGCTGTACTCATCGTCCCCACCGTACCTTTCTGGCTGTAGATTCCAGCGATGCGCAGTCTTGTCGCCATCCGTAGCACTTTTATCGACGCGACCGCCTTCCTCTCCAGTACTTGCACTTCTGCCAGGAGGGCTCGTAGCACCTGTAACAACCGCTGCTCCGCAGGCTGAAGGCACGCTTCAAGCTCATGCAGAGCAGCCGGCAAAGAAAGGAAGTTAGCCAATGGTGAGCTCACCTGTCTGTCAGCAACACACGCCAGCGACTTCCTGTGAGCCTCTTCCTCCGGCCCAATCGGGTCTCACCCGGGCACAAGACGGACATTCCTTGGTCCCGTCTCTATACAGTCATTTGCGGGCACACAAGACACACCGACCAATCCCGTGCCTGTCAGCGGGTGGGACTTCCAGTCCGCGGCCATCTTTGCTCTCTTCTTCCTGGTGCAGTGGCCTTTTTGGGCTATCACGAGCGGCAGGCTCCCTTTCCGCAGCTCTCGTAGCTGCTGCCTTACCGCTGGAGCCCCGCAAACCGACATGTCCCCGCCACTGACGCGGATCCGGGCAGCCCCTGCTCTGTAAATAAAGAACAGACTCGGCCCCACAGGGCCGGTTGCCGACAAGCAGGGAACTTACCTCCTGGATCCCGTCTACCTGAGGAAACATCCACGGCATGGCTTCACTGGGCGACATGCTGTCGCGAGCGCCTCCAGCGCCGGCACGCTCGTCGGAGCCCGCTGCACTCCGTTGTTTCTCTCCCACACCAGGTGAGCACCAGTCCTCCACGAACCAGCAGCAGTCTGCTGGGCGACTCCTTGTCCCGGGGTTGTGGGCACGCCGCACCCGCGGCACGTGTGTGGGCACACCTGCTGCGCCGGGCTGTCCACAAAATTATTTTGTGACAGGGCCCTCCGCCTTGAACCAGGCGGAAAGTCCCATCTAGGATGCCATTGTGGAAGCTGGCCCAGACACAGACAGGCGGATATGTTCATTTCACCCACAACATGTTTATTTACAACAATAAAGTCACACAAGTGCACCACAAAACCCCCAAAGTCCCCAAAAGTCCTGGCCACACAATGCCTTCTTCAGAACGCCTCCTTCTCTCCTCTTCAGCTCAGTCCACTCCACTCCCGACTTTTGCCCTTTTTGAAGGGAGGCGGCCCCTTTTATTATCACCCGGATGTGCTCCAGGTGGGCTCCGGCAATCACCCTCCGACACTCCCCTGTGTGGAGGAAGTGCCGGCTGCATCCCTGGAAGCACTCCTGGTGTCCCTGCTCTTCTTCCCCCCAGCACTTCCTGGTGTGGCGGAAGTGCTGAGGTCCAGGGCTCCCAAGGCATGGGAACTCCCTCTGGCGGTGACCACGGGCCCCTACAGGGTGGAGCTTCAAAGCTCTGTGCCCGTGGCCCCCAAAACAACCAGGATGATGGCCCCCACATGATCCAGGGTGCGCGTAGACCCTCCTCTGGTCCCTCAAGGCGTCCCGGCCGGGTTGTTGCCCCTGGCATCCCTGACAAGGCACATGCAGTGGATTTGTGCACAGCTGGGGAGGTGGTGACAGCTTCACTGGCCACATTGAATGAGATGAGATTTGACTCATTCTGGGAGGAGCATTTCTCTCAGTGTGAAAGCAGGCCTACCAATTCGTTCAAAAGGAAACAGAAAGTTAATTCACAGTTTGATGATAGTATTGTCGTGTCTACACTTGGGCTTGATGACTCTGATGAACAAATTGCTCCTAATCAGACTTTTAAAAGGCCTATGTTCAGCATTCTTGATAGAGCTATTGTGGAAATGGAGACAAGATTCTCTCAGAGTAATGTTGAATTATTGAGGGCCACATTGCTTCTCCTGCCAAAATCAGAATTAGTTCTTGATCACTCTCTCCTGAAACCTCTTCAGGCACTTGCAGGGACAGAGCAAAACAGCATGAGCTTGCAAAATGAAATTGCTGTGGCAAAAGCCATGTTGATCAATAAACTGCCAGTTTATGCTAATCTCTCTGAAGAATGCAAATGCATTTAGCAGTACAAAGAGACCTTCCCTATGTTGCATTCGCTATATGTCACAGCACTCATCATTGGTGTGTCTTCAGCTGCATGCGAAAGCTCTTTCTCTACTTTGAACCGCATTCTCACTCCACTCCGCCGAACAATGCTGCATTCAAGGAAGAGAAATTTTTTCATTCTGGCACATGAGAAAAACATCACAGAAAATTGACATGAATTAATTTATTTTAGAATTTGCCAAGAGTAACCGCAGACTGGTCCTGTAGATAATATCCAGGTTAAACACTGGAAACTGATATCATAGCCTCCCTAATGACTACAATGAGCCACGTTTCTGTTCTTGCTCTCATATGTTGTATACATTTGACTTTATTGATATTTACCTTGTAGATGTAGTTCTATATTTGTTCACAAAAAATAATAATATGAGTTCCATTGCCTCTGTTTATTTTATTGAACAATAGGTTATGATTTATGCCACAATTGTTGATTTTATATGTTATATTAAACTATGTTGTTATTATTATTTCACCTTCCTACAAAAATGGGGAGGGATGGATGGATGGATGGAGATTTTTTGCCCCCCAGACAAGCCAAATGCCCACCCACACATGATGTTCTGGTCACACCTCTGGTTTGCTCATTAGTAATATATTTAGACAGTGTATTTTAGTGAGAATGATTATAAACATATTACCCATGTTCATTTCCCTCGTAGATCTGTAACGTTTGGTGAGTATAAATAAAAAGTAACAACACATATAATAGTTATGTTACATTGTTTATGATTAACACATCTCATCGTTTATCTGAACTGTTCTACTTATACAGTCGATTTATTCCACTTCTGAAGGTGTACATTGTCGGTATTCTCCATTGCATTTGTTCCCAGTGTAATGTGTGCCAGGCAGACGAGCTCACGTAATGGGTGACAAGGTACATTCTCACCCTGATGCCCAGGCTGTTGTCATAAATATTCCAATCTTGTGCTTTTTCTCGTTCCTGCCAGTTTACTATTATTATTGAACACATATGTAGAGAAAGTGTGTGTCTTATTTTATATCTATGAAAGAAAGGACGATAAAGCCTTGAATGAAACTGAGTGTTGATGCTTTGGGTAACAAGACAGGTTAAGAAGCAGGGGACATTGAATGTGACATTGACTTCGGGGGATTGTGGGACTGAAGATGGTTTAAGAATACAGAAACAACAAAAGCTTAGTGTTTCAGTAATTCTACTTACGTCAATTATTTACAGCCTTTGATAAGATGCATTGAGAAGGAAAGGATGTTGCTGACAAAGTCAGATGTTTTTTTGAAAGTTTGGCTCCAGATGTGCTTATCCAGCTGCTCCTTCTTCTCAGTACTTGAGTAATTTTTACGTTCACCTCTGGATGAATTCGCAAAGTTTCTTTATAACTTTTTGTTTCATTAACGCAGAAATCCCGAGGCTTTCCTAAAATTGCAGAAGACACTGCTGATGGCGCTGATTCTGTTTTAAAGACAGTTGTGATTAGTTCTGCAGAACACGCTTTTACTCACATTGCTTTTTGGAAATCAATAATACAAATCAGCAACAGATCTGGGAATCACTGAATAGTAAAAACGTTTAATGAGGAATGTCTTGCATATACTGGTGTAATGACCACGTCGGCTTTAGTGAAGCGTTTCTTAGCCTCTGTGATATGATCGACATGGGGTAGAATAGATTCTGGATTGTTATAATACGTGCTACCTTACGCAGAATATGCTCATCAATTTGTTACAGATTCTTGGTGGACACGATTCCACACCAAGGAAAAAGTGTCCCATGTACATCGTTCATAATGTCTCCAAAATATATTTGTTAACTTACAGACAAGTACTACTGAACTGTTGTATACAAAATTCTTACTTCAACATATGCGAGCCCCGATTACGATTTGAACATGGGTTAGCGAACTTTATCGCTGTAGCATAGACAACCGCTTTTACGCTTTGAGCCAAAGCACTTCACCAGAGTAGTAACTGACCAAATCGACTGCTGACTGTGCAGATATCAATGACGTCATTACGCTAGCGTGATTCAAAATCACGTGACGGGCACATTTGAAGCAAGCCTCGAAGCGGTGCTTTGATCTCCAGTGCTTCAATAGCTCGACACAGTGTCGAAACCTGAGTATCGAGCGGCCATCACTAATTTAATGTGCTGCATTAGTTATGATGGGGTGGAGAAAATCTACACTCATTTAAAAATGAAGTTTAGGGCATTGCAAAGTTAAACTAGAGAGAGAAAACACAATTGTTTAAAGTGGAAATGTCGACTGTAATCTCGACCTAAATGGTGAAAATGAAGAGGAAATGTCAGCTTTATTCTCGACATACACTTTTTTTCCTCACTATGTCCGTATTTTTCTTTCTTCTCCGTGGCCCTAATACGTTTCAGTAAGTCCAAAATAAAATCAGTAAAATAAAGACACTATATAAAATAAAGATTGAGTGGTATACAGGCTAAACATGATCAGAATGATAAATAAGAAAGAAAGAAAGAAAGAAAGAAAGAAAGAAAGAAAGAAAGAAAGAAAGAAAGAAAGATTTTTTTGAGTTAGAAATCTATCTTTTATTAAACATCAGAAATCATTACAAAAACCATCAAACCAAAAACATCAAAAGAGACAAATCCTTCTGTAACCTCTGACTGAGTACAATGTCGTAGTATCATACAGTCATTAAGTCACAACAGGAAAACCAAATCCTCATTCCCAATTTTAAACTTGTATTCATTACACACCACTGTTCTTGTAAAACTTGTAATCTCCCAGAATTCTCAGTGTGCCCTACAGAAGCCCCCCAAGTCAGACTCTCTGTCTCTCTTCATCTTCTCCTTCCTAGTCACATACAATTAGGTCCAGAAATATTTGGACAGAGACAACTTTTTTTCTCATTTTGGTTCTGTACATTACCACAATGAATTTTAAATGAAACAACTCAGATGCAGTTGAAGTGCAGACTTTCAGCTTTAATTCAGTGGGTTGAACAAAAACAACTAAAGCATTTTTTGAACACAATCCCTTCATTTCAAGGGCTCAAAACTAATTGGACAAATGAAATAACTGCAAATAAAATGTTCATTTCTAATACTTGCCAGCCTGAAGTCTTGAATTCCTGGACATCACCAGACGCTGGGTTTCCTCCTTTTTAATGCTCTGCCAGGCCTTTACTTTCAGTTGCTGTTTGTTTGTGGGCCTTTCTGTGCAAAGTTTAGTCTTCAACAAGTGAAATGCCTGCTCAATTGAGTTAAGATCAGGTGACTGACTTGGCCATTCAAGAATTTACCACTTCTTGGCTTTAATAAACTCCTGGGTTGCTTTGGCTGTATGTTTTGGGTCATTGTCCATCTGTATCATGAAACACCACCCAATCAACTTGACATCATTTAGCTGGATTTGAGCAGACAGTATGTCTCTGAACACCTCAGAATTCATTCGGCTGCTTCTCTCCTGTGTCACACATCATCAATAAATACTAGTGTCCCAGTGTCACTGGCAGCCATGCACGCCCAAGCCATCACACTGCCTGCCTCCACCGTGTTTTACAGATGACGTGCTATGCTTTGGATAACGAGCTGTTCCACGCCTTCCTTCTCCATACTTTTTTCTTGCCATCATTCTGGTAAAGGTTCATCTTGGTTTCATCTGTCCAAAGAATGTTTTTCCTTAACTGTGCTGGCTTTTTTAGATGTTCTTTAGCAAAGTCCAATCTAGCCTTTCTATTCTTCAGGCTTATGAGTGGCTTGCACCTTGCACCTTCTTTTTATGGTAGACTTGGATATCGATACGCCGACCCCCTGGATAGTGTTGTTCACTTGGTTGGCTGTTGTGAAGGGGTTTTTCTTCACTATGGAAATGATTCTGTGATCATCCACCACTGTTGTCTTCTGTGAACGTCCAGGGGCCTCATGCATAACGCCGTGCATAGAACTCGCACTATAACATGGCGTAAGCACAACAGCTGAAATATGCTTATGCACAGAAAAATCCAGATGCATAAATCTGTGCGTACTGCAACTTCCACGTTCTTCCGCTACATAAATCCCGGTCAGTGTGAAAAGTAACGCTCGTGCACGCGCTTTCTGTCCCGCCCCAACTCCTCCCAGAATTACACTTCTTTGAATATGCAAATTAATATAAATCACCCTTAAGCTCAGCCTTCAGTGAAAAGACAATGGGGAAAGCACGGGGGAAATATAAGAATTTCAGCAAATACCAAGTGAAGGCAAAGTAAAAACATACATTTGTTGATTTAAAATGTGATATAATCAACAAAATGAAGTTGATCGAGTGACATAGCGTATTGGAGAAACTTGAAAGCTCACATTCACAAAATCACAGGGTGCCGGAAATAAAAAAGAAGTCACATATCAAAGTCGCGGTGAAAAGCCGAGTTGTAGCCCACTGTCACATGACAGCTTATTAAGGTACAGAGAAAAAAAGGCACACAGTAGGAAAAAGCACGAAATGTCCACTTCAATCTCGACATTTCCACTTTAATCACGTAGTTTATTTTGTCATTAAAGTAGAACATCATAAACTTCATCTTAAAATCATTTAATTAACCAGTTTCTCAAATCACATCGTAATTAAAGTAGCACGTTAAATGCTTTGTTTTGTATTTGATCTTCTATGTGCTCTGTGTGTGTGAATCACTACTTGCTTCTTAAACCGGCTCTCTTCCTCCAACTGGACACAGAGTCCATTACATTCGTGATATTACAGCTCTCTGAATAACTAAAATACTGAGATGTATACATGATATCATTTTCATGATGATAGGAGTTACAGCACATTATTACTCATGGGTTTCACGGCGCAGTGATTGTGTGTGACCTTCGATGAAATTATTTATTGCAGCAGTACTCAGGGGTGGCTCTAGGCTTGTGGTGGCACTGGGCAGAGGAAGAATCGGTGGCTCCTTCGCCCTCCAATGTCAGTATGGTAGCTTATGCACGGTGGATGGCCACGTCCGTTGCAGACACTGCATAGCCGCCTCGTGCTCATGACACAAGCATTTAACTTTTGTCGAAATTTGCAGCTGCGTTTTAGCTGTGTCGTTATTTTCTCTTTCATATTCAATATATATTGGAGTGGCCACCCCTGCAGTCCTTGCTTTTCATTCTCCAAGTAAACGATCGCCATACAATCAGCTCTGTAATAGACGTTAAGCCATCTGTAAGCTTAGAGCGCCGTTTCTTCGAAACGTTTAAGGAACATTGAAATATCTTCATAGTAAATGTTTAATTATTCTATCCTTCACGACACTCCCAGTGAAGAATATAGATTATTTAAAGTTGTATCTGTATAATATAATAAACATATTTTGCTGCGACGACCTCAACACAAAAATAAACTGATAGAGACAGAATATCAATGAAGAAGAAAAGAAGGAAAACAAACAGGAAAATCACAAACCTTCAAACTCTCAGACTCTCTATCACAGAGCTCTGTCCACTCAGCACTCTCACGAGAGAAAGAAAGAAAGTAAGAAAGAAAGAAGTCTGATCCCCTCTTCACGTTTTGACCAGGGTCACATCTCTGTCTCCATGACAACATAATCCATCTCTCCATCTTTTTTTTTATCCCCTCAATCAAAATGAGGGTCTTGAGGATCCTAACCTGGCAGCCCGAAGACCAAGGCAGGAACCCACCCTGCAGTCCATTACAGGACCCCTAGTCCCCCAACACACACAAACGAATGACATCTGAGGCAGATAATTAAATCTTTGGGATGTGCGGACATGTGGAGAAAACACACATCCATACAGGATCAGGACCAGCATTTCAACTGAGGTCTTTGGGGATGAGAGGCTGCAGCTCCGTGTGAGGAAACTGAAACCTCTGTGTGGGAGACGTGTGGTGTGTTATAATAAGATAATAAGACTTGAGTTATGGACTCTCCTGATGTTGTGGAGTTTTCTTGATTTGATTTAAAATATAAAAACAAATAACAGGGAGAGTCAGCTGAAGAGAAAGGAGAACCTGAGGGGGACAAAAGGCACAAATCTGTTAGAAAAACACAAAAAGAAAATGAGAGACGCTACATGGAGATCTGCAGGAGAGCAATGAAATGGAAAGTGTGGCTCTGTAGCTCTGAGTCACATCATGAAATGTTACAGGCTTTATTCAGGATTTAAAAAATCATTTTGAATTATCCAGTTTGACTGTAAACTTACTGGCTGGTCAGTGTCAGACTTCAAGAAATTCTGTAAGCAGAGAGTGATGAGAAGTGGAAGTTAAATACAAGAACAGAGTTCATGCAGTTTAATAAAAGGACAAGTGTCTGTCTGTGCATCTGTCCAGCTGCTACATCTCTGTCATTCCAACAGATGGCACAAATGGAGCATCACAAACATTTGTAGTAGTAAAATGATTCACCATCTGTTAGAATGAAAAATGTAATGCAATTTATTGCTACACATATTTGTAGATAGATAGACAGATAAACTGTAGACTGTGGTGGTGAAGGCTTTGGCCTTCAAACCCTGAGGTTGTTGGTTCAAATCCCACTCCTGACACCACTGTCTGACCCTGAGGTGGTCACTTCACCTGCCTGGGCTCTATTTGGAAAAAGAAAAGAAATGGAAGTAATTGTATCACAAATGTCATATAAAGACATCAGCCCAATAAATAAATGTAAATTTACAAATAACTCAGAACAGAGTCAGGCTGGTGTAGCACAGAGTCGTACACATCAGTCAGGAAAGGCAGGAAAAACCAAAATGGTGGAGGAATCGCCATTGATGTCAAAGAGAAGTTCAACTCACTCAGGTGGAGAGCAACATCTCAGTGTGGATGTGTGGATCTGACTTGACCTCGTCAGAGATTGGGGTGTCATATTAGGACGGTGTTAAAGACAATACTGATAATTTAATTAGTTAAATAATCTTAAAAAGGGAAATGTACAAGGAGATATTATAGTCCTGGTGCGCTTGAATTGCCCAAATATGAACTGAGCTAACCTGACAAAGAGAGGAGCAGAAGAACATGAGTTTGTGGACTTAACCAGTGGCTGATTTTTAACACACCAATGAGGAGCGATTGTCACAATGTGAAGGTCTGTAATAATCAGGGTGGATGTGAGGATTGATGAAATGCAGCAGCGCTGTGCAACCATGCAACCTCTCAATTTATGTATCATATCTCAAAATACAGTGTATTTAGAAAGTCTTCAGACTCTTTCTTCACACTTTATTGTGTTGTAAATTTAATTTTTCATGTATGAATTTCCAATTTTTGCCCACTGAATCAACATTTAATAACTCATCATAACAAAGTGAAGTCATGTTAACAGAAAGGTTAATAAATATATTCAGAATCACAAATTGAACTTTCTTCTTCCTAGACGTATTCAGACCCCTTCTTCTGTCTCTCTAAACTGGACTCTGGTCCATCCTGTCTACTTGAGAAATATCCAGAACTTCACTGGAGTCCACCACTGAACTGAGTGGCCGTCGTTTAGAAAGTCAGTCGTGTTTCTGTGTCTAGAAGGTCCTACAATTCACACTGCATGTCAGGAGAAAACGTAAGCCTTGAAGTCCAAAAAACTCTCTGTAGACCTCCACCAAGATCACATTCTGGTAAGATGGAGATCAGGGTGAGGGGATCAAACCATTTCTAACACGTATGAGTGTCCTCAGGAGCACAGTGGCTTCAGAAATTCAGACACAGAAGACGTTTAGGGCCACCAGGACTCTTCTTAGAATTGGCTGTCCAGACAAACTGAGTTACTGGACAAGAAAGGTTTTGGGTCATGGAGGTGACTGAGAACCCAACCGTCACTCTAAGAGAGCTTCAGATGTCCTCAGCTGAGATAGGAGATTTTGTCAGAAGGATGACCATCTCAGCAGGACTCCATCAGTCAGGTGTTCATGGTTGAGTGTTTAATGGTAGGCACTCAACAGTTTAGAGGACTCTGAGGACATGAAGAGACTATCTGGTCTGATGAGACTCACTGACCAAGAGCAGGCACTGCTCATCACCTGCCTAATACCATCATTAAGATGAAGAGTGGAGGTGCCAGCATCATGCCAGGGGGACAGGGTGACAGGACAGAATGAAGGGAAGGAGGTCTGCAGCCAAGCACAGAGAGGTCCTTGCAGAAGACCTGCTGCAGAGTGGGCTGATAGTTCAATGACCTGAAGCAAAGAGCCAAGACAATGATGGAGTGGCTTCAGGAGAAGAGTGTCCTTGAGTGATCCTGGTTTAGACCTCATCAACTGAGCGATTTACTTTCTGAAGAAGATCCAGAAGTTAACATCTGTGCAGTCAACATGACATGAATAGAGGAGGTGACTGAGCCCCTCAATAAACTCATCACTTAGTTTTCAGAATGGCGACGCTTGAAGAAATCAGTGGCTTCCTCAAGTTTAAAGACTTAAAATGAAAGAAAACATTTCAAGTAGAAGTCAGCCAATCTAAAGGTAACCCAGAAGAACAAGAAACACTCACTGTCGAGCACATGAAGAGGTCCAAACTGACGGTAACACCAAACCCATTGTCACCAGAAGACTTGGCTTAAGCTAAAACAGAACTTGGCCACCTCAGTCAATGAGAAGAACTACCAGAAGAATTAAAGCCTTTAAAGAAAAGGGTTTGTGAGATAAAGAACAATCAGATCTTCAAACTGGAGCAAGTCATACAAGATGGAGTAGTGAGAGCTGGAGGAAGACTTGGCAAAGCTGCAATGCCAGATGAAGCTGAACATCCTGTAATTCTACACAAATATTCACATACTGACCACCTTATATTGTAGCACATTCATAAAGAAATCGGCCATTGTGGACACAAATACAGTATATACTGGCACAGCTACACCAGAAATACTGGACACCTCAAGTAAAGTCAACTAACAGATAAATCATTTCAAAGTGTCCAACATGAGAAGATACAATAAGAAAGCAGGGGAACTAAAATGGCAGATTTGCTGAAGATCGTTTGTTTCCTCACCAGCTGCCTTTCTCCGATGTCAGAGTTGATTATTTTGGTCCTTCACAAGTTAAAAGATGATGAAGTCAGGTCAGAGGTGCGGAGTAATCTTCACGTGTCTGACAATCAGAGCTGCACACACAGAGACGGCACTCAGCTTAGCCTCTGATTCTTATATCAACACCACACGCCGATTCACGTGTAGAAGAGGACAAGTTAGAATGACACACTCAGATAACGGGACAAACGTCATTGGAGCTGAAAGAGAGCAACGTGAAGCAATTAAAGATCTCGAGTATGAAAACATCAGCAACGCTGTGATGAAGAAAGAAATCAATTTTAATGTCTTTTGGATAAAAGTGTCTGCTAAATGAGTAAATGAAAACATAGAAAAACTAAAATATCTTAAACACAGCTTACTGAACATTTAAATGATAAAAATTAAAGAATGGAGTAAAATACACTTACAAAAAAAAAAAAAAATAAATAAAAGGCAAGCATAATAAAACAAAAACCTCAAGATACCAAAATCCAACAAACCAAAACCAGAGCAGGAGACCAAAAGGGCCACCAAACATCAAACTGAAAAGCAGAGCCCACCAGACAGGACAAAGCCCAGTGTTGGATCGGCTCTTTCATTTGCAGCTTCTTCTTAAATACCCCTGTGGGCGGAGCTCCTCCTCCTCCTGGGCTCCACAAGAAAAACACAAAAGAAAATGAAGGACAACAAAACTAACAAAATACATAAACATGAGATTAATAAAACAAAATACACGTCAAATCACCATACATACAACAACAAAATCAATACCATTTACAAAACAATTAATATAAATAACAAAAAGATTAATGTAAAAATAAACTCATTTAAGGCAGAAATGAAACCCAAAATGAAACATCACAGCTGACTTCAGTCCTCAATGCACTTCAACGTCTTGTGGTGTCCATGAGTGTCAAATTCACCATTTAATGTCCATCTTTATTAGTAACTGAACATCTCAATAGTGTGGGGGTGTCAGGCTGGAGTGGGTATACGAGGACACAAAGGGGCACACGGGGGCACACAGGACACATGACAGAGCGCAGACACTCAGATGTGGAATGGAGAGCACTGCTCAGGTCTAAATGATCGATTTCACTGCTAGACGTACAAATCAAATATTCAATCCAAATCAACATCTTATTTGTTACTCACTCCATTGTCTTCAGAATTAAAAAGCATATTCTGACTTTTTCAGTGCTACTAAGAAATGGATCATCAATACGGAGTGTTATATCTTCAGATCAGACAACACAGGAGATGTGACCAGAGGTGGTGACAAGTCAGAAGGTCACAGAGGAGCAGATTTGACAAATGTCAGTCATCCTTAATGTTTATTCACCAAACACCATCGGGAGTTTATTATACAAAATGTAAACAGTTATTAGATTTGTATTTTGTTAATACATAACGATTATTAAAAAGCTTTATTAAAATAAATGTTCTTTTCCCATATAGAATCTTACATAACCTAACAAAGCTGCACTGTCCTTAAAGGTAATGACAATATTAAGAAATCTCCACTAAATATCCATTTGATCAAACCCAAATCTTTCCTCCCCCTCAGCCTTGCCATTCATTTAATACTGAGAGTGGCCACTAGAGGGGGCAGTTTGGCAACAGAAGAATCAGCTGACCTGTCAGCTCTGAAGGTCATGTGACTGTGTGATCGCGTCACTCTTATTTTGCTCTTAATTCATTTAAATATTTATTAGTTTTAGATATAATATTCAAAGTTCTTTATTTAAGATGTTTTATTCTTGTGTTTTTACTTTATTCTTATTTCTTTTACACTGCACTGTATTCTGTTCTCCCGTTCACTGCTGACCTTTCCCATGTGTGTAATATGGCGGACTGCACTTCAGTCCCACCCCTCAGTCCTCCTGTTAAAGTCTCCATTCGTCTGACTCTCTGATTGTTTCTCAAACTCTCCTTTCTTGTTTCACTGCTCAGGATTTCACTGAATGCTTTCTGCTTTTATCTTTTTGTTTTCTTTTTTGTATAAATTGCTGTGTAATATTTAGAGTGGCCACAAGGGGCAGTACTTTGGCGACTGACCAATCAGTGACCCCTTCTGTCAATTCGTTGTCTTTCTTATCCGCTTTTCAATTTCAGGTTAGTTGACAAGGTGGGCCAACCCAGGATGGGGTGCCAGTCCACTGCAAAACCACACATGTGCACCCATGTCAAGTGTGTGCCAACTGACAAAGAATTCATTTTTTGAAAATCCTGGAGCTTTCAGGGTACCAAGAGTGACAAATCTGGGGACAAGGAGGAGGTGCAGTTTAAAGTTTAATGTGACATCAACTAAAACACCAAACTCTGTCAGTATGGCTGACATCTGACTGATTGGTGAGTCCTCATCTTCAGACATTCACAGTGAATTCATTCTGAAGTGAAGGACCCTTTGAGTGACCAATGGAGGGTCACAAAATGTCTGGTGAGTGGACAACACTCCAGTCCCATCTGTCACTCTCTGCTCCTATATATAGTCACTATTCAAGAGCTCTCCATACTGAGTCTGTATAGCGCCTTTCAGTTGTGCTGATCCAGCAGGACCACACGCCTGTCCTACTTAACAGCTGACATTCACTGACACTTGGGGGCCTTAGTAATTGTTTTGGTGTCAGCCTGAAGGACATGTGGCTGTGAATCAACCCCTGCTGCTGGCTGCTGGTCAGACTGGTATTTGTGACACACACAACTGATTAGCTACTCAAACCCAATGATAATGGAGACCCTGACAGCTTCACTCGCCACTCATTCTCATCCACAAATTCAATCACAAAGGTGGTGATACCAACCCACCCATCTTATAAATTTAATTTCACACCAGACTACAAACACAAAGAGGACCTGCGCTTGTAGGGACATCATGTGACCGGTGGAGGGTACTGGTCACTGGTCACATGGTGTCAAATGACAGATTATTACACTGGAGTTATGACCAAACCAAAACCCTGGATAGAGGGGCTCAGTGAAGGAGGTGTTGAATCTGTGCAGGAGGGTCATTGTGTGTGAGACGCTATAAAATGACAGAGAGCCAGCAGGCCAGTCCAGATACACACCTATTCTGGGGCTGTAGGGGGCGCTAATTAGAGTCCGCTTGTTATTGTGCCACACAGAGTACTGGGATTGAGTCCACCGCAAACTCCAGGACTTTTCGTTGTTTCCAAGGCCGCACTCCCTACCCTCTCCTTTCCTGCCCAGTCCTTTATATGCGACTCCAATCATCATGAAGTCTCCACTGCACTCCACCTCCCAGTAACAGCGAGTCCCAGTCAGACCCTCTCTGCACAGAACTTGGGCCCAGTAGTCAAATCTGTTAGTATGATCAGGATATTCGGCTTTTGTCCACTCATATGTCACCTTCTTGTTCCATTCAGACAGACGGAGGTCTCTGTGTGCCGTGTTGATATCCAGTGTGATGGGACAGAAGTCTGAAAGGAGAGAAAAGAAAATGAGTGAGGAAATCTGGGAGTGTGTAATGGGACTGGGGGCGGAGCAAAACACAGATAATTAACAAGAACCAATTAGGAGCTGCGGTGACGAGACACTACTAGTAAAGAGCTCATCTGATTGGACAGAATCTTCTTCTTCTTCTTTCAGCTTCACCCATTAGGGGTTGCCACAGCGGATCATCCTCTTCTGCATCTTGTTCTGTTACACTCATCACCTCCATGTCCTCTCTCACCACATCCATAAACCTTCTCTTAGGCCTTCCTCTTTTTCTCTTCCCTTGCAGATCTATCATTAGCATCCTTCTCCCAATATACCCAGCATCTCATGTCCAAACCAACGCAATCTTGCCTCTCTGAATTTGTCTCCCAACCGTCCAACTTGAGCTGATCCTCTAATGTCCTCATTTCTAATCCTATTCATCCTCATCACACCCAGTGCAAATCTTAACATCTTTAACTCTGCCACCTCCAGCTCTGTCTCCTGCTTTCTGGTCAGTGCCACCGTCTCCAGCTCATGTAACATAGCTGGTCTCACTACTGTCCTGTAGACCTTCCCTTTCACTTTTGCTGATACTCGTCTGTCACAAATCACTCCTGACACTCTTCTCCACCAATTCCACCCTGCCTGCATTCTCTTTTTCACATCTCTTCCACAATCCCCATTACTCTGTACTGTTGATCCTAAGTATTTAAACTCATCCACCTTCGCCAGTTCTACTCCCTGCATCCTCACCATTCCACTGACCTCTCTCTCATTCACACACATGTATTCTGTCTTGTTCCTACTGAACTTCATTCCTCTCCTCTCCAGAGCAGATCTCCACCACTCCAGGGTCTCCTCAACCTGCTCCCTACTATCGCTACAGATCACAATGTCATCAGCAAACATCACAGTCCACGAGGACTCCTGTCTAATCTTGTCTGTCAACATGTCCATCACCATTGCAAATAAGAAAGGACTCAGAGCCGATCACTGATGTAATCCCACCTCCACCTTGAATGCATCCGTCACTCCTACCGCAGACCTCACAACGGTCACACTGCCCTCTTACATATCCTGTACAACTCTTACGTACTTCTCTGTCATTCCCAACTTCCTCATACAATACCACAGCTCCTCTAGAGGCACATCTTTATTCTTTATCACCCTAACCTGCTGCTCATCTTTCCCAGCTCAAGTCCCTCTGTCTAGCCCACCAGTCCTCTTCTCCCTCCTTAATGTCTAATCTCTCATACAACTCATCATATGCTTTTCTTTAGCCTTCGCCACCTCTCTCTTCACCTTCCGCCTTATCTCCTTGTGCTCTTGTCTACTTTCTGCATCTCTCTGACTATCCCACTTCTTTTTTGCCATCCTCTTCCTCTGTATACTCTCCTGTACTTCCCCAATCAATCACAAGGTTTCCTTTTCCTCCTTCCTCTTTCCAGATGTCATGCCAAGCACCCTTCTTGCTGTCACCCTTACTACATCTGCTGTAGTTTCCCAGCTGTCTGGTAATTCTTCACTGCCACCCAGTGCCTGTCTCACCTCCTCCTTAAACTCAAACTTGGAGTCTTCCTTTTTCAGTTTCCACCATTTGATCCTTGGCTCTGCCCTCACTCTTCTCCTCTTCTTGATCTCCCCTGTCACCACTTTGCAGTCTTCAATCTCCCTCAGATCAACTCTTCTTCATAGGATGTAATCTACCTGTGTGCATCTTCCTCCACTCTTGTACATCACCCTATGTTCCTCACACTTCTTAAAATATTTATTCACCACAACCATGTCCATCTTTTTGGCAAAATCCACTATCTTCTGACCTTCTTCATTCCTTCATACCTACCCATCACCTCCTCGTCTCCACTGTTCCCTTCACCAACATGCCCATTGAAATCCACTCCAATCACCACTTTCTGTCCCTTGGGTACACTGTTCATCACTTCATCCAACTCACTCCAAAAATATTCTTTCTCATTCATTGCACACCCAACTTGCGGTGCATATGCACGAACAACATTCATTATCACACCTCCAATTTCCAGCTTCGCAATCTGATACTCTCTTTACCTCCAGAACACTCTTAACCTACTGTTTCTTCAGAATATCCCCTACTCCATTTCTCCTCCCATCCACACCATTATAGAACAATTTGAATCCACCTCCGATCCACCTGGCCTTACTCCCCTTCCATTTAGTCTCTTGCACGCATGATATATCAACCTTCCTTCTCTCCATCATATCTGCTAATCTCTCCCCTTACAGTCATACAGCCAACATTCAAAGTTCCTAGCCTCAGTTCCACTCTCTTTACTTTCCTCCTCTCCTCCTGCCTCCGGATATGTCTCCCCCTCTTGTTCTTCTTTGGCTAACAGTACTGGTGGCGGTCATTGTTAACTTAGGGCTCGACCGATCCGGTATGGAAATTTGTATTGTTGTCCGCAAGTTGAATTGGCAAAATTTTACACCGGATGCCCTTGCTGACGTAACCCTCCCCATTTATCTGGGCTTGGGATCGGCACAAAGAAACACACTATTTGTGCATCCCCTGTGGCTGGGTTCTGATTGGACAGAATCTGTGGGGATTTAAAATAAAATTCTAGAATCACAATAAATCTAAATCCCATTTATTCTCCAGTACTTCATGTGCAGGAATTTGACTTGGTAGATTTGGAGCTCCATATAACGGAACACAACATCACAGACAAATAATAGAAATAGCAAGACAAACTTCAAACCAAGTTGTAGAATAATCCAATTATAAAGGAGATGTGCTGATAGTGATGTGCCAGTGAGAGTGTGTAGTGTGTATTCCCGTGCTCACACACACACATGTCCTCACACTGTACACACACACACACACCTTCACACAGTCTCTGACACATGAATACACACAGAAGATGACTAAGTTACTGCTGGGAGAGGCTGTCGCTCTGGCTAAGAAACTCTGGAGGTGTCTGTTAGTTTGAGTTTGAATTGACAGAAGCGTTTGGGAGTTTGTGTGAAGAAGTGATGAGCTGCTGAGAGGAGTCCGTGGTGGTCCTTATGACACGGTTAGTGACACGAGATGTCTACAGGTCTGCACAGATGAGGAGAACAGCAACACACTTTCATTTATTTATGAAGTGTAACTTTGGTGAGCCAAACCAGACACCAATGGAGAATGCGATTACACTTTCAATTACGGGTTTGTGAAACTGAATAAGAATTGGCTGTGAAATATTTAATTTCTTTCTGCCTTCTTAGTGATGCTATAACCCGGGGACTGCCCATACTGTTAATGTATATGTTAATGTTGGTGTACATTGTATTTTTATGTGAAACATACTAAGCTGATTTCATTTAATGCCATGTGATGTATAAATTGATTATTATTATCAAAATTATAAGGGAATGACTGAAGTTGAAAAGCATCAGAAAGGAGACACTGGAATATAGAAAGAGAAAACAGCAGGAAGTGCAAAGAAAAAAATAACAGAATAGAAAAAGGACAAAAGACACTGGAGGTCAGACTGTTGTTAGAGGTGGATATGGCATAATTGGCTGGATTTCATTTTTATTTCCCATGAGATCACTTGCCACTTAAGAGACTCCAGTCTAAAAGAGTGCTTTGGTGCTTCGCTATCCTGAATCTCAATATCCCATAATGCACCAGTGACAGGACCCTTATCACTTTGAGCTTTTCAGTCACACCACACTCACATAATACTTTCCGATGGCTACACTTTCATATTATAAGAGTGACCTGAGATATTAAAAGTGAAATGATGATAAATTCAATGAATTGACAGACTCACATTGTAAAAATTCCTCTCTGCTCTGAGGTTCAGGAGGCTGTAGTGTGAAGATTGGAGCTTCACGACCTGAAAATACAAAGAAACGAGAGAGAATGGAAAATGTTACGATTAGGGTTGTTAGTAGAATATTTTTTTAATTGCATTCAATTGAACTTCTATGAAATTATTTGTAATTAATTACACATTACAGCACATGTTTCATAGAATTATTACAGAGTAACTAGGTGTTATTACCTGGTACTTACTGTGTAATGCTGTGCATACATCCTTAGAAAAATTGTGGAATAAGAATTATAATTTAGTATTTAATTATAGTGTTACACTGTATTACAAGGTAAGTACTAGGTAATAACACCCAGTTACTCTGTAATTATACAAATAAATTCAATCGTACGTACAGCATAATTATGGACACTTAATCTAAAGTGATTATGGTTTATTATATCCTATGAACTACATCATCAGATCAGCTATAAATATAATAATTTTAGTATTGTTATATAGTGGAATTAATTGTCAGTGAATTTCAGGAATTTCATTCATTGTTAAGGTTATTTCAAACAACAGACAGTATTTTGGACATGTCTGTAACTTCGCTCAAGGCCACTGACATCATTATTTTACCTTCTTAACCAGTTGCTAAGGCACACAAGTTTGTTCACATTTTTAAATTCCAAAGTAGATCTCTTTTTGTGCGCAACATGAAAAAGTAAAAAGGCAGCTGCACAATGTAGTATCGAACAAGAGCATCAAAGACTGATTTTGAAATTAAATAATAAACCACCTGAGTCACAACCTCCTAATTTTATTGTCAGGTTGTAATTCAATTTTTTTGCTTGTTTGTATTTATTAATAGTTTGTAGCTATTTTATGAAATAAATTACATTACTTGGCACAACATAGAGTTGCTTCTGTGATTACTCATCGTGTTTATTTTGAATACTTATAGCTGCAGGAGCTCTAGAATAAATGTCTAGTATATGAAGGCCTTTTGTTATTGAGGCAACTGTTGTTACATTACAGCTTTAAGCACCACAGCGTCCTCAGGCTTTTTAACACTAGAATTACCAGAACCTACGAAAAAACTCGAAGATCCATCCCACCTTAAATCGCTTCTCACCTCTCCGTCAGCATCTTTTGTCCTGTAAATGTGTTGATAAGCAGCAAGCAGCCTGCTATCACATCCCCCTCCGAGGCACAATTTTCTCAGCTCAAGTCTGTTTACCTGCGTGTCAGTTACTTGGAGTTGTATAGAATGAGAAGTCAAGCAAAATGACACCTTTTATAAATATCATATTGTTATTTGGAACACATGCATTTCATGTGTGTTCCGTGTCTAAAACGATCTATGTAAACACATCGTTAAAAAAGAAACGTTTTTCATGTTTAAGTAATAATTTGCAAAATGTAGACATGAAGTTTATAATGTGTGAAGCCTGAAGTCCAAATATCAAAGAAACACTTTCACAAAAGGTACAAATATAACAGAACACGTACGCTTTTATTCAAAGATATAACTGCAGAAAAACAACACGCGTTAGGGTGCGACATTGACACGTATTTACTACGACTGCTTCAGTGGTGCAACGTGATCAACTGTTGACTGGTACTCAAAACTTCACGGGTTTGATCCCCGATGAGTCTGTTATGAGAAGTCAGCTGCTTTTATTCCTACAATTTTAGAATAAAAACATACATTTGATTTCAGTCTGTAACAGCCGGTGTAAATGTATGATACTTGTAAAGGTTAGCTTTGTTTTTTTTTTTTTTTAATTATTCAGTTTCATTCTCTCAGTCGTGTTCATGATCCTACCCTAGCCCCCCTCCCCATCTGACACTGTTGTTTTCACATAAAGACGCGCTATAGCTCTGCACTTTGTAGGTAGTAAGTAAATAAATCCAAATAAATAACATTCGATAAGGCTTTTATGAAAGTAACATATAAATGGTGATGTACAAGTATAACAAAACAAGTGCACTTTTATTCAAGACCATAACCGAAGAAAAAAGAAAGTCACAATTACATTGCAGAGCTTCCTGTGTTTGAGCGACATGGGCATGCTCAAAATATACACGTGTAATGCCACAAAAAGTGCACATAGACACTTCAGTTCGCCAGCATTGGTACGAGAATGCACTCTGACTTCTTTTTAGGGCACATACACTGTCCAGATGTTATTTATTTGGATTTATTTACTTACTTTCTACAGAGTGCAAAGCTATAGCGCTCTTTATGTGAAAATAGCAGTGTTAGGTGGCGAGGTGGGGGGGTAAGATCATGATCGCGACTGAGAGACTGAAACTGAATGAAATGAAACCCATCTGAGCAGAAGCTCATTTAGTTCATTTTAAAGTAATGGAAAGTCTGGTGTCCAGCATCTGTGCCAGGGTATTATGTCATCCAGTGTCCATTAAAGTGTGGCAATGTCCAAGGAACAGAAGAAACATAAAAGCACAAAGAAAGAGGAATGTAAGGGCTAGCTTGTCAGGTACACCATCCATCCATCCATCCATCCATCCATTTTCCAACCCGCTGAATCCGAACACAGGGTCACGGGGGTCTGCTGGAGCCAATCCCAGCCAACATAGGGCACAAGGCAGGAAGCAATCCTGGGCATGGTGCCAACCCACCCACCGCAGGACACACACAAACACACCCACACACTAGGGCCAATTTAGAAATGCCAATGTCAGGTACACCGAGGTTCATAAATCTACATCATGATCAAAACAGATAGACATACCATTGTAATATTAACCTTTTTTAAAAATGGGTGTTTCACTGTGTAAATAAGAAATCAAATATTTACTTTAAACATTCAAAAATTCTCCTCAATATGAGAGTGTGATATCACTTAGCTAGTCACTGTAAGAAACAGTAAAACAGTCGTAACAGTAAAGGCTTAGAGATAAATGTAAAAGAGCTGGCCTTCTTTATGCATCTCAGTGTCCCTTTTATTGTCACTCTGGTCCTCCTTATGGAGTTTAACAAAACATGAACAGGAACAGTACCTGGTGGAGTCCATATCGGGATGTCCCACTTGCTGATCTTCTCCATACTCGTTTTTAGACCTGACAGCTCCTCTAGCAGGTCCTCAGAAGAAAAGTCAAGTATGACAGTGAAGCTGAGTGAGTCTCTATTAGGGGGAAGGACACAGCGAGATGAAAAAGTCTGCATCAGGAGAGAAGAGGGAACAAGGAGAAATAAAAAGTAACATTAATAAGAAGGACCTACACTTAACTAAACATCAGTGTGGTGGGTAGTCATCTTGGGTTTAGATAGAGAGAATACTTTTCATTCGTTTACTATTTATTTTTAAGAGACTGTTTCATTATAATGGATGATTAGATGTCATTGGCCTTGATGTTCAAAAAGCTTTTCACACAGAAGTCCATAAGAGATCAGTCATAGGAATGTAGATAAATGGACTGAGGGGGCAACGGATAGGCAGGGGCAGATAAACGTAATTAGATAGATAGATAGATAGATAGATAGATAGATAGATAGATAGATAGATAGATAGATAGATAGATAGATAGATAGATCGGTTGTACATTTGTCCAAAGGGGGAAATTTTGCAATTAAATTAAATCCAAAGACTTACGCACACTATTCAGTATAATCCTACACTAGAAGGTCCACAGCTAGAAATTGTGTGACTTGTCAGAAAGATTTGGGAGCCTTTTGTGCTCATCACAGTTCTGTAATCTGTCGTGTAGACTGGACTGTGGGGTTTGAGCTGTGAGGTAATGCTGAAGGATTTGAATGTCATCAGTTAAAGGACAGAGACATGAGGAGGTGACATGACAGGAGAGTTTATGGAGTTGGTGTCTTTTTTGTCAGGTGTCATCTTAAAATGACTCTTATTAAGAATAAATTTCATACAGATTTAATTTCTCAAACAGACAACTATAGACTGACCTGCCTGTCAGGTACTGTAGATAAAGGCAGGAACTTTGAGAGTTTTTTTCATAAATGTAATAAATATTAGTCAAATAAGAAATTGAACTGAATGGCCTGTTCTTGCCATTTGTAAAAACTCCTCAGATCTTTTGAATTTGACTTTGAATACACTGCACAACAAAGGTTTTGCTTTTTGAACCCTGTTGGGTGTTTCTTATAGAGTTTTGGGTGCTGATCACGAATATCACATCAACATTTACCCATCACATACCATTTCAGTTTTGATTTTTTCTTATATTTGTATCCAAACATTTTTGCTCCCATAAGTGACTTATCAACAATGGTTTGTGCAGCCTGGTCATGTCCAGGTATGGCATCAGGCCAAGTTGGAAGCTGTTCTGTGGAAGTTGACATCCTGGGCAGGTCGGAACGAGCTTGACGTTGTCTCACATGCTATAAAGGTGGCTTGCATACACCAATCCTGCTCCTTTGGTTAATATAGATAGTCAGTGTGTATGTATAGTATCAGTATAGTAAAGTATAGTATCTCTAACAATAGAACAGTAAGTAAGCTTGATGCTATAGACGTTTTGGTGTCATCATGGTGATATGTCTCGTCAGTGTCATAACAGCCTCGATATATTCTGCTGTATCTGTGGCGAATATACACTTGTGCCTCAGAGACGTTGGATAACTGCTCTTGTGAAGAAAGCTTATCATCTGTAGTTTGGCTGGTGATCAAGACAAGGAATGGATGCCTCACATTTGCTGTGAAACATGTGCTGTCAGTCTGAGATCCTGGCTCAGAGGCACTAGAAAGACATAATATGGCGAGAACAGAAAGAGCATGTGACAGACTGTTACTTCTTTTTGACTAATGTGTCTGCTTCCTCTGCCAAAAACAAGAAGTCAATTGAATATCCTCCTCTGCCTTCAGCAATGAGACCCGTGCCACATGACGACAGTCTTCCAATTCCAAAACTACCAGGGGATTGAACCTTAGATGAACCAGATGAAGAAACTGCAATGCAGGGTACTGACAGTGACATTGACCTGGATTTTGAACCGTGCTCATCAGGCGATCCACATCTGATAACACAGTCCGAATTGAACGATTTGGTCAGAGATTTGGGGAACACAGCAAAACCTGAGCTGCTGGGTTTGAAACTGCATTTTATGTGTTTCGAGGCCCACATCATGATATATGTTTCTGTTGTGACATTGAAGGATTGCTCTCGGCCTTAGGTTGTGATCACAACCTGGAAGAGTGGCGTCTCTTCATTGATCCGTCATTGTTAAGCCTGAAATCTGTTTTGCTACACAATGGCAACCTTTATCCTTCAGTACCTGTTGGCTATGCAGCACACATGAAAGAAACGTATGAGAATATAGAACTGTTGCTGAAGCTCGTCCAGTATAGCAAGTACAACTGGAATATCTGTGGAGATCTTAAAGTTGTTGCTGTGTTACTAGGAGTGCAGCTCGGCTATACAAAGTACTGTTGTGAATGGGACAGCCGTGCTAAAGAGTCGCACTATTCTCGACAGAACTGGCCACTCCGTAAAAAGTTAGTTCCAGGATAGAAAAATGTAGCACATGAATCGCTTGTTGACCCGGCAAAGATATTTTTGCCTCATCTTCACATAAAACTGGGACTGATGAAGAAATTTGTGAAAGCACTAAACAAGGAAGGCGAAGGATTTCGTTATTTAAGACAGATGTTCCCAAGAATAACTGATGCCAAGATCAAAGAGGGCATTTTTGTTTGCCCCCAGATCAGACATGTTATGAGTGACAAGCGGTTTGAAGATCTGTTAGTTGGACCGGAAAAAAATTGTCTGGAAAGAATTCAAAGACGTTGTTGACAATTTTCTGGGCAATTACAGAGCCCCAAACTACTTTCAGCTGGTAGACAAACTTCTCAAAGCATACAAGATAATGAAGAGCAACATGTCACTCAAGATTCATTTCCTCCACTCACACTTAGACTTCTTCCCTGCAAATCTCGGTGCTGTCAGTGACGAACACAGTGAAAGGTTTCAGCAGGACATTGCTACGATGGAGAAACGATACCAGGGCAAGTGGAATCAATAAATGCTTGCTGACTACTGTTGGACACTGCAATGTGATGCACCAGACATCGAATACAAAAGAAAATCGGGAGAAAAGCACTTATAATTCTGTTGAATTTAATATCTTATGTGAAACATAAATGGGACTAAATACGCTATTGTCAGTAAACATATAAATGTCTATTTCTCAGAGTTCCTATGTGATGCAGTAAAACCAAAACATATTTGAGCATACCAAGAAGGTACCTGTCACAATCAGCAAAGATTTTTCAAGAAGCAAGACTTGTCTCACTGTAAAGTGTCGCTCTCACCTGCAGGAAGTGGACGTGGTCCTTCATTTCTGAAAGCTTGTTCAGCTCAGAGTCTTTTCTCTTCAGCTCCTTGATCTCCTTCTCCAGTTGCTCCATGACTTTTTTAGCCTTCTCAACATTTCTCTTTTCTTGTTCTCTGAACTTCTCAGTCAGTTTCTTATGGGCTTCCTCAATGCATTGAATCAGATCAGTGAAGCTCTTGTCATGTTCTTCCATCTTTTGTTTCACTGAGATCTGATTGAATGGGAGAAAAATATTGAATTGAGCCAGCTACTTAAAAAAAGCATAAGACACCTTTGTTGGTATTTTGATGTCATAAAGGAGAGTTTGAATTAGGAGAAAATCAGTTGCAGACCATCTCCTAGTCTCCCAGACAATAGTTTTCCTTGGTATGCTGGGTAACAGCATCTGCAAGACTGTAGGGAAGGTTTACTCTTAATAATTGGCTCCTCCATATGTACGAGAGCCATTGGCAGGACAGCTCTATTGTTACATAGACCTGCCTTTAAAAATGAGCTTCTCCTGGTCATGCTGGGATTGAGAGTGAAGCTGGAAGAAGAAAAAGAAGGACAAGAAGAAGAAGTTTGCTTGCTGTGTGTTTTAAGTGCTGAACTGACAGCTTTTGTTTGAAAATGACGACAACTGCTCCTGTCTTCGCAACAATAAAGCAGATGTTTTTCAGCAACCTGAACTCCCTCATTCTAATACAACTCTGTGACCCAAATATCACCACTTACTCTCTCTATATATTTCTTTTGGGTCAGAGACTTGTGTATAATGGTTTTGTTCTGGTTTGGTGTGTGAGCTGTCACCATGCCAAATTAATGAGATCAAGACATTAAACATGATTGTCTAGATGCTGGTCAAGGGGTTTCTGATTTCATTTAATTTCATGAACTCTTTGCTCATCATCCTTCACCCATCTGTTTTACATTATAAACCTCAGACTTGTAAGACTTTATATGACGGGTTGATGTATTTTTATTTCCTTCATTTAACTTTTCATTATTACTAATAACTGCCATTTCAACGATAGCTCATACTTGTATGGCTCACTCAGATGTCATTGGCGTGAGGTTTAGTGTGCAGGTGGGTCACCATCAGTTGTAAGTGTGGGGTATGAGGTGCACACTGTCCAAGATCATCAACCCCAGAGCTGGAGGTGTTCATCTGTTTTCAGGGCTTTGCAGAGCTGGACAATCACTCTGATATCTTCCTTCAAACACAGAGAGTTTCTGTATGACGTGCTGCTTTCTGGGTACTCAGGTACAAAACCTCTCTGGATAGCCGGATAGGCTCATGGCCAGAGCAGCAGAGTACCAGATGTCATTATTAAGCATGTGCAGTTGCCATTGCACAACTGAAATAGGTGGGTCGGACTGCCAGTTCTGCAGGACAAATTTAAAGAGTTCCTACAAAGTAGAGGAGCAGAACTGACAAGTGGTCATCTCAGAACTTCTACCTGTGCCACAACAGTTCTCATGAGATTAGGAAGATTAGAAGGCTTAATGCACATCTGATAATTTTAGTGTTGGAAGAAATAGGGACGGCTTACATTTTAACTTGAGGGGCACTAATGTAAGTTTAATATGTAGCACAAATCAATTGAGTGACAAAGATCAAGAAGAGGAGTGTCAGTGAGCAGTCAGATTGGGCATAGACAGGGATTTCATGTTTCACTAATGTGCAGGAATTCTATAAGGTAATCAGAAAAGCATAAAAGTATAAACTCTGATGGAGGTCAGTCTGGCAGGAGGGCTCTCTTTCAGTCACTTGTTCATCCTTGACTGTTACTTCAGTGTTTTTATTGGACTGTGCCACAATGAATGACACTTTGTGCCCCGCCCACTGTCTCTGAACAGAAGGACAAACCCTGTTTACTGGTCCTGCTGCATTTAATACTTTAATACAACAGATGGCACTAAGCCCATTAATGTAAGTCCATGATAAATAAATCAATTTGGAAAAGTTCAGCCAGTCCAGGCACAGAAATGTGTGTGACGTGTTCATCCTTTATCAGAAGAGAACTCTCTCATAAATGAATCCTAGAAGAATAGGGCATAAAACAAGGAGCAACTCATGCTAGTGTGCCAGTGAATGTGGCAGAGTCCTAAAGAAACCCACACTGGAAATCCTAATGGGGCAATTTACAGTCTCTTCCAATAAACCAACCTGACATGTGAGGATGTGGTAGGGGGGAACTAGAGTAGCTGGAGGAAACCCACAGAGAAACTGGAAGAAGTGGTAAACTCCACATGGACAACTAATGGTGATCTGGAACAGAAGTGCCCACTGCACCTCCTTACTGTCCTTTGTCATAAAATATGTGGTTAAATAAACAGTTGGAGATGCAGGTTATCAGCACTCAGTCAAGCAGCCTAACACCATGTTATGTTAACACCTATGGAGTCCAATAAAGCTGGGACATATCAAAATGAACAATAAACGACCATTAGGGAAAGTGGTGCTGCCTAATCCAGTTCAGAACATCAGTGCCAACCTTCATTATGAGCTATTGTTAGGGTGAGCGAAGTCACCTTTAAGAGGAGGAATGAGAAACCTGAGGACATTAGGGTCTTGTTGTCTGAATTTTTAATGAATAAAAAATTAAATGCCATCAGCAGCAAAATGCCATGAAGGACACAATAAAACATCTTCTCTCCTTCTCCATTTCCTGCCCATACACGTCATTACCACAAATTCCCACAACTCTTTCACTTTTTTTTTCCTCTCTTTGATACGAAGTGTTGTCTTAATTCCACTCACCTTCATCTCCGCCACTGTCCTCCTTGTCTCCTTCAGTTTCTTCTCTTTCTCCTCAAGTCTTTTCCTAATTTCACTCTGTGTCGCCCCCAGATGTTTCTGTTTGGACACACAAGAGGACACACGGGGGTCTTATCAGAATTCACTTCCACTTTTGGTGTCATTCTGAGTGCTTAAATATGTGCAATACTATATTTTCAAATTCCATGACACAACTTACTGTTTCTGTCACACTTGTCCTCATATTGACACAGTAGGTGACACTCAGAGATTTAATTAAAGTAATATGAATATCACACAAACATTCAAATAAAGGTTTCATTTAACACTTCAGTTCAAGATGGAGTTTAGACTTGAAGAGAGCTACAAATAAAGGAGACAGTCTGAAGGCTCACTGGTGTACGATTCAGTCTTTGAGATTTAGGGGACATCACATTGACAACCAGGATATCAGAGCTTCACACACAAAAACTGAAGAAACCTGCAAACCCAGGAGACCTCGGATGGCTAAGGACTGCAATTGTAGGACCAACAAGGCCATTGTGGAGTTGAGACTTGTGAGAACTTTGTCAAGTGTTTGGTCATTTTATGGAGTCAAGTGAGATAAGTGAGGCCGAGAAGACACGAGTGAGTCTGAGGAGTTCAGGATAAAGTGAAAAGTTTAATGAACTCAGAGAAATCTGACAGTAAATTGAGGAAATATTTAAACAGAACATCCGGAAATTGGCCAACATTTCTAATCTAATTCTATAAATAAGAAGACACATGAAAGCTAACTTACTCAGATTGTAACTCATTGATGTTGGGTAGAATGCCTAGTGGGAGCTGGAGCCCCTGCAGATTTTGGTTTTTTTTCCATGCCTCTGGAGTTTTTTTTATTCTGTCTTTTATTCTTTGTTATTTAGTATTACCTAGCTGTATTTTTATATTTTACCCTTTTCTTTTTTCATCATGTAAAGCATTTTGAGCTCCATCATTTGTATGAAAATGTGCTATAGAAATAAATGTTGTTGTTGTTTATTATGGAGAAGAGCAAACGATTTGCTACACAGTGGGCTGATTTAAGGCTTAGAGGGCATGTGGATTGGCTATTTTTCAAAGTGGAGCAGGTCCAGTTGTCATTATTAACGTCACAGTAAGTGACAAAAGGAAGAAAAGGCTGGCAATTGTGTAAGAAACTTGTGAGGAGCTGAGATTAGGAGTAGAAGACACATGGTGGTCTTATCAGAAGTGCCGTCTGTGACACAAGACACTCCTGGGAGGACTGGAAAGATCAGAGAGTTTAACATGAGGCTCACAATGGGTTTAAGATGGAAGGGCACAGGGTGATTTTTACAGCAGATGGCAGCGGCACCCATGGCATGGGTTACATGGGAAGACAAACAAGGAGGTCAGTCGTGGACTTTTCACATGTTTAGAAAAGTCCAGGTTTAGACAGTCATGAACAGGACAGGCAGTAAATTTCATTAAGTTTTAAACTGAATATTAATATCAACAAAGTCAAAAATATACACTAATACAAAAACAGTCATAAACTTTAAAGAGAAATATGTAAATATAATATGAACAAAAGTAACAGAAACAATCAGAATAGTATATATATATATATATATATATATATATATATATATATATATATATATATATATATATATATATATATATATATATAGATCAAATATCAAAATGACATCATCCATCCATTATCCAACCCGCTATATCCTAAATACAGGGTCATAAGGGTCTGCTGGAGCCAACACAGGGCGCAAGGCAGGAAACAAACCCCGGGTAGGGCGCCAGCCCACCGCAGGGAGCGCACACACACACACACACCCACCCGCACTAGAGACAATTTAGGATTGCCAGTGCACCTGACCTGCATGTTTTTGGACTATAGAAGGAAACTGGAGCACCCAGAGGAAACCCACACAGACACGGGGAGAACATGCAGACTCAATGCAGGTAGGACCCGGGAAGCGAACCCAGGTCTCCTAACTGAGAGGCAGCAGCAGCACTACCACTGCGCCACCGTGCCACCCAAAATAACATCAATACGGTGATAATGAGCCAATGAACTACAGAGTCATAACAAATTCTCAATTGTTTCAAGTAGTGAGAGTCTGAGCATATAATCAGTTAGACAAGAGGCTGGAATAAAACTGCAGAACAAGACAAAACAAGTCTCAAAATAATAAGAAAAGACCGTTGAGTCAGTTTGGTCAGACTGATCCACTTACTTACTTCATGTCTGTATCAGTGGTCAATGGCTTTTATTAAGTCAACAAACCTAAATATCTAATGCTTCAAAAAACACAGTCAGCCTGTTTCAAGTGCGCAAAAACTCTTTCTTCAGATAAATGAACCCAGTTTTCTAAGAAAATGAAATAGAATAAATAAAAAATAAGAGGTCATGCGAACTACATAGCTGTTCTTAAGGCGGTGAAAATCACAACCAAAATAACAATGTGTGACTTGGAAAATGGAAAAGTGAAACAAGAACTAAAGAAAAAAGAGTCAGAAAAGCAAAAAAAAGGAGAATAACTTAATGAATGATGAGAAATGAACGGTGATGGGTGGGCTTCACCTCATAATTTTTACTGTCACCAAAGCAGCACAGAAGGAATACTTGACAATATAATCAAACTACTGAATGGAAAACAAAAACATAACACTAATAAATGAAAAGATTATAATCATAATAGTAAGTTAGAAAAGAGTGAAATATCACAATGATAGTGAAAATGACCAAAAATAACATGAGCTTGACCCTATAGATGTGTTCATGAAAAGCCAGGCTTAGAAGTTCATGAAGAAGAACAGGCTGTGATAATGATATAAAAAAATATAAAAGGTATCTTTGAAATGTTTAATCTACAGGGGAGATTTCAAAATAAAACCGTCAATACATTGGAAACAGGAGAACAAACAACCACACAAGGTAATCATAAAGAAAACACATTAATGGCAGTTATATGGAGGAGCACATAAATGTGATGTGACTGTGACAATGAGATTTGAACACTCATAAAATTTAAATGGTTGGAGACTTTAATTGTGTTTTAATTCCAGACCTGCATGAGTCTTCAACTACAGGGGCTATAACATCTAACACTGTAAAGACAATCACACAGTTTGTAACTGATCACAACTTATAAGACCCCTGGAGATTTCTAAATCCAAACTCAAGAGCATATTCCTTCTTCTCACCAGTACATCATTGTTACTCAAGAATTGATTATTTCTTTATAGATAACAATGTATTGCCCACAATTACATCTTGTAAGTACGACTCTATTGTTATCTCCCACCATGCCCCTCTGATCATGGGCTGAAATCACTGTGCCCCACATACTCATCTTGAAGCTGGCATCTTAAACCCCTGTTATTAGCTGATGAGAACTTCACAAAATTTATATCCAAGCAAATTGATTTTTTTAGAGACAAGTGCATCCTCAGAGGTCTTTACAGGAATATTCTGAGAAACTCTGAAGGCATTTTTAAATGGAAAGATTGTCTCAAATCTCTTCCACAAAAATAGATTGGAAACCAAGAAGGTGTCAGAGTTAATCAGTGAAATTACTAGAAAAGATAAAGAACATGGCAGGTCTCCAAATGAGGCACTTTATAGGAAAAGATTTCGAATCCAACCTCTTGACAACAAATGAGATGGAACAACTCATTTTTAAATTGCGACAATTACTATGACCATGGAGAGAAGGATAATAAGATCTTACCTCAAGAAATCCACAAGCAGGAAGTTCAGAATACAACATCAGTAATTATCAACACAGAGAGATAAAATTATTGACCATAGAAATATAATGCACACATTTAGAGACTACTATAAGTATTTATATTCGAGTTTAAAGAAGACAAGACATAATCTAAGGAGTTTTTTGATGTATTACAGATACCACAGCTAGATACTCTTAGTGAAAAGGAACTAGATAAACCTCTGACACACACAGAATTACTAGACACTGTGAACTCACTTGAGAGTGGGAATGGAGCAGGCCCTGAAGGTTACCCTGATGAATTTTATAAAACAAATTCAATTAAGTTAGATCCCCTTTTATTAGCAACATTCTTAAAAGTCACTGACAATAAAATCTTCCTCAGACTTTGTCAAGCATTAATTACCATCTTTCCTAAGAAAAATAAGCACTTATTACAATGTGCATCATAGAGACCAATTTCACTTCTGAATAATGATATTAAGATACTCTCCAAAGCCGTAACTAGAAGGACTGAGAAAGTGCTTCCTTCTGAAATATCACAAGACCAAACTGGAATTATTAAAGCCGGACTCTTAGCTTCCAATCTTCAATGCCTGTTTAATGTAATATATCCACCAACAAAATCAAACACCCTGGAGATCATATTGTCTTTGGATGCAGAAAAAGCATTGGATATGATTGAATAGGACTACCTATGTACCACATTACACAAATTTGGGTTTTGCCCTAACATATGTGCAGGGATCAAACTACTGTATACCAGACTAGAAGCTTCAGAATATATTAATATTATTTCAGACTAGTTCAGACTAGACACGGATGCTCCCTGTCTCCACTGCTATTTGCAATTGCAATTGAGCCATTGTTCAGTTTTGAAATGTGTCTGAGATAAAGGGGATTTTCAGAGAGTGACAGAAAACATCACTATAAGCAGAATATATGGTACTATATACAGGGGTGCGTAAAAGTAGGTTTACAGCTGTGAGTTTGCTGGAATAATCATGACCTGCATGTATTTTTCCTTGCAAACAATTGTAAACCTACTTTTGCCAACCCTGCAGAGGGTAATGTGAACTCAGAGGAAGAGGGTCACGTAGCCAGGACAGGTGGGCAGAAGCAGGTTTACATGTGCCTTGCATACTACATGACCTTCTGTCTCTGAACTTGCTTGACCTTCTGCACCTGAGGGGACTTAGAATATTTTCCAGCCCCTGTTGCAAACTACATGACCCTTTGCTCACCTCGGTTACACGACCATCTGCCTCCCAGCTGGCATGTCCCATTGCCCTCCTACTGCAACAATCTATTATTATATGTACAATATGTAACTGATGCCGTTGATGAAATTCAGTAAATCACCAAGCCAACTGCGCTTGAACTGGCTGCACGCAAACACAAAGAGGCCAACGCTGATGCTTACAGGCTCATCTAGTGCAGCGGCTCAATTCCAGGGACAGTGATGCTGCAGTTCTGCTGAGGTCAGCAGTGGTCATGAGCTGGCTGCATAACGAATGTACAGCACTGACTGATCAGCTCCGGCATGCTGGCAAATTGCTTTGGGAAACGACTATGGCCAGTTGCAGCATTCAATGAATTTACATTGCCAAATATACTTGGTCCAGCGTGCTGGCAAACTTAACTGGGAGACAACTTTAGCCAGTTGCACTGTTTAATGAATGTACGTCGCTGAATTTACTCGGCCCCCTGTCATGCTTCCAAATTGCACTGCAAACCGACTTTAGCTGGTTGCGGCATTCAATGAATGTTCTTTGACGAATATACTCGGCTCGGGCGTGCTGGCAAATTGCATTGGGAACTGAATATAGCTGGTTTTGGTGGTTTAAAGGTTAAGTTACATGACCCTCTGCCTTTTTGACTATTAAACCCCACCACCGACCTTAAATCAGAGTTCAGGGATTTCACAGCCCTGGGCCAGAGGCAAACGGACATCTGGTCATGTACCCAGCCAGTCACGTGTACAAAGTTCCTGGGCCATCTTCTGGGCATGTAAGTGTTGTGGGTGGGGAAGGGGAAGGGGACAAAATCTTGTCTTGAGGGCTAACTTTCAATAGATTGCAGCAAGGGAGCTTCTCTGGTACATACGACACCCCAACCCAGAATCAGGTCGTCTATGAATGATTTAGCATCGGATTCTCCATGAACATGCTGTGTGAAAGATGAAGAGGGAGTGGCTGCTCATCAGGGCCACTCCCTGGCCCTGTTTCGGATGGCCCTCAGCACCATTCTGACCCCCATGGGGGAGGGTGGCTTCCAGCTATCCCTGGCCTACGGAGGCTCCGCAGCACTAGAGTATCGTCACATTTAGGAGGGTTTCTGACTTCGAGGTGTTCAGCCATAATTCCACAGATGGTAGCTTTGCACCATTGGCTCCTCAGCCAAGCACATACACCAAATGTCTGAACCTACAGTTTCTCTCGTACTGAGTAGGATTGCTATTGCGACTACACCATCATCAGTAGGGTAAAACTAACCTGTCTCACAAAAACCCAGCTCACATTCCATATTAGTTGGTGAACAATCCAACGCTTGGTGAATTCTGCTTCTCAATGATAGAAAGAGCCGACATTGACGTTGCTATGAACATTTGGCCGCCACAAGCCAGTTAACCCTGTGGTAACTTTTCTGACACATCCTGCTTAAAAGCCAGAAGGATCCCGAGGCCCTGCTTTCATGGTCTGTACTCATACTGAAAATCATGATCAAACGAGCTCTTGACCTTCTGCTCCACGGGAGGTTTCTGGCGTCCCTGACACCTCCACTACATTTCGAAAGGTATACCATCCCAGTCAAATTCCCCACCTGCCACTGTCCCCGAAGCGGGTCACACTTCATGGTGGCTCGGTGCTTGACTCCAGCTCCCCCTCCTGCCTCACTGGGTGAGTGAAAACATGGTAAGAGTAGTGGAATTTCACTGGCGACACCCTGGGCAAGCCCGGGGGTATCCCATTTCTTCAGCACCTCTCATGTCTCATCACAGTGCCAAACTAGAGTCAAGGTCAACAGGGTCTTCTTTTTCCGCTGATTCTACTAAGCCCATTCCCTTGGCTGTGGTTTCACTAAATAGTAGGTGGGGACAGTGGGAATCTCATTCATCCATTCATGCACATCACTAATTAGATGACTCGGTATGTGGCTAGTTTGGAGCCTGTTACTGGGCCTAGTCCAAGTTTTAATGTTGTTCGTCAACGGGGTCCCATATTTAAGGATGTAAGTAATAAGGTGATTGGGATGAGTGTCGGAAGGAGGATTTGATGGTGCTCTTAAGCATGAATTGAGGAATCTTAGGGCAAAGATTCATGATTTTTGCAATACATGTGATCTAGGCTTTTGTAAGTTGAAAACGAACCGAGAGATTCAGGAATTTATTGCTTTTTAAAGTTTAACTCCATCTTCTCCTTTTGTTTTTCTTTTTCTGTCCCCTCTCTTCTTCCAACATTGGTTAGATAACCAGTGAAGTCAGACTTTTTGGGCCGTTTCATTAAACCAGTGTATTTTATTACTTCCTATCTTGAGCTCTTTCATTCAGTTTTAGGATAGATCAATAGTTAGTTATCGCTACAGACCGAGTTAATAAGTAATACTATCAGACTAGAACTGTCAAAAAGGGAGAGAAAAATGACCAATTGACAGCATTAGACCCACCAGAAATGATCAATTATGAAACTTATGCCACCCTTCACATGTGACTTAATTAGATTCAAAACTAAATATAAAATAATAGAACCTCATTAAAAATATACACTTGTCACGCTTGTATTACATAGCCAAGCAAGTGAGAATCAGCGCTAGTAATATTAAAGAAAGTATTTATTGGGAATCCTAATATGCACACCTCCTTTTTGTTTATAATGAGATCAAGGGCTCAATTAATGATTTTAAACTAAAATGCAGATCTTCAGCTAAGCCTGGAGTAGTTAAAAAGCAAACAGTCGCAAATCGTTATGGAATATCAAACCCTAGGAAATCACATGCAGTTGTTATGAAAGCCGATTCTTTTTTTGAGTTAAGTCTGCAGCTGTTAAAAACCATACAGTCACAAAGCGCTACAGAAATGTAAGCCTCCCCCCACCCATGGTAAATTATTAAAATTGCAAGACTTATTACTAGATTAAAATATTCTCCTAATGTACAGTGTCACAGATGACTGGGGACACTGCCTGGCTGGGACGTCTGGATAGTCCCTGACTTGGTGTGTTTTTTATTTTTCTATTCTTCATTATGTAAAGCACTTTGAGCTACATTTTTTTTGTATGAAAATGTGCTGTATAAATAAATGTTGCTGTTGTTGTTGTTGTTGTTGAGCAACACCCTCTGACTCGTGCATGTTTTAGACTCCATGGTCCATGTTTCAAGACATGTCGGGTGGGGAGCTGACTTTGCCGCTAACCCCTGGCGCCACAAGGTACATGGGTGCACCCCAGTCCGTCCCCAGGGAGACATCCATGTTGGAGAGAACAGGGGGCCCTGTGCCCAGAACACCCCTCCCCACCCCAGAGAATGGGGGGAAAGGGCAGCTGTGCAGGGTTGGATGGAATGGGGCTGAAGAATCCACTGACACTGGGATGGTCAACCCAGATGTCCCGCTGGGTTTAATCCTCTATGTGGATGGCACAAACCCCACCTGTTTACCGTTTACCTCTTGGTCAGTCCACGCCCTCTTGAACCCTCTCTTCATAGTTCTTTACAACTTTCCCTTACACTACTTGTTGGCTATCGGTCTCGTGCTCATGTTAGCCTTGGATGGAGTTTACTACCCACTTTGTACTGCATTCCCAAATAACGAGACTCTGAGGAGACCTGATCCTGGCGTGATTCTCATTGGTGGGGAACATTTATAAACCCCATTCCCCATCGCGAATGGGGTTCAACGGTTTACCCATAGATGTTGATCCATTCAGTGTATCACACATGCAGCCCCAGACATCTAAGGGCATCACAGACCTATTATTGCTCAATCTCACATGGCTGAAAGCCACTTGTCCCTCTAAGAAGTTGGACACTGACCACTCGGGGGTCACATAACTATTTAGCAGAAGGGAGTCTCGTTCATTATTGGAATTAACCAAACAAATCGCACCACCACCCACAGAATCAAGAAAGAGCTATCAGTCTGTCAATCCTCTCCGTGTTCGGGCCGGGTGAGGTTTCCAGTATTGAGTCAAATTAACCCACAGGGTCCACTCCATGGTGGTGCCCTTCTGTCAATCCATTACGTTTCAGCTTTGTAGCCATACTCCTCCCAGAACTCAAAGACTTTTTTTTCCCGGTTGGTTGCCCGACGGGTCTCAGGAAAGAACCTCGCCAGATTGCCATTTGGCATTGTTTATGGTCTGAACTATTATGGGATCTGATCATCTTCCATCCTAAGCCTTTCATTCTTGATTAATGAAAACATTCTTGGCAAATGCCTTCACTCTTGCTCTTCTAGCTCCAGTCCAAGAATTTCATCTTTAGTGACACAATACGAATGCCCCCGGCAATCCCTCTTAATCATGGCTCCGGTTCAGGAAACCCACAAAATAGAAACAGAGTCCTATTCCATTTTTCCTCACTGTGGTTGTAACACTCTAATTTTTTCACAGTAAACGCTTCGGACCCTGTGAGACACTCAGTCGAGCATCGAGGGGACGTTGAGAAGTAGGGGCTGGGACAAGTGGCTGCTTACCTCACAGCGGACCGCCAGCTCGATCCCAAGATCTAACTACGAGCTTTGTAACTGCAGTTACTTTAATATATGCTATTGGAGCTGGAATTACGGCAGCTACTGGCACCAAACTTTACCAGACTTTCCCTCCAATGGATTCTCGTGCAAGTATTTAAAGTATACTCATTCCAGTTACAGGGTTCAAAGAGACCTGCATTGTTATTTTTCTGCTGCCTGCCTTGGATGTGGTAGCCAATTCTCAGGCTCCTTTTTCTGAGTTGAACACTGATTCTCTGTTACCCATGGTCACCATTGTGGGCACAGAAAGTACCATTGACAGTTGATAGGGCAGACATTCGAATGAGTCGTTGACACCACTGGGGGCCCGCAATCTACCCGAGGTTATGTAGAGTCACCAAAGCTGACTGGGAACGGGGACTCGGGTGGGTTTTTGGCCTGATAAATGCATGCATCCTCCCCAGGACAGGAGTCAGCTCTTGTTTGCATGTATTAGCTCTAGAATTACCACAGTTATCTAAGTAACATGGAGCGATCAAAGAGACCATAACTGATGTGATGTGCCATTCGCAGTTTCACTGTCACTTCCGTTTGCACTTAGACATGCATGGCTTAATCTCTGAGACTGGCACATGTTACTGGCATGATCAACTAGGAAAGGCAGGCAAGGCGGTTAGAAAGCACCTCCAACGGATGTCATCTTTCTTTGTCATACCTCCCAGGAGGATGTTTCCGAGACCAGGCCTGTTTGTAGGAAAGTCAGCATCCAGGTGCCCAGCAGGGAGGGTGGGAAATCTGCGCTCTCATCTCCAGGTGCCAGAGAAATTGTGTCTCTGGGTACCCTGGACCTGATCAGGTAGAAGGGGTTCAGCTGACCCCCACCCCATGGTTCAAGGCTGTCATGGCGTAGGACTGCTTGGAGTGGCAGAAATACCCACTGATTGGAGGGATTATTGGTCTGCCAAGCTACATTTGTGTATCACTTAACTCCTTTTTTTTAATTTGCTTCCATTAATCACTAAACTCCACTCACCTGTTTTCCTTCTCTTTCCGTCTCCAGCTCAACTTTTTCATGACTGTTGTGTTCAGTAATTCCACACATCATGCAGATGCATGTCTCCTCGGTTCTGCAAAACAGCTCCAGACTTTTCCAATGTTTCCCACAGAGTTTTTCCTTTAGATTTCCATCAGAATCAACCAGCTTGTGGTGCTTCAGGACCGCTACTTCATAGTGAGGCTGCAGGTGAGTCTGACAGTAGGAGGCCATGCAGGTTAGACAGGACTTCACCGCTCTCAACTTCTTTCCAGTACAGAAGTCACACTCCACTTCTCCAGAGCCGGCATAATTCTGAGATGGATGAGGACTGAGTCTTGGTCTCTTCATTTTCTTCATGACTTCATTCAGCAGAGTGTTTCTGTTCAGCTCAGGCCTTGCGCAATGAGGACAGCTGCACTCTTGGCTTTGATCCCAGCAGTCCGTGAGGCACTTCAGACAGAAATTATGTCCACAGGGGAAGATGACGGGATCAGTCAGGGTGTCCAGACACACCGAGCAGGTGAACTCGTCCTGTAATCCACACAGCTGGGTTTCAGCCATCGTCAGTCTGAGGAGAATCAGGCAGAGAGAATCAGTCAGACAAACAAGGAAGTGACTTGTGAAGAAATGAAAGTGAAAGTTTGTCTGTGCTCAGTGAGGAGGAGGAGGAGGAGATTTAAATAGAAACCTGAGAGCTGACAGAGAGAACATCTGAGGAGACACTGAGGATGAACAGTTAATGTGAGACAGGAGCTCAGAGAGTGAAGACCACAAAGTGACAGAAGAGATGACCTGTCATAAGGGGGTCTGCTAAAGTACAATTCATGTCAGTGTTTCTTATTTATTTATTACACACTGCAGTCTACTTACGACAGACTCAGAACTCAATAAACATTTACAAATGGAGTAAAGTAAAAAGAAGACACAACACATAAATCATCATAAACAGATTTGTAATGTGACAGCCAGGCAGCCCTCAACACACCAAGACAGCGAGCTGTTAAACTGAGGATTCACTCTACTCATGTCGGTGCTGTTTAGTAATCCAGTTGTCCATCCCATAGTAAGTTCTCTTCTCTAACACATCAAAGTTGTAGGAATGTTAGGAGGAGAAGAAGCAAATGTCAGTTTATGAAATAATTAATCAGTTGTTCCTTTTGTGAATGCCATTATTTCATTTTATTATTCACTAAAGACCCCACTTTATTTTCCTTATCTTTCTCTGTAGTTGAAGTTCCCTGCTATTAGACGTCCATCAAAGTAACTGAAGCCCACTCATTATAAAAAACAGAATAATCCACCCATCCATCCATTTTTAAATGTGTTTGTACTGAGCGGGGCTATGGGGAAACTGGAGCCTCAGTAACTATTGAAGTGCTAGCAGGAGCAACCCCTGGACAGGCTGCCAGTTCATCACAAGGTGAACATACACACACACACACACACACTCACTTGCCAATTTACAGTTTATTATAAACAGAGAGATTATGTAAGTATGACCATGTTTAAATATTGACATACTGTAATTAGCTCAGATGGCATCAGTGTGTGTATGTGTGTGTGTGAGTGTGCGAGTGTGTGTATGTGTGTGTAAGTGGGCCCTGCTAAGGACAAGTTTCCTTTTCAAAGCTGATTGCTGTCTTTCATATTCGGCTACCATGGTTGGCCTCTCCTGACCCTACTTATAATAATTGCTAATTATCTTCCTGTTCAAAGTCTTGCCAATCAGTCCTTATTATATAGCGCCATCCTTTCACTGCCCAAACATAAGCCACTTTACTGAGCACACTCATGAATGTGTTATGTGCTGACCAGCTCCATCATGGTGTGGAGCTGTAGTGCTGTGGATCACAAGTTACTACAGAGGACTGCTAAGACAGCTGAGGACGGACTTCATCGCTGTGTCACTGCACTCCATACAAGACACCTACAGCACACACAACCTTCACAAGACATCCAGCATTGTGGCTGACCCCTCATGTCCATCATATTGGCTTTTTGAGCTCTTGCCATTTAACAGACGGATTCACAGCCTTTGAGTCATTCAGACTGTGACAGTTTCTCTTCCTCCATGCTGTCTGACTCCTCAACACCTCTCACTACTTGATCTTGAACTATGAACTTTACACTATTTACACATCTGAAAACTGTCTAAATCAAATGCACAAATTGCAGTTTTTTAGTGCTAAACAGTACATTGCAGATGTTTATTTGTTATCTGCTTATATTGCTGATCACGTGATGGCCTGTCTGATGACCAGGTGTTTAAAGAATTAGACGTCTGTCACACATCAGGACACAGATTTGATCAACGAGGAAAGCAATCTGTGATCATAGGATGGCTTTCAGATTGTAACAAGTCAGAGAAGAAAAAGTCAGACAGGATAAACAAATCTGAATTATTTCTTTAAATAATAATTTCTCTAAATGTTTTTATCTCATTATATAACAACAGCACAGATATACAAGCTGCATGCCCGATTGACTCACTCTGCTCTTTGAGTTTTTTCATCTTGCCCTTTCTCCCCCTGACACCCTTCTCTCTCACTATCACCCCTCACTTCTTCTGTATTTTCTCCACATTATTTTAATCCCTTCAGACTCCAAGAAGGTGACAGATTTAGAACTCACAGTTGCCATCTGCTGCCGAGCCTGTAATGCAGGAAGGAGTGTCTCTCTACTTGAACCTTTATCTACTATTTTTACAGGCTGATTCCAGTTGTCATACAACATTTAGGAATTGTTAAATAATCTTCGGAATGTGTGTGTCAGTGGAAATATAAAAGTGTTCACAGGTATCAGTTGTGATTGTCACTTTAAATGTTGACAGTGATGGTGAAGTTAGTCAGGTTTGAGTGACTTTGACAAACATGAAAGCAGGAAGGTGGAGGTGCAGTTTAATATCTGACGTTATATCAAGTGCCTCGGTAAAACACCAAATCCCATCAGTATGGCCGGTGCCTGACAAACCGATAATTCCTCATCTTCAGATATTCACAGACAATTTAGTCAGAGGAGACAGACCCCTTGAGTTACCAATGACCCCTTTTGTGTCCATCTCCAATGGAGGAACACAAAAATGTCTTTTGAGAGGACAGCGGTCTAGATACTTTTGTCATTTTGTGCTCATACATAAAGCCATCTGTCAATAGCACTTCATACTCATCCTTTCACTTGTGCAGCTCCTGCAGGTCCTCATGTTTGTCCTACCTAACAAGTGACATTCACGGGACACAGCAGTTATTGGGGTCTCGGGCTGTAATATATATACTGTTGCAAGAAATAGTAAATGACCCCTCTTTGGAATCCCCTGGAACTGATTCCTAATAACATGCAATCTGATTAATTTGTCACTTATTAAAGTGACAAATACAAGGACTGACCTGATCTGATCCAATGTCATTCAAGCTGGAGGCTGAATATTAACTTTTATGTTTTATGTTATGATTTTATAATTACAAACATTTATACAGTCCTTGCTACTAACTAGGTTTCTTGTGGAATTGCCAGGCACTTTTTTAAATACAACTCCAGAGATATTTAAAATTTTCATCTATTTTTGTAGCAGTAATGATCCCCTTTCATATTCAGATCTTTCTTATGCCAGTCAATTCTCCCAGTCCATGCACACCAGAAAGCCTCCAACTTTGACATTTGTGCCCTAGTTCACCACTTTCTAATTTGAGACAGCTTGTATTATCATTAAATATCGACAAATTCCTTTTCACATCAATTCAGTTTTGTTAGAGAATACCAGCTTTCTCTAAATCCATGGCAGCTGATACATTTGATTTTTTTTTCTCCATATTTGGGTTTGTTTCTAAAGATGTCACCAGACCTTGAAGTATGACTATTATCTGGACACCTCATAGCTGTGTTTCCTAACTGAGTGTTTATTGACAAAGGAAGGAGATCAGAAATAATTCACATGATCTTCAATGGCTTTATTAACAGGAGAAAGAACAACCATATATTGTTAATGTTAACCAAACCTAAATTACCGAGCGTAGTGACAATAAAAATATAAAGAAACTATAAAAAATAAACATCGAAATTTATGTATGGTGTTCAGTTCCATATTTTTGTGAATATCAGTTGTCATAATTACTGTAGTTGATATATTTAAATAAAAATATGGAGTAATCTATTATGTTTGATACTACATGTAAATGTCTCAAAGCCCAACATGGCTGTCCAATAACATGAAACTGACACAGACATCATCAAGAAGTCATAACCTGATCATCAAACGGGCCGATCCCTGAGGTGTGGAGACTTCAGACAGGCAGGATAAAAGAGGAATGGACGCAGGCCAGCTGCATAGCCACGTTAAGCGCAAAGAAGTGAGTAAGTTGGAAAATATGTTGTACTGCATGTCAAAGGTTAGGATTTTTTGCTTGTTCAAGAAAAATTTTGAAATGTTTAATAATTAGAGGTAGTGCAGGGAGCAGCAGGGCATCACTTATACCTAATTATGTGAATAGGCTCTGTGTGTGTGAGTGCGTGTGTGTTAATCGTAGGGCGCAGTGGTACACCAGCCTAGTCGACAGATTTGTTTAAATCTCACAAATCCTGTGATAATACAGCGTAAATAACTAAGAAAATCTACAAATCCTGTAAAGGAGCTGAAAGCAGCGAGGGCCTGCTCTGTGTTACGTGTCTGTCTGTCTGTCTGTCTGGTGTCTTGTCTGTTAGGTTAATTTTTAAGAAGTTTTCTTATTCCTATTATCCTTGTCCTTATTAATGAATCCTATTATTCTGTTTTTTAAACTAAGTGGCTTCAGTTACCTTAATGAAGTCTAACAGCTGAGGGCTTCACTTAAAAATCTGATAAATTACTGACATGGACAAAGAAACAACAAAAAATAATCATTTGATGGATTAACTTCAATCAGTCAATTAACTGTTCACCCTCAGTGTCTCCTCAGATGTTCTCTCTGTGAGCTCTCAGCTTTCTCTTTAAATCTCCTCCTCCTCCTCCTCCTCACTGAGCTCAGACAAACTTTCCCTTTGGTTTCCTCACAAGTCACTTCCTTGTTTGTCTGACTGATTCTCTCTGCCTGCCTCTCCTCAGACTGACAATGGCTGAAGCCCAGCTGTTTGTATCACAGGACGAGTTCACCTCCTCGGTGTGTCTGGACCATCCTCTGTGGTCACAATTTCTGTTTGAAGTGCCTCACAGACTGCTGGAATCAGAGCCAAGAATGCAGCTGTCCTCAGTGCAGACACACCTTCACCACAAGGCCTGAGCTGAACAGAAACACTCTGCTGAATGAAGTCATCAAGAAATGAAAGAAGACAGGATTCAGTCCTCCTCCATCTCAGAATAATGCTGGCCCTGGAGATGTGGAGTGTGATTTCTGTACTGGTAAGAAGTTCAGAGTGGTGAAGTCCTGTCTAACCTGCATGGCCTCCTACTGTCAGACTCACCTGCAGCCTCACTATGAAGGAGACGCCCTGAGGCACCACAAGCTGGTTGATCCTGATAGAAATCTGAAGGAGAAACTCTGTGAGAAACATCAGAAGAGTTTGGAGATATTCTGTAAAACTGATGAGACGTGTATCTGGGTGATGTGTGTGCTGACTGGACATAATGGGCATAAAATGGCTGAGCTAGAGACAGAAAGAGAAAAAAAGAGGTGATGGGAGTTGAATGTTAAATGGATAGAAATTGAATAACAGGAGTTAATAATTCTTTGCATTTATATAGCACTTTTCTCACTATTTAAAGCGCTCAGCAATTGCAGGTTAAGGGCCTTGCTTAAGGGCCCAACAGAGCAAAGTCCCTTTTGGCATTTACGGGATTCGAACCGGCAATCTTCTAATTGCCAGTGCAGATCCCTAGCCTCAGAACCACCACTCCGAGTAAAGGGATTTGCAATTTAGTGTAACAGAGAAATCCATTCATCCATCTTTAAACCCTCAGATTTCAAATACAGATAGCAGGGAGCTGGAGCCTGTCCTAGTGAGACTGGGTGGAAGGCATGAAACAGCCCAGGATGAGACACCCGATGTTATCCATGGACAGTCAAGTCAGCTGAGTGCTCTCATTAAACTGAGTTGACTTTCTTTGTTCTTTAATCAGTTTTTTTTTTTTTCAATCTACAGCCTGCAGACCAGAACCACTGGCAGGGGTGTGATCATCATGTGGGCTACTCATTGAAACATCTAACATTCTGACCCTCCTGAGGTGTTCTTAAAAAGATGAGTAGTAAGTCACCATGGAGTGTCATTCAAAACTTAACAAAACACCAGGTTTGGACAAATGAACAGAGACACTTTGTAGTGCTGCCACATTCTTATGTTCACAGACAAATGAATTTTAAGCAACCAACTTCTTAAAAACAATGAAGTCTATGAAGTGGCCTTATTATTTTCAATTTAGTATGAATCAGATCACTAATACTGGCACTTAATTCTTGGTCTATTTAATTAATTTTTTTATTTGGCTATCACATTGTTTAACATAAATCAATTCCTCAGATGGCTCTGAAGACAGACGTCCACTTATAGGACAGACTCACAATACTTGGTCAGAAGCTCATTTTCTTAAGCTGCCACAGCCTGTCACTTTTATTGACTTCAGCTCAGATGTCAGTTCACTTCACCAGGACTCTCCTTGACGTGTAGTTTTGGGTGTCATCTGATCAGTCTGATCAACCACAGGCATATGACACCCAGCGATATCTCAGTATGGCACACTTTATCACTTTGTAACTGAAGAAGGAGCCAAAACTCAACCTGATGGACTCAACACTTAGCAGCAATTATCAGTAAAAAGGTTGGATTTCTGCACATCCAAAACACCTACAGCAGCAAGTCCACTCCTTCCTTTATAACCCTTTACAAGCACTAGAACTCTGACTTCTGACCCTGGATTAGCTTCTGGCCTGTAGTAAGACCCTTATTGTGGCCATCACAAAGGCTAAATGATCTCTTCTACTCCAAAGGGTAACATAGTGGCAGACTGTAAGAACTGAAGACCATCTGTAATGGAGATGGACGTGGGTATCACATTCATGAAATGAAAGCAAGTTGCACAAGCAGGAGAGACCCCACATACAACTTCTCTGTAGAATTACTGAAGGAGGGAGTCAGGAGATCACAAATGACCCTGCAGATAACTTTTTTGCTATTTTTAAAGGTTAACTTGCTCTCCTAATTAGTAAAACTTTCAGCTGCTCTCCTTCACATCGTACTTTGTGACAATTTGTCTGTTATGTGCAGTGGATGTCAAATTTTGCTGGCTATGTTATGGGGCCGGCTAAAGTAATAACGTTAAAGAGTCGTTTGTTCTGCTTGTTTCTCTGTTATTTGTCTTCAAATTCAGACAAGAGGCATCTGCAGCTCCACATCTTCAAATATGGAGGAGTCCATAACATCAGTGCCAGGACTGCAGGAAAGCCTTGTCAGTTCAACAGCCTATTTATTTATTTGTTTAATTTGGCATAAAGATTTACATTTACATTTAAAGCAGACACTTTTATCCAAAGTGTTTTACAACAAAGGTAAACATAATCGAGTAACATTAGGCTGGCAAGTGTTGTAGGTTAGGGTTAGGGTTAGGGTGCCAAAAGATGATTGGCACAAGTGAAAGTTGTGATAACTAATAATGAACAATCATAGATTATAATCAATAAAGTAGTTAAACTTAAACAACAAGCCCACCAACAATATAAAAGATGACAGACCATAGTTATTGTGTGTTTTCCTTGTTTCTGACCCTTTTTCTGTTCACAACACAGACGGCTCTTCTTAAATGCATTGAGGGAGTCAGCAGGTCAGATGGAGGTTTGCACCTCAGTCCACCAACTGAGAACTCCACAGGAAGAGAGTCTGGACTGAGACTTGATACCCCACAGAGGCGCCATCACCAGACGCTGTTCATGGCAGACCCGAGTGGCTGAGAAGGAGCAGAGCGCCTCACCAGAGGCTCCACATACGCAGGGCTGACACATCTGATATTTGGTGCCTTGTATTAATCCCTGAGGGGGCCTTTCACGTGACCTTTAGAGGTCCGAGTGCTGGGTCAGTCATTGCACAGCACCCCTGTGGTCTCTGAGCCGCTAAGGATTTTTATTACCACTATTTAGCTTTATTATTATTTTTATCTTAAGAGAAGTGAACTGTACTATATAAGTTATTTTTAACTATGTAAGACTGCTTCAGGTTTGATGTCAGTTCAAAAGAACATGGAACCGTCAGAGAGCTTGTCTGGTCCTGAGTCAGGCGATGCATGTGGCCATCTTATTTAATGCCTGCTAATGACATCTGTCTGTGTCCGCTCTCACAATGGGGACTCCTCACATCACTCACACAGAACTGCTAAAGGGGGTTTTGAAACCGGTGGACTCTTGAGATTTCTCTGCCAAAAGGACACAGCGTTACAAATGGAGAGGTGAAGAGCAGACTTGGAGAAACTCGCTTGTTTAACTGTTCACTTCACTGGCAGATGGACACTAAGCTTGGACGCTCTGACCAGTTCAATCCCAGCTTCACCCGAGTCATTTCCAGATGACTTCAACTAAGCGAGCCGTTTGACCCTCATGTAGAGCAATCAGCTTAAAGCCTTCTTGAGGCCAACACAGACGACAGCTGGGAAACATCAACTTTAAACTAAAAGGATCATCCTACAAATGACATGAAGTAAACAGAAACAAAACTAATATTGACTTTGGAACACACAGCATGTTTGACGGATTTGTGAAAAGACCAAACAAGACCAATAAGAACTAGAAACTGCCAGCCTTGAGATACAATGAGCGATGAACTGGTGCAGAGCCTGTGAGCGCCGTGCAGGTGAAACCACGTGATCTGTGAGAACTGCACTCAAGTAAGACCAGAAAAACAGGATTTACAGGAAACACAAGGCTGCACCTCAACTGACAAGCAGGGACTTCTCAGGAACTGTGATTATTATGGGCCACTTTGGGGATTTGTGACAAAGCCATCAGTTTTCAATTCTTTGACACAGAAACAAACTGTAGATGTATTCAGGATGGGCTTCATAATAGCTTTCATTTTTCTGTTGCTATTTGTAAAGCACACACATAGGTGTGAAACTGTGCTACACAAAAATATACATGTCAATATTGTTTAAGATCTCCAGGCCAGGTAACTCCATCCTGCTCCATCAGCTCAGTATAATTTAACGTCTTTGTTACCAACAGTCAAATACGAGATTCTGAAAGTCACCTGCCACCCTCCAGGGTCCTGCTTGACTAGAATATCACACGTTACTCTGCAGTTTTTTAGTTTTGCTCTCCTTACCTGTTTATGTCCCTGATATCCGGTGAAGTGATGACGTGACTTTATTCAATATGACGCTGTGGCCCCTCGACTTCAGCAGGAGTTGTGAGGCCAAACCTGAGACTGCAGCAGGACTTGGTGTGTCTGTCAGCTCTCCGGCTGCTGTTCTACATTAGAAACACACCATAACCAGGAAGTGCATGTTAGTGAATAAAGTAGCCAATAGGAATGCTGTCTGGTGAGTCTTCATCGGTCACGGGGCCCACTTTACCACTTTATTAACAGATATTAACAGACACAATTACAATACTGACATGCCGGCCATTCTTTGGATCACAGATGTACACAGACTGCTGGCCCCTTTGCCCAAATTGCTCCATTGTCACCCATTAGGACATAATCCATTTCTTCTGAGCTCACACGATATAAAAGCAGGATAAGCACCATACTTTGTTCAAGCCACAGTAAGTAGAAATTCACATCAATAACCTCATCAGCCATCTGCTTTTGTTGTGTTCTCTCAGAATTCCACCACGTTATTCAAACTCCATCCCATCTAAACCCTTCAGGACCTTTCATTTTGGAGCAAATTATTTTTGTGTTTCCTTTTGTATTGCAGTTTATTATTTTCAGTGAGTCCCAAATTGTCAAGAATTTCTTAGGCCTCTGTTAGTGCAGGTCTGGGTTTGGTGTGTTCAGGGTTCAATACAGTTATTTTATATCATTAATAGTTATGGAGTGTGAAGTGTTCTACTTTGTACCATTTATTATGATTAATTATTATTGTTATTTTTATTTCTGATTCATGAACGTCTCCATTTTGTTGAGGACAACTTCACCGTTGATAAACCACCGGGCACAACTTGGCATTTGAAAACAAAAAACTCCCCATTCACACTGCAGCTCCATTCCCATTTTATCAGTCATGTGTGACAACAATCTGAATTTTAGAGAAATATGATTTGTAAAAAGGATAATGACATCAAAACCTCTTCAGAAAGTATTTCCACTGTTCTCGTGATAACTGTTATATATTCATCCACATCATTCTCAGTATTCTTTGGGCCTGCTGTGGCAGGAAATGAAAGAGTTCCTATATAAAACTCTATCCATTTAGTGAAAACGCTACGATATTTAAAATGTATAGAATGGGCGGCCTTGTGAATAGTCGTAAGAAGATTAAAAAAAACACGGTTTCTTGAATGCTTGAGTTACTGGACCATTGATTCAGTTCAGCTTGGTATGATTCTAATTGTACTTTGAGACAAGTAGGAGTAAAAAGAAATGCTCTGGGACGTCTGTATCCAACAGAGGGCGCTAGCTTTCTTGTTGGACTGATCCATCCATCCATTATCCAACCCGCTATATCCTAACTACATGGTCATGGGGGTCTGCTGGAGCCAATCTCAGCAAACACAGGGCTCAAGGCAGGATACAAACCCCGGGCAGGGTGCCAGCCCACCACAGGGCATACACACACCCACACACCAAGCACACACTAGGGACAATTTAGATGTCGGAATGATTTCTTTTGTAATTGCAGCATGTTACATAACCCTAATGTATACAGTGTCACACACTTGCGAATGGGAGGCAGCTAAAGGGCTCAGGTAAGGACAGTTCTGAGACATACCAGGATGTGGCAGAGTGCACAGACTTTTTTTCTTCCTTGCCTGCAGGCCATTCCCGGGAGATTCCACCTGGCTCTCCTGACGTCACTTCCGGGACCGAGCCTATCGAAGGAGATCTTGCCGGCTCCGGTTCCTGTGATGTCACGTCTGGGCTCGAACCAATGGCTGAAGACCTCAATGAGCCCGACCCCTATGATCTCACTTCCTGTCTTCCCCTTTAAAAACCTCCTCCTTTTCCCTATGCCCTCAGTTCTGTATTGGACTCGGTTTTGTGCACAGCAGTGCTATCATTTGAAAAGAACACTTTGCAGCCAGGAGAACAAATTTTATGGGTGGCTGCCCCAAAACTTGCTTTGTCTCATCGTGGCTTTTGTGACACTGGCGTAGTCGGCAGGATGGAGAAGTCCCGGTGGAGAAGGGGACAGGACCTGCACTGTACTTAGGTGGGAGTGTACCAGGGCCGAGTTTTCAGGCGGGGAGGGTGTCCCGTGGTTCGGTAAGACCCGGTACGAGCTCCGCTCCCGGCACACTTAACTGGGCAACCTAAAGAGGCCTGGGAGAGTCCGGTGGGGGGCTCACAGAGATGGGCTGCTCCGGAGGGGGGATACAAAAGGTGCTTACTATGTTCTCTCAGAGGAGAGTGCCCCCTCCCTGTGAAACCAGAGCCCAAATACCACCTAGGGGTGCCCCAGACTGGCAGGTGAAAAAATTAAAATATTGGAGGTTGGTCCCAGAGCGGCTGACCCACGGATAAGCCTGGTCCCTCTGGGCAATGGTAATGCAGTGGTTACGGCCAACTGAGAATAAGCTCTACCAAATAATAGAGCAGGTAGCCTGCTATCTGTTTCTGAGAGCGCTACCCCATGGCTTCACCCAGCCGGTCTGGGGTGCGCAGTTTAAGAACATGGCTGATCTCATAGAGCTTCTGGAGATACAAAGGACGGCCTCACACTCGGGGGGAGCAAAACCGTACCTGTGTCGAACTCACCTGGAGTATGTCCCAAGAACTAGATACTGTCCGGAGCTTGTGCCAGCGTATCCGGACTCGCGGGCGCGCAACCTGCTTGGAGGCGAGGTGGAATGCAGGTGGAGGAGGAGAGGGGATTGGTGCGCTCTGACTAACCCTTTGGCAATCCCACAACGGGAATGGTGATCGTAAACATTACCATTGTTGCCCGCCGATTTGTGCTGCCGTGACAATACTTAAAATTTAAGACCAGTATAACCTGTGTCCATGGAGAAATCTGCTGGTACAGGTCCGCCTGTTGTGTTGTCAGCTACGGAGGGTCGGTTCAGAAATTAACCGTGGCGGTCCTTCCTGATTCTCCACACCCGGTGATACTAGGGCGGGACTGGTCTAAAATTAAAAGCGGCGAGACACATACCACTCCTGAGGTCAACTTAGGGAATGAGCCGTCTCAAGTTGCCTCCACGTCGTGTAATCAGCCGGCAGAAAGAGACAAAGCGGCTCCCTTGAGTGACATGGCAACTCCCGGACCATCGCGTACAGATACGTCATCCTCCAGCACCGAGACGGAACGGGAGGAAACCACGCCCCTTGAGGTCAATCCTGACCCTCTCTCCCTTTTACGATTTCAATTTAGAGAGACGCCGGCTTCTTTTAAAAGGGAATAGTGGAATGATGACTCCCTTAAGTTTGCAAAAAATGCAGTGGTCCTATTCAACAGCCAGCGCACTAATCAGCCGATGCCACAGGGTACTCACTTTGTGTTGGAGAATGACTTTCTTTATCGTGTAGCTGAGAATGAGGGTCGGGAGAGAAGGCTACTGCTAATCCCACGGACCTTCTGACAGCAGGTCTACGAGCTAGCACACGCCCACATCCTAAGTGGCCATCTGGGCACCGAGAAAACTCTGGAGTGGATCAAGCTCCGCTTTTACTGGCCGGGAATCAGTGAGGAGGTTCGTCGCTTTTGCATTTCTTGCACAGAGTGTCAATTGCGACAAATTCCTAGGAGGGACCGTGCTTCTCTCATTCCTATTCCCCTGATTGATGTTCCCTTCCACAGAATCAGGGTCGACTTGATTGGTCTCCTGGAGCCCTTATCTTGAGGACACAAGTATATTTTAGTCCTCGTGGATTACGCTACCAAATATCCAGAAGCTGTTCCATTGTGCTCAGCTACCTCTAAAGCCATCGTGCGGGAATTACTAGGGGTCTTTGCGCGCATGGGGATCCCCAAGGAAGTCTTGATGGACCAGGGGACCCCTTTCACCTCGGAGACGTTCAAGGAGACTGCCAAGTTACTTAAAATAAAGCATTTAAAGACCGTGGTGTATCATCCTCAAACCGACGGATTAATGGAGAGGTTTAATCAGACTCTCAAACAAATGCTGCGTAAGGTGGTCAGCGAGGATGGAAGGAACTGGGATCAGCTACTCCCCCTCATCCTTTTTGCAAATCGGGAAGTCCCACAAGCCTCCACGGGATTCTCCCTTTTTGAATTACTGTATGGGCGACAACCTCGGGGCATATTAAATATTCTAAAAGAAGAATGGGATGAAGGGGATCTTCCCTCTACAAACATATTAGAGTATATCGCGCAGTTACGCGATAGATTTGGAAAGATTCGACCTTTCCTTAAAAGTCACATGGAAGAGGCTCAAGCAGCACAGGCCCGTTACTACAACCGCGGCACGTCTCTTCGGGAGTTCCACCCGGGAGATCAGGTCATGGTCCAAGTGCCTACCTCCCACTCTAAGTTTCTTGCCCCTCCTCCAGCCAGCCCCTCTCACTCTTCGCTCACGCACACAGCCTTAACTTTGGTATGGACTTAAGTCCTATACAACGGCAGGAGCTGGAAACAGTTATCCAGGCCATTCGGGAGGTAGTCAGTGAGAACCCTGGAGGGACCTCTCTGGTTGAGCACAGCATTGTGACAGAGCCCAGGGTTATTGTCCAAGAACGCCCATATCGTCTTCCCAAGGCAAAAAGGGCTGAAGTGGAACTTGAAATCAAGCGCATGCTGGAACTAGGTGTGATTGAGGAAAGTTATAGTTTCTGGTCCAGCCCCATTGTGCTTGTCGGTAAGCCTGACGGGAGTTGGAGGTTCTACAATGACTTCTGTCGGCTTAATCAAGTCTCCCAATTTGATGCCTATCCAATGCCACAAGTGGACGACCTCCTCGAGAGGTTTGGACTGTAATGATAGTTGATTAGTAAGGTCTATTAAGGGATACTTACAGAGTGATTAGTAATGCCTGTGAATGCGGATGCAAGTGAGAGAATGGACATGAACTAGAGAACGAGTAGTAACATGTACAATAAATGTCTATAAAGTCTGTCTATTAAAAAGTTATTATATCTTTCAATCCTGTGAATTGATTAAACTACGAACCTAAGAGATCACTACATGGACAGGCTCGATATTTGACCACACTGGACATGATAAAAGGGTACTGGCAGGTTCCTTTAACAGATACTGCGAAGGAAAAAAACGTGTTTAGTACCCCTAGCGGACACTGGCAGTATCGTGTCCTTCCATTTGGGTTACACGGGGCTCCAGCAACCTTCCAGCATCTGGTGGACAAAGTGCTCCGGCCTCATAACTCATACAGTGCTGTCTAGATCAGTGCCATTGTAGATCATTTGAATTATTTCTGATCTCCTTCCTTTGTCGATAAACACTCTGTTTGGAAACACAGCTATGAGGTGTCCAGATAATAGTCATACTTCAAGGTTTGGTGACATCTTTAGAAACTCAAACCTGAATATGGAGAAAAAAAATCAAACATATCAGCTGCCATGGATTTAGAGAAAGCATGTTTTCTCTAAAAATACTGAATTTGTCGATATTTAATGATAATACACGCTGTCTCAATTTAGAAAGTGGTGAATTAGGGTGCAAATGGAGATCTCCAAAATTACAGGCTTTCTGGTCTGCATTGACTGAAAGAATTGACTGGCATAAGACAGATCTGAATACAAAAGAGGACAAATACTGCTACAAAAAAATAGATGAATATATAAATTTCTCTATAGTTGTACTTAGAAAAGTACAAGTTTAATAGTTGATCTAAAAATAAGAAATCAGAACTGCCTGGCAATTCCACAAGGAACCTAGTAGCAATGATTGTATAAATGTTTTTAATAATAAACGCAGTAGCGTAGAAGTTAACATTAAGCCTCCAGCTTTAAAGACATTGGATCAGATCAAGTCAGACCTTGCCTTTGTTCACTTTAATAAGTTTAAATTGAGAAGATTTTAGATTTAATTTCTGAAATGAAACTTTTAATCAGTTGTTTAGACCAACTCTACCAACTCATTTTTTGTAAAGCTCACCAGTTGTTGCTACAGAACCACTACTGGACATATTTAAGAAATCTTCCCATAAAGGCTTTGTCTCTTCTGCCTTCAGAGCAGCTGTTGTTAAAACTACTTAAGAAATGGTCCATAAGTCATCCTCACCATTGTGCAGGTTTAATAATCAGCGACAGTAAACGTTTGGTGGAGGTTGTGGCTGATAAAGGAGGATCGACAGGATCTTCAAATCAAGGGCACAGTTAGTGTTTCCAGCCTACACGGTGACTCAATGTGCTTAATAACAACATGGAAAGTAGAGCAGTTAGGGTGTCATTAGTGTAGTCAGAGTGTGTTTGCCTTGAATTGTCACTTAGATGAAGATCAGATCGCATTTTAGTAGGAATCAATTCCAGGTAATTCCAAAGGGGTCACTTACTTTTTCTTGCAACAGCACATATATTATAGCCCGAGACCCCAACAACTGCTGTGTCCCATGAATGTCACTTGTTAAGTAGGACAAATGTGGACCTGCTGGAGCAGCACAAGTGAAAGGCTAACTATCAAGTGCTGTTGACAGATGGCTTTATGTGTGAGCAAAGTGACAAAAGTATCTAGACTGCTGTCCTCTCAAAAGACATTTTTGTGTTCCTCCATTTGGGGATGGACACAAAAGGGGTCACTGGTCACTCAAGGGGTCTGTTGCCTCTGATTAAATTGTCTGTGAATATCTGAAGACAAGGAATCACCGGTTTGTCAGTCACTGGCCATACTGATTGGGTTTGGTGTTTTACTGAGGCACTTGATATCACGTCAGACATTAAACTGCACCTCCACCTCCCTGCTTCATGTTTGTTAAAGTCACCAAAACCTGACTAACTTCACCATCACTTTCAACATTTAAAGTGACAATCACAATTGATACTTGTGAATGCTTTTATCTTTTCACTGACACACACATTTCAAGGATTAATTAACAATTCCTATATGTTGCATGTTAACTGACATCTGCCTGTATAAATAGGTAGATAAAGGTTCAAGTAGAGAGACACTCCATCCTGCATTACAGGCCGTGGCAGCAGGTGGCGACTGTAAGTTCTAAATATGTCACCTTCTTGGAGCCTGAAGGGATTAAAGGGATTTGGAGAAAGTACAGAAGGAGTGAGGGGTGATAGTGAAAGAGAAGTGTCAAAAGGATAAAGGGCAAGATGAACAACCTCAATGGGCTGATTGAGTCAAGCGGGCATGCTGCTTGTGTGTCTGTGCTGTTGTCACATAACGTGATAAATAAATAATTGAGATTTGTTCATCCTGTCTGACTTTTTCTTCTTTGACATGTCACAATCTGATAGCCGTCCTGTAATCACAGATTGCATTCAACCTTGATCAAATCTGTGTCTCGATGTGTGACAGATGTCTAATTCCTTAAACACCTGGGGCTTCATGTATAAACAGTGCGTATGCACAAAAATGTTGTGTACGTCCGTTCCCATGCACACATTATGATGTATAAAAACTAAACTTGGCATTAAGCCACGCACATGCCAGCAACCCCCATGCATATGTAAGTCCTCCAATTGGTTTTGCAAACTGGCGACACCCAGCGTCAAAGCAGTGCTACTGTTCCAGTGTGGTTTCCCTTTATATTTTAGATTCACATCCCTGACAAGGCTTTATCAAACACACTGTAATTAACTGCATGTTGTTTATTAGTTTAAGGCATCTGATTGTAATCAACCTGTAACCATACAATGGTTCACAGAATGGCCAAACTATTCCAAATACTATAGCCGCTTTAGCATTGTCACTGTCAATGCACCACTCAGAGTATTTAACCCACTGCATCTGAGTGTGGAATCACAGTGATAAAGCAGCTGATCAGAATGCTCTACGACAGATTGTGTCAAGAGTGGGGAGAAATATTGGGATAGAGCTTCTAGCACAGACTGTCTCAGTCATGTGCACATTCTATTTGAACTTATCCCATTCGGCAAATGCTTCAGAACCTTTCCTGTACGGACCTCATGGTTCAGAAACAGTTTCATCCCAAGAGCTCTAAATGCACTCAGTCAGTCCATCAAGTGCTCCTGGTAGAACTGTTTGTACTTATAAGTACAATTACCTCACTGTAAACTTGACCTGCAGTTATAATATTGCACAACCTGAGCCACATTATAAAGCGTGTATTTACATATCATGACGACTGGCTTCTAAGTCGAATACGATTTCCAAGTGATATTTTCTTGGAGCTCTTGATATCTTTTTTAAGATGGAATGCAGTAAAACATGTTTATTACATTATACAGATAAGTTTTAAACTTCATTAAAATAATCTATATTGTAGAACTGTTTGTATTTATAAGTACAATGACCTCACTGTAAACTTGCATTACAGTTGTAATATTACACAACCTGAGCCACTTATGCTTTCATATTGTAGATTTGTCACTGTTTTTCATCCTATTACTATTATTGTTGTTGTTGTTGTTATTTTACCATTTTATATGAAAATACGTTTATGGAGAATTTGCATATTGTACCATACAATAACAATAAAAGAATTCAATTCAATTCAATAAAAGAAAGCGCTTATTTACAGATGATGATAACTGGCGTCAAAATCGATTTAGATTTTGAGGTGCTATCTTTGTGGAGCTCTTAATATCATTTTAAGGATGAAATGCATTAAAGTATATATATCATTATACAAATACATAACAATGTATAAATAATGTAATATACATAAATAATGTATAATGTTAATGATTAAATAGGACTTTGTGGTGCAGCAGCAACGATGAGCTGGCACCCCATTCAGGGATTGTTCCTGCCTCGCTCTGTATTTTTGCTGGGGCTGACACGACCCTGAATGGATAGATAGATGGAATAATTACATTTGTACTATGAAGATATTTTAATGTTCATTAAAGGTTTTGAAGAATCTGCATTCTAAGCTTACAGATGGCTTGACATTTATTAAAGAGCTAATTGTTTGGCAATTGGTTTTTTGGTGAAAGAAAAGGAAGGAGAGGAATCAGAGACAGTATTGCTGCAGTAAATTATTTCATCGAAGTTGCGCTTGGCACAGCAGGCTTCTTGCGGGAGACAGGAACAAACTCTGGAGTGGGAGCCAGCTCATCACTACCATTACGCTAACATGCCTCAATGTTTTATGCATGCTTTAATTTCTATCATCATGAAAATAATATCAAGTATACATCTTAGTAGTTAAACTGTTAAGAGAGGTGTAAAATCATGAATGAGATGGATTCTGTGTCTTGTGGGCGTAAGAGAAAGCCCGTTTCAGAAACACATACTGATTCAAACACGTAAGAGTACATAGAATGCAAAGCATTTAACATGCTAATTTAGTTACGATGGGATTTGAGAAACTATTAAATTAAATGATTTTAAGATGACTACGGTGGGCTGGCACCCTGCATGGGGTTTGTTCCTGCCATAAGGGGCTATTTATATGGATTTGAATATTTAAAATTCAGGGAGGAATTACTTGCGTTACTTTTTGCGTTGACCGGGATTTTTGTAGCAGAAGAACATGAAAGTTGGTGTACGCACAGATTTATGCATCTGGATTATTTTGTGCATATGCACATTTCTGTTTTTACCCATATGCTATGTTTTAATTTGAATTCTGCACACAACATTATGCATGAGGAAACTGATTGTCAAACAGGTCATCACAGGATTAGCAATGTAAGCAAATAACAAATTTACATCTGGAATGAAGTAAGTGTTCACCACTAATAAAGTGAAATTTGTGCATTTGATTTAGACAGTTTTCAAATGTGTAAATAGTGCAAAGTTCATAGTTCAACATCAAGTAGTAAGAGGTGCTAATGCATTACGGAGTCAGACAGCATGGGGGAGAAACTGTCACAGTCTGAACGACTCAGATGCTGTGATTCTGTCTGCTAGACGGCAAGAGCTCAAAAAGCCAATATGATAGGTGTGAGGGGTCAGTCAAAATGCTGGATGCCTTGAGGAGGTTCTGTGTGCTGTAGGCGTTTTGTATCGAGGGGAGAAGGGGAGATACACACCGATGAAGTCTGTCCTCAGCTGGCTTAACAATCCTCTGAAGTATCTTGCGATCCGCATGCCTACATTTCCCAAACCACACTGTGATAGAGCTGAGCTGAACATTAACACGTTTATGAGTTTTCTTATTAAAGTGGGTTATGTTTGGTCAGCAAGGGGATGGCGCTATATAATAAGAACTGATTGACATGATTGTAAACAGGATCATAATTAGTAATTATTGAAGTACAGGGTCATGAGGAGCCCACCATGGCAGCCAAATATGCAAGACAGCAACCAACTCTGAAAAGGAAGCTTATCCTTGGCAGGTCTCACTCACACACACACACACACACAAAGTCTCTGGCCAATGTACAGTTTATTATAAACACAAGGATTATGTAGGTATGACCCTGATAAAATATTGACATACTGTAAATGGCTCAGATGGCGTCAGGTGTGTGTGTGTGTGTGTTCACCATGTGATGGACTGGCACCCTGTCCAGGGGTTGTTCCTGCCTACACACCAATGGTTACTGAGGCTCCAATTTCCCCAGAGTCCTGCTCAATACAAATATGTTTGAAAATAGATGGATGGATAGATGGATGGATAGATGGATGGATGGATGGATGGATGGATGGATGGATGGATTATTCTGTTTCTTAAATTGAGTGGGCTTCAGTTGTGTTGATGGAAGTCTAATAGCAATGAATTTCAACTACAGAGAAAATTAAAGAAAATTAAGTGGGGGCTTTACTGAATAATAAAATGAATTACTGGCATTGACAAAAGTACAACTGATTATGAATTATTTGATACACTGACATTTGCTTCTTCTCCTCTTAACATTCCTACAACTTTGATAAGTTAGAGAAGAGAACTTATTGTGGGATGGACAACTGGATTAATAAAGAGCACCGACATGAATGGAATGAATCCTCAGTTTAACAGCTCACTGTCTTGGTCTGCTGAGGGCTGCCTGGCCATCACATTACAAATCTGACTCTACTGACTGATGTGTTGTGTTTTATTTTCATTTTATTCCATTTGTAATTGTGCACTGAGCTCTGAGTGTGTCTAATGTGGACAGCAGTGTGTAATAAATAAATAAGAAATACTGACTCAAATTAATCTTTAGCAGATCCCCTGTGACAGGTCATCTCTTCTCTCACTTTGTGGTCTTCACACTCTGAGCTCCTGTCTCACATTAACTGTTCACCCTCAGTGTCTCCTCAGATGTTCTGTCTGTGAGCTCTCAGCTTTCTCTTTAAATCTCCTCTTCTTCCACCTCACTCACCACAAACTTTCACTTTCATTTCTTCACAAGTCACTTCCTTTTTTGTCTGACTGATTCTCTCTGCCTGCCTCTCCTCAGACTGATGATGGCTGAAGCCCACCTGTTTGTATCACAGGACGAGTTCACCTGCTTGATTTGTCAGGAAACCCTGACTGACCCCATCACCATCCCCTGTGGTCACAATTTCTGTCTGAAGTGCCTCACCGACTACTGGGATCACAGCCATGTGTGCAGCTGTCCTCATTGCAGAGAGAACTTCACTGCGAGGCCTGCTCTGCGAATAAACACTCTGCTGAATAAAGTCATCAAGAAATTTAAGAGACCAAGACTCACTCCTCATTTGTCTCAGAATCATACCAGTCTTGGAGATATGGAGTGTGACTTCTGTACTGGAAAGAAGTTCAGAGCGGTGAAGTCCTGTCTAACCTGCATGGCCTCTTTCTGTCAGGCTCACCTGCAGCTTCACTATGAAATAGCAGCCTGGGAGGGACACAAGCTGGTTGATCCTGATAGAAATCTGAAGAAGAAACTCTGTGTGAAACATCAGAAAAGTCTGGAGGTGTTTTGTAAAACTGATGAGACGTGTATCTGCATGATGTGTGCGGTGACTGAACATTATGGTCATGAAAAGGTCAACCTGGAGACGGAAAGAGAAGGAAAACAGGTGAGTGGAGTTTAGTGTTTAATGGAAGCAAAATAAAAAAGGGAGTTAATTGATACACAAATGTAGCTTGTCAGAGAAATCTATTCCTTTATTCTGGGGATTCAGAATTTGCCTGTATCGGAGAGCAGGGAGCTGGAGCCTTTCTTGGTGAGACTGGGTGGAAGACATGAAAGAGTCCAGGATGAGATACACAGTGTGATCCATGGACAGTCGAGTGAGCTGAGTGCTCTCAATAAACTGAGCGGAGGTTCATTGTGTTCTGATCACTTGTGTCTGGAGTACCTCAGGCCTCTCTAAGAGACACGTTACATTCACATGTCAGTTAATATTGATGTCTGGGATTAGATCTAAAATTCTTATAATATGCATAGATTTTTAAGTGGCTTTGTAATAAACATATTCTCACTTAATTAAATTATTATGTAATTCTGCACCTAATTATTGATCAGGCTCCTTAAGTGATAATCACATTGTATGATTGTGAGATAGACTCTGACCTTTAACAGCCTGGAAAGAACCCCACCAAGTCTAGCAGTTGTGTAAAATATTTACTAAGTGTATTTATTTCCAAATATATGTGAAGATTATAATCCACCATCTACACTACATGATCATCATATAGTGAGGTCAGACAAAACACAAGTAAATTCAGTTGTGAAATGGGAATACAGCCTAGAAGGTCTGAAAATTAGCAGGAAAACAGCAGAACATAAGAAATTTGACAAACGAGATGAGACCATTCAGTCCATCAAGCCCATTTGTTTAGCTAATAGCTAAGGTGCCCTGATATCTCACTCAGATTCTTCTTAAAGGTTTTCAAGGTTTCTGCCTCAACTCCATGTCTCGGTAGTTTGTTCCAGAGTTCCACAACTGTTTGTCTAAAGAAGAGCTTCCTATCTTCAGTTGCACTTCCCTTTAATTTCCACTGATGACTTGGAGAATGTAATTCACCGTTAAGTAAAAGAATGTTGCAGGATCTACTTTATCAATGTGTTTGAGGATCCTGGATTAGGTCCTCTACTTGAGACTGAATGAGTTTAATTCTCTGTGTCTGTCGCAGTAGGACATGTCCTTAACTCCTGACATGCACCTTGTTGCTTTCCCCTGTTTTTCTTTATTTTTTACTTGAATATGATTTGGGTTTGGACTCTGTGGTTATACATGGATTAAGTTACTGTACGGTAGTTCTTCCATAAGATCCATTGTGACTCTTTCAGTTTAGACAGTGGAACTTGACGGGGATGTCTATTATCACTATCCATTAATTTTTTTAGTTGCTATTGAACCCTTAACTGTTCATTTCCAGAAGTAGTTAGAGATATAAGGAATCATATGGAAAGGTGTTGAAAAATAATGTCTTTATGCTGACATGGTGCACGCTACCTCAGATCCAAACCTGACATTGTTGATCCACATTACAGCTCTTTTAAAATTCCATAATGCTCCCAGTTTTGCAGACCTTTCCCACCTTGTATGCCCTGCTTTTATACCTTTTATACCATCCAGGAATTAAATGATCAACTCCAATGTCCATCCACCCATTATGCAACCCGCTGTATCCTAACTACAGGGTCACCGGAGCCAATCCCAGCCAACACAGGGCGCACGGCAGGAAACAAACCCCATGCAGGGCGCACACATACGAGGTGTGGTAGAAAAGTAATTAGACTGATTTTTTATTTACCAAAGTTTTTATTTTTTTCAAACATCAATGTTATCCCCTTCAAAGTAGTTCCCTTGGGCAGCTACACACCGATGGAGACGTTGTACCCACTGTTGGTAGCAGCGCTGGAAGTCTTTAACCGGTATGGTCTTCAGCAAGTCCGTTACACTCTTTTGGATGTTTTCTAAAGTCCCAAAATGACGTCCTTTAAGGACATTTTTCAGTTTAGGAAAAAGGAAAAAGTCCCACGGACTGAGGTCAGGTGAATAAGGGGGCTGGGGAACCACAGGAATGCGTTTTTTCGATTGTCCTTCTGCTCAGTTGTCAGGTTTTTCTGAACCATTTTGGCACAGACCTTTCGCATGTGCAAATGTTCAGTCAAAATTTGATGAACGGTAAATCTGTTCAAATTTAATTGTTCACTCAACATTCTTAATGTTAAACGACAGTCTGATCTCACAAGAGTGTTCACACGTTCGATGTTTTCATTGGTTTTCGAAGTTGAAGTCCTCCCTGAAAAACTTGAGCTCGGGATAAAGAATGTTCCCCATAGGCCTGTTTTAACTTTTCAAATGTCACACTTGCCGATTAATGGCACAACGTTGCTCCAAATTCCGCTGTTCCATTTTGTGTGACGCACAACCAAAAACACAACTTCGCTAATAGCAGTCACAAAAATCACGTAGTTAACAGAAGGAGTTGAAACTCGCACTGAGCTATGGGAGGGTACTGATACACGTGCTCTATCAAGGACAACAGCGCAGCGTTGCCAGGTTGCTTGCAGTGTTGCCAGTCTCATTACTTTTCTGCCACACACAAGCACACACTAGGGTCAATTTAGAAGCACTAATGCACCTCACCTGCATGTCTTTGGACTGTGGGAGGAAATCCACGTAGACACGGGGAGAACATGCAAACTCTACACAGGGATGACCCAGGAAGCGAACCCAGGTCTCCTAACTGTGAGGCAGCAGCGCTACCCACTGCGCCACCATGCTGCCCATCTCCAATGTGCGCATCATTTTTTATAAGGTTTCTCAGTTAATATTTGGATAATTAAACTCCACCATTACTATCAAATCCCCTGTAAATTATTAAAAACTTGGGGGTGTTTTTTTCAATTTGCAGTATTTTTTTGTATTGTATTCATCATGGCAGGCCCACAGCACTGGAGACAATTTGACAGTTAAAATACCATTACAGACTTTATAAATTACAAAACATATGCTGTGGCAGTAGGGGGTGCTAGTGCTCCCTTGAACCCTCAGGTACAACTCCAGACACCGGATAAAAATCCCAGACTTTTTATTTTCCTTTTTCACATTGCACCAAGCACCCTCCACACTACTCATAAATTAGTACAACAAACACAATAATCTCTTCTAACAATAAACTCTCCTCCTCGCCCAGACACTTGCTCCTCTACCTCCCAGCTCAGCTCGTTGTCTGGACTGAGGCACCGCCCTTTTATAGCCCCTGACCCGGAGGTGTTCTTGTCCCAACAGTCCACAGTTCCTTATTCCTTCCGGGTCATTGCAATCAGTCCTTTACTTCAACCCGTCATTCCTTCCTATCACATGACCGCGACGCACTCCCGGGTCATAGGGCACAAAATAGCCCATAAGCCCCCCCACAGCGACTCCTGGTGGCCCCCAAGGTATCCAGCAGGGCTGTGTAAAAACACTACATAGTCCATAAGGCCCTGCTGGAACTCGGGGCACGATCCTGCTGTCGGGAGAGCTCCTCCTGGCGGCCTGGGGGTGAGGGCCGGAGCACGAAGCCGGCAGTCCTCCACAACGCACATAAAAAAAAAAGATTACTTTAAACACACATAAAACAAAGCAACTTCAACTGAGCAACACAAAAGGATCAAGCAGGATTCCCCCATTGACAAAAGAGGAAAAGAAACAAAAACTATAATCATCAGCAACCCTGGAGGAAATAAACCTCTGGGGAGTCAACGGCAGAGCAGAAAAAGACACCTTCATATGTCTGAAATTTAGTGTACTGGCCACCAACCTCCTGCTGGTCCTTCTGCCGTACACGTCTGTGCTGGGCAGGCTAATCAGTCCTTTAACTCTTCAGTTTCAAGGCTCCCAATACCTCAGTTGTCTTAGTCATGGGCTACTAAAAAGCTTGACAGTAGAGAAGTGGAACAGCAGACTACCGAAATGAGGAGAGAAAGAGAACAGAGAAGGTTTAGTAAGAGTTCATAATTATTATACTACTTAAATTGTCATCCAAAAGCTTAACAAACAGAGGTGTAATAAGCACAACTAACAGTCAGCCCTAATCAGATAAGTATGTCAGACTAAAGTGGTGAGTTTTCAGCCAGAGAGTGAAGGGGTCTCTCATATATGACCTATGAGTTCACAACTATGGGGCCCTGCAGCTAGAAGCTCAGCCTCCCTCTGTTGCTTTATGAATCCTTGGACTGTTTAGTAAACTGACATCTTGAGATCTTAATGTGCACTCTGGTGTGTTTGTTCACATAACTGCAGATATGTGCAATAAGTGGGGCCTCAGCCATTTAAAGCTGTATATGCCTGTTGACACCTCATCTGTATTTGGGGGTCTGTAACACATTCCTAATGTCAGGCCTGTACCCTCGTTGCTCTCCGGTCAAATCCCTGTACCCCCCACTATAAGTTCAGATTTGAAGCAGTCGGTTATTAAAGAAATGCCACACCACCAACACACATTGCCAGTTATTTTTTTTTATTGGTTTTATTAAAAACATGTAGCATTCCATACAATCAAGTCAAGCTTAACAAAACTACCAAAAAGAAAGAGAGGAAGGCCAACAGCCAGACTAAAAACAAGAGTAGAAAAATGGGAAGAGAATCCTTTTCCCCAATATAAAAAGCTTATTCTAAACTGCTATTGATTAGATTGGCCATGTTTTTGAACAGATCTTCTAAGTGAGAATTTGTTTTTTTCCAATTTCAAATAGTATATACTGTAATATCAGTTACCACTGAGGTGGGCTGGGACTCTTCCTGAATAGGTCTACATGTTAGTAGTGAAGTAAAGGCGATTACAATTTGTTTCTCCTTCTCCACTTTAAGCCCCTCTGTGAGCCCACCAAGCACAGCTATTAGTGGATCAGGAGGAACTGTGACCCCAAGGCTGTCTGAGAAGCAGTTAAAGATTCTGGTCCAGAATGAAGTTAATTTGGTGCAGGCCCAAAACATGTGACCCAGTGAGGCTGGAACTTGATTTCAGCGTTTGCAGGTTGGATCTGACCCTGGGAACATTTTGGACAATTTTAAACAAGACAGATGTGCTCAATATATCATTTTAAGTTGAATAATTGTATGTTTTGTGCATATGGGAGCTCGAGTGAATTCTGTGCATGGCTGCCTTCCACTCCATTTCTGAAATGTTCAGTAAGAGATTTTTTTTTCCACTGTACCCTTGAATCTTTGAAAGGAAGTGACTTTAAAATATTTTTATATATTAATGAAATTCTTTCTGAGTCTTCAAGACTGATCAATATTTCTTCTGTAATAAAAAGGTGGGAGGTGAGGAAAATTGGGCAGATTTGATTTAACAATTTGGAAATAGTGCACAAATTATGTTGAAGGGAAGCTAAACTCTAAGTGAAATTGTTTGTAGAATTCAAAGACATTATCTATATACAGATCTCTAAATGATTGAATCCCGTACATTTTCCAAAAATTAAAAAGTTTAGTTTGAGTTTGAGAAGGTGGAAAGAGGTGGCTATTGTGTCATGGTGCCACAGATAATAGCTTCTCCATCAATCAATCAATCAATCAATCAACATTTATTTATATAGCACGTATTCATACAAAAAAATGTAGCTCAAAGTGCTTTACAAAATGAATAGAGAAATAGAAGACACAATAAAAAATAAACATAAGTCAACATTAATTAACATAGAATAAGAGTAAGGTCCGATGGCCAGGGTGGACAGAAAAAACAAAAAAACTCCAAAGGCTGGAGAAAAAAAAAATAAAATCTGTAGGGGTTTCAGGCCAAGAGACCGCCCAGTCCCCTCTGGGCAATCTACCGAACATAAATGAAACAGTCCTCTTTGTATTTAGGGTTTTCATGGAAGGACCTGATGATGATGGTCACGTAGACTTCTGGCTTTCAGTCCATCAACGTTGGTGCATCATGATGCTTTGAGTAGGTGGTGGTGTCGCAGGTCGCCACCACAAAGAAACCGGAAAAAGAAACAGAAGAGAGAGTTGGGGTCAGTACGGATTTTAGAGCCACCATGAATAGTTATTATGAAGAATTGAACATACAGAGTATCAGGATTAAGTTAAATTACGATTAAAATGAAGTTATAAAAAGGCCATGTTAAAGTAATGTGTTTTCAGCAGTGTTTTAAAGTGCTCTACTGTATCAGCCTGGCGAATTCCTATTGGCAGGCTATTCCAGATTTGAGGTGCATAGCAGCAGAAGGCCGCCAGCCTCACCACTTCTTTTAAGTTTAGCTTTTAGAATTATAAGGAGACACTCATTTGAGGATCTAAGGTTACGATTTGGAATATAAGGTGTCAGGCATTCCGATATATAAGATGGGGCGAGAATATTTAAGGCTTTATAAACCATAAGCAGAATTTTAAAGTCAATTCTGAATGACACAGGTAACCAGTGTAGTGACATTAAAACTGGAGAAATGTGTTCAGATTTTCTGTTCCCAGTTAGGATTCTAGCAGCTGCATTCTGCACTCATTGTAAACGATTTATGTCTTTTTTGGGTAGTCCTGAGAGGAGTGCATTACAGTAATCTAGTCGACTGAAAACAAAAGCGTGAATTAATTTCTCTGCATCTTTCAATGATATAAGAGGTCTAACTTTAGCTATGTTTCTTAAGTGAAAAAATGCTGTCCTAGTGGTGTCAAGAAGTGCTTCCTACCTTGGTTCCATATTCTGAGTTAAAGTTGGACAATTGGGTTGTTAGTATATTGACAATAGCTTGTATTTATTGGGGCACAAAGCAAGGAATATAAAGAAGCACTGCAGGATTTTATTTCTATTGCAATCCAAGCTTGTGTGTATTCATCTGTTTGTGTCCATGTCCAGGTTTTAGTAACTTGTATATGTGCCGCTCAGTAATAAAATTTAAAGTTAGGTAGAGCAATGCCATCTTCTGCCTTAGTTCATTGCAGGGTCGCCCTTTGGATAGATTGATGTTTAGAATTCCAAATAAATGAGGTTATGATTGAGTCTAATTTCTTAAAAATTATTTGTTAATAGCGGGATGCTTTGAAATAGAAACAGAAGCTTAGGGAGGATATTCATCTTGACAGTGTTAATTCTCCCAGCTAAAGTGAGATGGAGGGCAGACCATCTATGCACATCTTCTTAAAGTTTTTCAATGCAGAAAGCAAAATTTGGTTAAAAAAGGGCTTTAAATTAACTTGTAATGCTTACCCCTAGGTATATGAACTGATCTACAATGATTAAAGAGAAGGTGTCCAATCTAATGTTGTGTTCTAGAGAGTTCAAATATTTTTTGAAATTCTGCTAGTACTGTTAGGACTGCAGGCCCAGAAAACTGAAGGTCTGATATATACAGTAGAGTATCATATATTTTGCATATTGTGATATTTTCTGTTCAAGTCCTTCTCTCATGCATTTCAAAAGTGAACAGCCAATGGCTCATTGGCAATTGCAAATAGCGGTGGTGACAGAGGGCATCCTTGTCTAGTACCGCTTTCTAGTTTTAAGTATTCGGAAATAATGTTTTTAATACAAACTGAAGCTTCTGGTCTGATGTACAGTAGTTTGATCTATGCTGAAATATTAAACTGTATTGAATGATTTTTCTGCATCCAACGATAATAATATCTCCAGGGTGTTGGACTTTATGAGTGAATTTATCACGTTAAACAGGCGTTGAAGAGTGGAAGTTAAATGTCTACCTTTAATAAATCTGTTTTAGTCTTGTGATATTACTAAAAGGAACCACTTTCTCAATCCTTCTGGCTAGAACTTTGGAAAGTATCTTAACATCGTTATTCAGTAGTGAGACTGGTCTGCATAATATACATTGTAATGAGTCTTTATTTTTCTTAGGAAAGACAGCAATTAATGCCTGTTGAAAAGACTGAAGTAGATTTTACTGTCTCTGGCTTTTATAAATGTTGCTGATAAAAGGGGAGCTAACTTAATTGATATTTTTTTTATAAAATTCAACAGGGTTGCCATCAGGGCCTTCTACTTTCTCACTGTGAAGTGAGTTCATTGTGTCTAGTAATTCTGATAGTGCCAGAGGTGTATCTAATTCCTCTGCCCTGAGAGTATCTAGTTTGCATCAACAAACTCCTTAGATTGTGTCTTGTCTTCTTTAAACTCAGTAGAATATAAGGACGTATAGTAGTCTCTAAATGTGTGCATTATATTTTAATGGTCAATGATTTTATCTCTATCTGTGTAATTACTGATATTGCATTGCAAACTTCCTGCTTGTGGATTTGTTGAGCTAAAATCTTCTTATCCTTCTCTACGTGTTGATAGTAATGATGTCGCAATGTAATAATGAGTTGTTCCATCTCATTTGTAGTCAAGAGGTTGAATTTGGATTGCAAAGCCAATTTTTTTCTTAGAAAGTGCCTCATTTGGACACTTGCCGTGTTCTTGATCTATTCTGGCAATTTCACTGATTAACTCTGATACCTTCTTGGATTCCAATTTATTTTAGTGTTAGAGATATGAGATAATCAGTCCTCTTAAAAATGCCTTAAAAATGTAAATAATGTATATTGATAATAATTAAACATGTAGGGCACGGTGGCGCAACCGTAGTGATGAGCTGGCACCCCATTTAGGGATTGTTCCTGCTTCAATTTGATGCTTGTTGGGACTGGTGCATCCCTGGATGGATAGATGGATGGAATAATTAAACACGCATCACAAACATTTTTCAATGTTCCTTAAAAGTTTTGGAAAATCAGTTTTCTAAGCATACAGATGATTTGATATTTATCACAGAGCTTATATTGTGGCGATTGGTTACATGCAGAAAAAAAAACTTAAGGACAGGAATTGGGGGTTGGTACATTTGACAGAGACAGTGCTGCTGCTATAATTTATTTCATCAAGGGTCACACACATCCCAGCAAGCATATTGAGGGAGGCAGAAACAGTCCCTGGACGGGGTGCCAGCTCACTGCTACCACTGCGCCACTGTGCCCCCATGTTTAACACATGCTTTAATGAATTTCATAATGAAAATGATATGTTAGTATTCTAAAATGTTCAGAGAGCTGTAATATCATGAATGTAATATATTGTGTGTGGAGATCAGTGCCTGCATGCTCCTGTTGGCATAAGAGAAAGTCCCTTTAAGGCCAGAGTTATACTTCACGCGACGAGATGCATGGTGCAGAGGATGCTCCTGCTGCACAAGCATTGTAGTGGTTATACTTGCACGCGTACTTTATTTAAATCTGAAGGAATTCACCAGGTGGCAGTGCGAGATATTATCATGGTGAGAACATGTTTGGCTTCTCTGTGTAGTGAATTGCCTAGAACACTTATTAAATTCCGATTATACCTTACCGCAATATCTCTGAAAAGGATGTTTAATGATTAAATCCATAAATCCAGGGATGTGTCCATTCCAGCAAGCATTGGGCACGACTGAGAAACAATCCCTGGACGAGGTCTCAGCTCATCGCAAGGTGAATACAAGCACACACATACACTAGCGTCATTTTAGCTGCACCAAATCCCCAAATCTGCATATCTTTGGAAGGAAACCAAAGCACAGTGTGGAATACAAGCAGGAAATACCAGCAACATAACTCCCTGCGAGACAGCAGTGCTATCGCTCCACCACCGTGACACCCCCATGTTTGTAATTATTCCCCCCATGTGTGTAATTATTAATAGTATTCATTATTTAAACTAAATTATATGTAAAATGTAACATACACACTTTAATGCATTCCATCATGAAAGTGATATCAAGTATAAATCTAAAGATTCTAAATGTGCAGAGAGTTGGAATATCATACATTTAATTTGTTCTGTGTGGTGATCTTTTGCTGCTTGCCGCAGCTGTCAGGTCCAAGGAGCTTGTAGCGATTAAAAACTGGGATGACGTTTATGACCGTCTGCTTTAAGCAGAACTAAACTACGTGGTTAAAGTGAACAAATCGAGATTAAAGCCAAAATTTCCACTTTAATCGCAAAATACACATTTTCACCGTGTCCTTAATTTTTTTCTCAGTGGCTCAAATACAGCACTATACATTGTATTGCTGTTGTGAAGTTGCAAAAAAAAAAAAAGACGGCACAAAGGTGTTATGTGAGACTTTTAAAATGCATCGTGTCATTACGATCGGGAATATGTGACGCTTGAATATAAAAGCACCACAAATGTATCTGTGTCAGCATTTTGCTTCACCACATCGAACCATTCATCGAACAGCGAAGCACGCACATCGATCCCTGTAGGATCTCCATAGAGGCTTTCTGTCACATGTAGATAGTAAACAGAGACTCTGACGTCACGTTCCGACTTTTAGCACACTGCTCCCCACGACTTTTTGCTGGTACTGCAACTCGTGCACGTGGTGTGTAAATTTCTGAGGACCTGCTCAGAGGACGCGTGAAATGTACGCTGGGAATGCGTGGCAGCCATGATGCAGGCGCGTACGCGTTCTGAGCGTGAAGTATAAATCGGCCCTAAGAAGCACGTATTGATTCATACATGTGTAGCACATAGAAGAACACATAGAATATGAAGCATTTAAAGTGCTACTTAGTAATGATGTGATTTGAGAAACTCTAGTAAATTAAACATCGATTTTAAGATGAGGTTTACGACATTCTACTTTATTGACAAAATAAACTATGGGATTAAAGTGGAAATTTTCAGATTAAACTTGACATTTTGAACTTTTTTCCTACATTATGTCCATACTTTTTTTTTTTTATTTTTCTGTACCTTAATACTCTCCATATGATACTCAGACGGTGGGCAATGACTCACCTTTTCATGGCGACTTTGATATCTGATCATTGTTTTTATTTCGGCCACTGTACCACTTTCTCAACTTGGAACTTTTGAGTGTCTGTACCACTCGATCAACTTCCTGTTGTTGTTTATACTACTGCTTAAGATAACAAATAGTATGTTTTTCTTTGCTTCCACTTTGTATTTGCTGAAATTCTTCTGTTTTCCCCATGTTTTTACCATTGCCTCTTCATACAACGTTGAATTTAAAGGGGTTATTTAAATTAATTTGAATATTCCAAGGGCCGTAACTCTGGGAGAAGTCGTGGATGGGCAACAAGCCCGTGCACATGCGTTATTTTTTATGTGGACCGGGATTTATGGAGCTGAAGTGCGTGGAAGTTGGCTTATGCAGGGTTTTGTGCATCTGAATTTTTTTGTGTGTACGCACATTTCCACTTTTCTCTGTTCACCATGTTTTACTGTGAATTCTGTGCATGGCGTTATGCATGAAGCCCTAGGTCTGGATTTAAAACACAATTAAAGTCTCCAGCCATTTTAATTTTATGAGTGTTCAAAACACATTGTCACAGTCACATCATATTTATGTGCTCCTCCACACAACTGCCATTAATGTGTTTTCTTTATGATTACCTTGTGAAGTTGTTAGCTCTCCTGTTTCCAATGTATTGACAATTTTATTTTGATTTATCCCCCGCAGACTAGATATTTCTAAGTTACCTTTTACACTTTTATTGTTATTGTGGCTTGTTCCACTTCATGAACGTCTAAGACTGGCCTTTCATAAACACATCTACAGTTGTGGCCAAAAGTTTTGAGAATGACCGATGTATTGGTTTTCACAAAGTTTGCTGCTTCAGTGTTTTTAGATCTTTCTGTCAGATGTTTCTATGGTATTCTGAAGTATAATCACAAGCATTTCAAAATTTTCAAAGGCTTTTATTGACAATGACATGAAGTTTATGGAAGAAGCCAATATTGGCAGTGTTGGCCTGTCTTTTTTTTTCCAAGACCTCTGCAATTCACCCTGCCATACTGTCAATCAACTTCTGGGCCAAATCCTGACTGATGGCAGCCCATTTTTACATAATCAATGCTTGGAGTTTGTCTGAATTGGTGGGTTTTTGTTTGTCCACCTGCCTCTTGAAGATTGACCACAAGTTCTCAATGGGATTAAGATCTGGGGAGTTTCCTGGCCATGGACCCTAAATTTCAATGTTTTGTTCTCAGAGCCACTTAGTTCTCACTTTTGCCTTATGGCCTGGTGCTCCATTGTTGTTAGTCACCAAACTTTTATTGGAATGGTTGGGAGGAGTTGCTCTCTGAGGATATTTTGGTCCCATTCTTTATTCATGGCTGTGTTCCTGGGCAAAATTGAGAGTGAGCTCACTGCATTGGCTGAAAAGCAAACCCACATGACATGAATGGTCTCAGGATCCTTAACTGTTGGCCAGACACAGGACTGATTATAGCGCCTCTCACCTTTTCTTTTTTCTGGATGCCCCCAGCAGTCAGAAGGGGGATTCATCAGAGAAAATGACTTTACTCCAGCAGTCCGATCCCTGTACCTGCACCATTTGCAGAACATCAATCTGTCCCTGATGTTTTTCTTGGCTTCTTTGCTGCCCTTTTTGATACCATCCACCATGCGGTCATCCTCCAAAAGTCTTCACCTCACTGTGCCTGCAGATACAGTCCCATCTGTCTGCTGCTGCACTGGTGGTGCCTATGAACATTTAAAGAATAAAATTTTAAATGTTGTCAAATTTCCTGATTTTTTTAAAGTATTTTCACAGGTTATGTATTCAATTTATTGTCAGATTTATGTGAGCTCATTAAAATTCTCTTTGGATTTAACTTTTTACTGAACTCCTCAGTATCCTTATCTCAATTGATTCCATAAAATGACCAAACATTTGAGAAAGTTCTCACAAGTCTCAACTCCACAATGGCCTTGTTGGTCCTACAATTGGAGTTCTTAGCCATCCGAGGTCTCCTGGGTTTGCAGGTTTCTTCAGTTTTTATGTGTGAAGCTCTGATATCCTGGTTGTCGATGTGATGTCCTCTAAATCTCAGGGACTGACTCGTACACCAGTGAGCCTTCAGACTGTCTCCTTTATTTGTAGCTCTCTTCAAGCCAAAACTCCATCTTGAATTAAAGTGTTAAATTAAACCTTTATTTGAATGTTTGTGTGATATTCATATTTGTTTCATTAAATCTCTGAGTGTCACCTACTGTGTCAATATGAGGACAAGTGTGACAGAAACAGTAAGCTGTGTCATGGAATGGGAAACAAATGTGTTGTACAAATTTAATCACTCAAAATGACACCATGAGCTCAGAAAGTGGAAGAGAATTCTGATAAGACCCCCATGTGTCCTCTTGTGTGTCCAAACAGAAACAGCTGGGGGTGACATGGAGTGAAATTAGGAGGAGACTTGAAGAGAAAGAGAAGAAACTTAAGGAGATGAGGAGGACAGTGGAGAAGATGAAGGTGAGTGGAATTAAAATGACACTTCATATCAAAGAGAGGAAAAAAACTAAAAGGGTTGTGAGAGTTTCTGGTAATGACGTGTGAGGACAATGACATGGAGAAGGAGTGAAGATGTTTTATTGTGTCCTTCACAGCATTTTGCTGCAGACAGTATTTCATATTTTATTTTTTACAAAATTAGATCCTTATGTCCTCAATAAATCTCATTCCACCTCTCAAAGGTCATTTCACCCCCCCTAACATTAACTCTTAATGAAGGTTGCCACTGATGTTCTGAACTGGATTAGGCCGCACCACTTTCCTTAATGGTCTTTTCTTGTTCATTTTGATATGTCACAGCCTTATTGGACTCCATAGGTGTTAACATAACATGGTGTTAGGCTGCTTGGCTGAGTGCAAATGACAGGCACCTCCACCTGTTTTATTTAACCATTCATATTTCATGACAAAAAACAGTAAGGAGCTGAAACGGCCACTTCTGTTGCCTTCCAGATCACCATTAGTTGTCCATGTGGAGTTTCCCACTTCTTCCAGTTTCTCCGTGGGTTTCCTCCAGCTATTCCAGTCCCCCCTACCATATCCTCACATGTCAGGTTGGTTCATTGACAGCGACTGTAAATTGACCCATTATGATTTCCATTGTCAGTTTCTTTAGGACCCCATCACATTTTTCACTGGTACACTGTCCAGAGTTGATCCTTGTTTTTTGCCCTATTCTTTATGATTCATTTATGAGAATGTTCTCTTCTGATAAATGATGAACTCTTCACACACATTTCTGTGCCCGGACTGACTGAACGTTTACAAACTGATTTATTTAGCACGAACTTACATTAATTAGCTTAGTGCCATCTTTTGTATTAAAGTACTAAATGCAGCAGGACCAGTAAACTGTGTGTGTCCTTCTGTTCAGAGACAGTGGGCGGGGCACAAAGTGTCACTCATCGTGGCGCCGTCCAATAAAGACACTGATGTGACAGTTAAGGATGAACAAGTGACTGACAGAGAGCCCTCCTGCCAGACTGACCTCCATCAGAGTTTATACTTTTATGCTTTACTGATTACCTTATAGATTTCCTGCACATTAGTGAAACATGAAATCCCTGTCTAAGCCCACACTGATTGCTCACTGACACTCATCTTCTTGATCTTTGTTTCTCAAATTATTTCCTAATAATTGCTTTCATTAATTTATTTGTCCTACATACAGTATTAAACTTACATTAGTGACCCTCCAATTGAAATATAAGCCATCCCAACTTCTTGCCAAATAAAAATTATCAGATGTTCATTAAGCCTTCTAATCTTCCTAATGTCATAAGAACTGCTGTGACACAGGTAGAAGTCCTGAGATGATCACTTTGTCAGTTCTGCTCCTCAACTTTGTACCGAGGTCTTTAAATTTGACCTGCAGAACTGGCAGTCTGACCCACATATTTCAGTTATTCAATGGCAACTGCACATGCTTGATAATAACACCTGGATCCTCTGCTGCTCTGGGCACGAGCCAATCTGGCTGTCCACAGAGGCTTTGTACCTGAGTACCCAGAAGGCAACACATCATACAGAAACTCTCTGTGTTTGGAGGAAGATATCAAAGATATCAGAGTGACTTTCCAGCTCTGCAAGACCCTTAAAACAGCTGAACACCTCAAGCTTTGGTGTTGATGATCCTGGATAGTGTACACCTCATACCCTACATTTACAACTGACGGTGACCCACCTGCACACTAAATCTCATGCCAATGACATCTGGGTGAGCCATATTAGTACGAGCCATTGTTGCAATGGCAGTTATTAGTAATAATAAAAAGTTAAATGAAGGAAATAAAAATACATTGACCTGGCGTAAAAAGAGATGGGTGAAGGTTGATGAGCAAACAGTTTGTGAAATTAAATGAAATCAGAAACCCTCTGTCCAGCATGTAGACACTCATGTTTAATATCTTGATCTCATTAGATTGACATGGTGACAGCTCCCACACCAAACCAGAACAAAACAATTACACAAAAGTCTCTGGTCCAAAAACAAAATATATAGAGAGTATGTAGTGATATGTGGATCACAGACTTGTACAAGAAAGAGGGAGGTGAGTCCAGGTTGCCGAAAAACATCTGATTTATTGTTATGAAGACAGGAACAATTGTAATCATTTTCAAACAAAAGCTGTCAGTTCAGCACTCAAAACACACAGCAAGCAAACTGTGACGCTGACGTCATCTTGCATTGGCACTCTTCTTCAGATTAAAAGAGCAGATAGTCTTCCTTGAGGAAAAGACAGAAAATGAGCTCAAGGCCAGGATAGCGAACGGTTTTAAAGCAACTGACACATTAAAGAGTGAGCCTGCGGACTTGTCCTGGGAATGACGCTAAACTGCATCTGGCCCTGCAAGCGGTCCTCCAACTTGCAGGGAAATCATAGGGGTTTGGTGGCAGGATTGGCACTCCAGCCACCGTAAAAAAACTTCACAAAGCTCCGAGACTACAGAAAGGACTCCTTTTTGCTCTTCGCGGGAGTAGCTCTGCTGCAGCCGCCCATAGGAAGTCTACTCGCATCATGAAGGGGATGGGGAAAAGACCTCGGGAGCCCCATCCCCTGGAAGAGTTGAAACCATTGGAGAGCCAGTAGGGTCAGGTCTGTTGGGGATCGGAACTGGTGTGGTGCTGAGGCGTCACCCGATGCACAGCAGCACTTGGGTCCCAATTTGAGGCGGCCCATACAGGTGGGCACGTGGAACGTCTTGTCTCTCTGGCAAGATGATCATCTTCCTCTGCTGTTGAACGAGCTGCGTAAACTCCATATTTCAGTGGAGGCACTCTCTGAGGTGTGCAGACCAGGGACTGGCCAGATCTCTGAGGGCGGGTACACTTTTTATTGGTCTGGTCAATCTGATGGCTGTCATACTCAGAGAGTAGCTGTTGCTGTAGTGGATTGGCTTCTTCCAATGGTGTTCAATGTCACTCCTTTCAACGAGCATATTATGATACTCAGATTACGGCACTCCATGGGTGCCTTGTCTGTTGTCTCAGTGTATGCTTCGACCGCAGTGAGTGATGCCTTGGAGAGGGAGATATTTTATTCACAGCTTCACTCGGTGGTTGATGGCTCCCCACGAGGTGACACTCCTCTGGTCATGGGTGACTTCAAAACAGCCACTGGAACTGACAGGGCTGGCTATGAGGATTGTCTCGGTCCCCATGGTTCTGGTGACCGTGGTGAAAGTGGCTCTATGATCCTTGACTTTGCAAAAGGTCAGGGGCTGTGAATCGCTGGATCCTGATTCCAAAGCACTTGAACCGCATCATTGGACTTGGTACTCCAATAATGGTGGTGCATTGAAGGAGATCGATCACAACCTCATAGGCAGATGCTGGAGGCTGCAGGGTCTACAGAAGTACCCAGTTTGTGAATTCTGACCACAGACTTGTTGTTGCTACTCTTTGGATCCAGCTTAGGTCCAGTAAGTTACCACCAACTAGGAAAATGAACCTGGACTTGGCCAGGCTGTTTCTAATGAGTTTGCATGCAGTTTGTGTGAAGAACTTTCAGATGTGGGAACGACTGTCGATCCTGATGTGATGTGGGAGACCTTCCATGACAAGACTCTTAAGATTGCTGAGGGTTCTGTTGGTGTTACCGGTGTTCCCAGAAGGAGGTGTTTCATCTCGCAGGGCATCCTGGATATCATTGAGAGGAGTCGTAGTGCATAGTTCAATGGCAACTCTGGTCTGTACCGGGAACTGAGAAGGATGGCTGCGAGAGCTCTCAGTGCAGATAAAGAGGCGTTTGTTAGAGGAATCTGTGAGCAAGTCACACACCATCTGTGGTCTAGCGACCCACGTCCTGCTTACAGAGGAGTCGAAGCATTATGCACATCTGAATCTGTTCCTCAGAGTGTCGCAGTCAGGGCAGCTGATGGAACGGTCCTTATGGATGACACTGCAGTTGTGAACTTCTAGGCTGGCTACTTTGAGCAGTTGTTCAAAGCTGATCATCCGGCTAGGACGTTGGATATCTCTTGTCCACGGTTCTTGAGGCTGATCCTCCAATTAGCTGTGAACCACCCAATCTCACTGAGATTGCACAGGTGGTGAACCAGCTGATGGGGTAAAAGGCTGCAGGGATCTGTGGTATCCGGGGTAAACTTCTCCAGGCTGGTGGTAAGGCTGTCCTCCTGGCATTGCAAGCAATCTTTGCTTCCATTTGGGAGACTGGCATCATCCCAACTGACTGGAAAATGGGACTTGTCGTCCCTATCTGGAAAGGGAAGGGTGATCGCCTGGATTGCAGCAACTACAGGGGATAATACTGCTCTCAGTGCTGGGTAAGGTCCTTGCCAGGGTCATCCTCAATAGGATCCATGATTACTTGCTCACCTACAGAATAGTCTGGTTTTATGCTTATGAAGTCTACCTTCGACCACATCCTGGTACTGAGCATTCTCATAGAGCACAAACGCAAATATTGGCAGAGTTTCTTTGCAGCCTTTGTCAATTTTCGCAGAGCATTCAACTCAGTTGATCGAGCTGCCCTGTGGGACATCCTGAGGATTCCCTCGAGGTTGCTGGATTTCATAGCCAGCCTGTACACTGGTACTGTGATTGCTGTGCAGAGTGGAGACAGAACCTCTGCGTTTTTCCCAGTTGATTCTGGGGTTTGTCAGGGGTGTGTTCTGCTCCTACTCTGTTCAATGCTTGCATGGACTGGGTGTTGGGCAAGGTCATTAGGTCCAGCGGCTGTGGGGAATCTGTTGGTGAAGAAGGGTTCAGGGATCTTGACTTTGCTGACGATGCTTTGATCACCACAGAGTCAATGGAGGCTCTGATATGGGCGCTCGAGAGACTGAGACAGGAGTCTGAGTGTCTGGACTTGCGAGGGTCCTGATAAAAACCAAGATCCAGGCCTTTAATGACCTCTTGAGCACGGCTATCAGCAGTGTGTCTGTTTGAGGAGAGAGTGTTGACCTTGTTGAAAGGTTTACGTACCTTGGCAGTGACATTCATGTCTCTGGTGACTCTTCCTATGAAGTCAGTAGACGGATTCAGAGAGCATGGGGGGTCATGAGATCGCTGGAAAGGTGTGTGTGGTGCTCCTGATATCTATGCAAAAGGACGAAGGTCCAAGTCTTTAGAGTCCTGATGCTTCCGGTCTTTCTGTAAGGTTGTGAGACACGGACACTATCCAGTGACCTGAGACGAAGGCTGGACTCCTTTGGTACTGTGTCTCTCCGAAAGATCCTTGGGTACCATTGGTTTGACTTTGTGTTCAATGAGTGGTTGCTCATGGAGTCCGGAATGAGGCACATTACCTGCATTGTGAAGGAGCATCAGTAACCACACTACGGCCATGTGGCGCATTTCCGCCGATGGTGATCCAGCTCATAAGATCCTCATTGTTGGGGACCCGAGTGGCTGGACTAGGCCAAGGGGTCACCCACATAACACCTGGCTGCCACTGATAGATAGTCATTTCCAGAGGGTGGGACTTGACTGTGTGTCTGCCTGGGGGTTGCAAACCACGGTCCAGAGATGTTTCATTGTGTAGTGGGTGCGGCAACCAGTGCCATGTACCAGTGCATGCTTCCCAACTTGACTTGACTGTGGACTTGTAATTGACACGGCAGTGGACAACCAACTCCTTCCTATGTTATATATATATAGTGGAAACTGGCCCAGACACAGACTGGCAGACATCGTTAGTTCACCCAACACACGTTTATTTAGAATATTTACAAATAAAGTGCCACACACAATCCCAAAACGCCCCCAAAGTCCAGGCTTCACAATGCCTCTCTTTCTCTGGTCTGCCTCCACTCCTCTCCTCCTGAGCTGTGTCTTGCCTCCACCCTATTCAAGCATCCCAATGGAGGGAGGCAGCCCCTTTTATACAAACCCGGACATGCTCCAGATGCCTCCCAATTAGCTTTCGCCGGCACTCCCAAGTGTGGCGGAAATACCGGCTACGCACCCTGAAGCACTTCGGGAACCTCTAGTCTTCTTCCCCCCAGCACTTATGGGTGTGGCAGAAGTGCTGAGGGCCAGGGCTCCTAAAGCATTGGGCCCCCCCTGGGCGGTGACTATGGGCTCCTATAGGCTTGAGCCTCTAAGCTCTGTCCTTGTGGTCCCCAAAGCCACCAGGGTGGTTGCCCCCTCATGGTCTGAAGGAGGCGTAAGCCCTCCTCCAGTCCTCTTGGGTGTCCCACTCGACACAATATATAAATCTATATATATATAAACCATTTTTCCTCTTCTTTTCCTTTTTCTTCCCACCCCCACTATATTTTCCAGCTCAACTCTCAATCCCAGCAAGACCAGGAGAAGCTCTTTTTAAAGGCAGATCTGTGTAACACTCACAGGACAATACAGCTGTTCTGCCAGTGGCTCTCATTGATATTACAGAGCTGAATTTTAAGAGTGCACATTCCCTACAGTCCTGCAGATGCCTTAAAAAGATGCTTCTACCCAGCATACCAAGGGAAACTGCTTTTCTCCTAATTCAAACACTCCTTTACAACATCTAATGTTGCATGTGCTTTTTTTTAACTAGATGGCTCAAGTCATTATTTTTCTCCTGTCCAATCAGATCTCTGTGGAACAAAAGATGGAGGAACATGACAAGAGCTTCACTGATCTGATTCGCTGCATTAAGGAAGCCTATAAGAAACTGACTGAGAAGATCAGAGAACAAGAAAAGAGAAATGTGGAGAAGGCTGAAGGAGTCATGGAGCATCTGGAGAGGGAGATGAAGGAGCTGAAGAGGAGAGAAGATGAGCTGAAGGAGCTTTCAGAGACCAAGGACCATCTCCAGTTCCTGCAGGTGAGAGCGACACTTCACAGGGAGTCTGATGAGACTGGGGTGTGTGGGACCTGAGAACATTTATAGTCAAATTCAAAATATCTGAGGACTTTTACAAATGGTAAGGACGGATGATTCAGATCTATTTTATATTTGACTAATATTTGCAAAAAATATGCAAAATCTCAAAGTTCTTAGTACCTTAATCTACATGACAAGCAGGTCAATCTACAGTTGTTTGTTTGTGGAATTAAATTTGAATGAAATTTATTCTTAATAAGAGTCATTTTAAATGACACCACCTGACAAAAAAGACACCAACTCCTTCATATCTTTAAACACTCCTGTCATGTCACCTTCTCATGTTTCTGTCCTTTAACTGATGACATTCAAATCCTTCAGCATTTCCTCACAGTTCAAACCCCACAGTCCAGTCTGGTCTCTCTTCATCTCGAGTTTCTTTTCTGCTGTTTTGTCATTTCTCTAACACACAATATCCCTGATATGATCTATCTATGTAATTAACTGTATCTGCCTCTGCTTGTCTTCTGCCCCCTCAGTCCACTTATCTACAGTCCGATGACTCGCCTCTTATGGGCTTCTGTGTGGTAAGCTTTTTGAAAGCCAAGGACGATGACATGTAATGGTCCATTATAATGAAACATTAAATGAATGAAAAGTAATCTCTCTATCTAAACCCAAGATGACTGTCCACCACTCTGATGTTTATTAAGAGGAGGTCCTTCTCATTAATGTTCCTTTTTATTTCTCCTTGTCCCCTCTTCTCTCCTTATGCAGACTTTCTCATCTTGCTGTGTTCTTCCTGCTGATGGAGACTCGCTCAGCTTCACTGTCACTGCTGACTTTTCTTCCGAGGTCCTGCAAAATGAGCTGTCAAGTCTAAAAAAGAGTCTCCAGAAGATCAGCCACTGGGACATCATGACATGGACTCCACCAGGTACTGTGATTTTCATGTTTTGTTCATGTTTTATTGAACTCCATTAGAAGGACCAGGGTGACAATCACAGGGACACTGAGATGGACTAGCTGAGTGATATTGCACTCTCATATTAAACAGAATTCTTGAATGTTTAAGGTAAATATTTGTTTTTTTATTAGCACAGTGAGACACCAGTTTTTAAACAGCGTTAATGTTACAATGGTATGTCCATCTGTGTTGATCATGCTGTACATTTATGAACCTCAGTGCACCGGACATGCCAATCCTTACATTCCTCTTTCTTTGTTCTTCTTGTTTCTTCTGTTTCTTGGACATTGCTGCCCTCTAGTGGACACTGGATAACATTATGTCCTAACTAAGATGCCAAATTTCATACATTTCATTGCTTTATATATGGTGAGATATTTTTTTCTGTTTACTCCCTTAAAAGCTACTTTTTCATTTCACATTATGATTATTTCCATTTGCTCTGCATAACAATCAACATAAAATAAGGAACAGAAAGTTGAAATAAACTGGCAGGGCCTGCTCAGTGTACAAATGAAGTGTTGTGAACTTGAAAGCAGTGACAACATAAATTAAACTGAATTGGGATCAACTTCAGTGCTTTGTGATATCATAAATCTGAATGAGCTTCTGCTGTCTTCTCTGTCCTTTACATTCTGTCAGATGGGCTCCTCATTAAAAGTTCACGTTAATCCATTTTCCGCCATGCTTCCACAGGCTCATGTGTTTTCTAAGTGTGGTGTCGTATACTCAGACTCATTACACCCACTGACATTAAAGAGAGTTTCACAGAGTGAGAGTATTTCTTCATATATTTTGGTGATAAAGATCAGCAAATCAGAGGAGTGCATTAGAACCCTGACCACTTCAGGACCACCTGAACACTCCACTGAGTGCACATAACAAGTTCACAGGTGAAACACATTAACAGACTTTATAAATTATAAACTATATAATGTCTACATATAATGATACTGTGTGTTTAAACAAATCTGTACGCTAAAGCAGTTCAGCATTGATGAACATAAATTGAACTTAACAATGACTGTCATGAACAGAACTGCTGAGCTGTGGCCAACTGATAACTCAAGAGAGGAAAACAGAAAGTGAGGTGACGAGGGTTAACAGGTCAGACGTGTGTGCACCTTAACTAGAGCTGTCAGAATGAATACATTAATGGCTGAGCTTAATTTAAAAGCCTTGATCCTTAAAATAACACGAAGTTATGATGAGATTCCATAATGTACCATCTCGTTCCTTCTCTGGTCACCTCTTTCTCATTTGACCTGGACTGATCTGCTCTCCTTCTCTCATTTCATCTCATCTCATGCAGTCTGCTGCAATGTCCTGAACTGAACTTTTTACGTTATATGCTATATACAAATGTTTATCCCATACATATCATGGTCAGGAGCATTGCACTTCTCAATTCATGTAGGAATAAGTTGTTAATGGAACAATGGAAGAGACACTTATGATTCTTCTCGGAAGAAAGTTTCATTTTCAAACTAATATTTCAGACATCTCTCTGTGTAAAATCAAAGTAGTACACACACACGACAATGAAGAGCTGGCCATGTTAACATCTGCAGAGTTCAATAAACTGACCTGGCTGGAGAAACCACTGGAACTGTGCAGGTGAGTTATGAGCTTCCAGATGTCTGCTAGTGGATTGCTGTGTTGTTGTTTATGTAATTGTTGAAGTGATGATAAAGTGTCTTGTTATTAAGCTAACTTTCTAACACAGATAGGCAGCTCTTTGTGTGTGGATTATTTGCAAGGAGATTAGATCCTGAGATTTTTAATTTCTGAATTTCAATTACTGCTTTTAGGGTTATTTTATGTAAGTGATCACTTCTTCAAACCATGCATTAAAGAGGCTGAGAACACTGTGGCACCTAAAGCTGTAATGTAATAACAGTTGCCTCGATAAAAAATGGCCTTCTTTTACTAGACATTCATTCTTGAGCTCCTGCAACTGACAGCATTCAACATAAACATGATTAGTCATCACCGAAGCAACTCAATGCGGTGCCCAGTAATGTTATTTATTTCGTAAAATAGAAGCAAAATATTAATAAATACAAACAAGCAAAATTATTAGCAGAAAATTTGACAATAGAATTAGGATTTTGTGACTCAGGTGGTTTGTTATTTTTGCAAGCATTTCAAAATCAGTCTTTGATGTTCCTGTTCGATGCTGCATTGTGGAATTGCCTTTTTTCTATTTCATATTGTGCACAAAAAGAGATCTACTCTGAAATCTGAAAATGTGAACAAACTTGTGTGCCTTAGCAACTGGTTAAGAAGGTTAAAATAATGAGACAGTGGCCTTGAGCAACATTATAGACATGTCCAAAATACTGTCTGTTGTTTGTCAAATATCTGAATGGAATTTCGGAAATCCTCTGAGAGTTATTTCCAGCATATCACAATACTGACATTATTATATTTATAGCTGATCTGATGATGTAGTTCATATAATATAATAATTAACCAGAATCACTTTAGATTAAGTGTCTATAATTACGCTGTACTTACCATCTCATTAGCTGCATAATTACAGGATGTTATTTTTTGTAGTTACTGTGTAATACAGTGTAAAATTATAATTAAGTTAATTAAGTATGTAATTGTTATTCCACAATTTTTCTAAGGAGGTATGCATATTAACTGTGGAATGACTATTACAATTAAGTGCTCAACCAGAGTATAACACAGTAAGTACAGGTAATAACACCTAGTTTATCTGTAATTGTTTTGTGAAATATGCACTGTAATGTGCGATTAATCACAATTAATCGCATCAACAAATTTCAATTAAAAGAAATTAGAAAAATCAATCTACTGACAGCCCTAATCATTGTCCATTCTTCTCTTTTCTTTGTATTTTCAGGTTGTGAAGCTCCAATCCACCCTACAGCATACTGAACCTCAGAGCAGACAGGAGTTTTTACAATGTGAGTCTGTCAATTCATTGAATTTATCATCATTTCACTTTTAATATCTCAGGTCAGGCTTATGATATGAAAGCATTATGTGAGTGTGGTGGGGCTGATGACCTGAAAGTGACAGGGGTCTAATGACTGGTGCATTATGGGATATTGAGATTCAAGACAGGGAGGCAACAAAGCAGTCTGTTGGACTTGAGTCTTTTAAGTGTCAAGTGAACTCATGGGAAATAAAAAAATGAAATCCTGCCAACTGCGCGATATCCACCTCTAACAATAGTCTGACCTCCAGTGTCCTTTGTCCTTTTTCTATTGCCTTATTTTTTTCTTTGCACTTCCTGTGGTTTTTTCTTTCTGCATTCCAGTCATTCCCTTACAATACTGATAATAATAATAAACCATTTATACATCACATGGCTTTCAATGAAAGCAGCTCAGTGTAATTCACATAAAATACAAAATGTCCACCACCATTAACATATACATGTACAGTATATGGATATACAGACACAGCCTAAAGCACTGGATTTAAAAAGAATCTCAAATTTATATGAAATAAGTTAAAGCAGACAACATTGCAAGAGAACAACCATTCTTTTCTCCATGGAAGAGAAACTGTTATTTATTCAAAACGCTTCAGTCAATTCAAACTCAAACTAACAGACACCTCCAGAGTTTCTTAGCCAGAGTGACAGCCTCTCCCAGCAGTGACTTAGCCATCTTCTGTGTGTGTTCATTTGTTCTGTCAGAGACTGTGTGAAGGTGTGTGTACAGTGTGAAGACATGTGTGTGTGACTCGGGAATACACACTACACACTCACACTCACTGGCACATCACTATCGGCACATCTCCTTTATAATTGGATTATTCTACAAATTGGATTGAAGTTTGTCTTTTTCACTTCAGCTCTTTCTGTTGTTTGTCTGTGATGTTGTGTTCCGTTATAAGGAGCTCCAAATCTACCAAATCAGATTCCTGCACATGAAGTACCGGAGAATCAAAGGGATTCGGATTTGGATTTATTGTGATATCCAAAAGTTTATGTTAAATTCCCACAGATTCTTTTATTTTATTTTTTTATTTTATTAATTTTATTACAATCCATACAAAGCAATCAAGTTTTTACAAAAAAAAATTAGTTAAGAACAGATCGATCCCCACCCTGAGAGAGAGAGCAAGCCAAACGGTGTAAAATTTAAGGCTTGTAAACATACCTAAATTAATAAGTTCTCTGTGCTTTATGAACTTATTTTAAAATATTACTGATTAGATCCTGCCATGTTTTGAAAAAGTCTGTACGATCCTCTAACTGAGTATTTGATTTTTCCAATTTCAAATAATATAACACATCAGTTTCCCACTGACTTAAAGAGGAGAGTTTGGGTTCTTCCAGTTTATCAGAATAAGTCTGCGTGCCAAGTGTAGTGAATGCAATCACAATTTGTTTGTCTTTCTCCACTTTAAACCCTCTGGAAGAACCCCAAACACAGCTGTTAATGGGTTAGGAGGGATTGTGAGTCCAAGGCTGTCTGAGAGGTAATTAAAATTTTTGTCCAGAATAATGTTAATTTGGTGCAGGCCCAGAACATGTGACCCAGTGAGGCTGGGACTTGGTTGCAGCGTTCGCAGGTTGGATCATGTCCTGGAAACATTTTGGAGAGTTTTAGTCGAGACAGATGTGCTCGATATATAATTTTGAGTTGTATAATTGTATGCTTTGCATATGGAGCTTGAGTGAATTCTCTGCATTGCTACTTTCCACTCCTTTTCTGATATATTAATTGAGAGATCTTTTCCCAGTGTCCTCTTGGATCTTTGAAAGGAGGGATTGTAAAATGATTTTATATATTGTAGAGATGGAGTCTAAGTCCTTGAGATTGAGCAATATTTTTCCAGCATGGATGAGGGTGCAAGATGAGGAAAATCTGGAAGGTTCTGTTTAACAAAGTTCCTGATTTGAAGATAGTGAAAGAAATGTGTAGCTGGAATGTTAAATTTGGAATGTAATTGTTCATAGGATGCAAAGACGTTGTCTATATAAAGATCTCTAAGCAAGTTAATTCCAAATTTTTCCAGATATTAAAACTGCATATGTTTGTGAAGGTTGAAAGAGGTGGTTCTCTTGCAGGGTGCCACAGATAGAAGCTTCTCCGTCTTAAAATGCTTTCTACATTGGTTCCAGATTCTAAGTGAGTGGAGCACAATTGGGTTATTAGTGTATTGCCGATAACGTGTGTTTATTGGAGCACAGAGCAAGGAATACAAAGAAGTACTGCAGGATTTTACTTCTATTGCGGTCCAAGCCTGTGTATGTTCTTCTATTTGTGTCCAGGTTCTTATCGCCTGTATATTTGCTGCCCAGTAATAAAACTGGAAGTTAGGTAGAGCCATGCCGCCTTCTGCCTTTTGTCTTTGTAGGGTCGCTCTTTTGATGCGTGGATGTTTTGAATTCCAAATAAATGAGGTTATTGTTGAATCTAATTGCTTAAAGAATGATTTATTAATGTATATTGGATGTTTTGAAATAAAAAGGAGCTTAGGAAGAATATTCATCTTAACAGTGTTAATTCTTCCAGCTAGTGTGAGATGAAGGGTTGACCATCTATGCAAGTCTTGTTTAATTTTTTCCATGCAGACGTGAAATTTTGTTGATAAAGAGCTTTATGTTTACTTGTGATGTTTACCCCAGGTATTTAAACTGTTCTGCAATGATAAAAGGTAGGGTGTCTAATCTAATATTATATGCTTGAGAATTCACTGGAAAGAGTACACTTTTATTCAGATTAATTCTGAGACCAGAGATCTTTTGAAATTCTGTGAGTGCTGCTAAGACTGCAGGCACAGAATTTTCTGGGTCCGATATATACAGTACCATGTCATCTGCATATAATGAGATTTTCTGTTCCAGTCCTTCTCTGCTAATCCCCTTTATCTGATCAGTATTTCGACAATGTATTGCCAGTGGTTCAATGGCAATGCAAACAGCAGTGGTGACAAGGGCATCCTTGTCTAGTGCCACGCTCTAGTTTAAAGTAGTCTGAGCAAATGTTATTGATGCAAACTGAAGCTTCTGGGTTAGTATACAGTAATTTAATCCATGCACAAATGTTCGGGCCAAACCCAAACTTCTCCAATGTAGTAAAAGGTATTTCCATTCAATCATGTCGAATGCTTTTTCTGCATCCAATGATAATAATATTTCTGGGGTGTTTGATTTAGTTGGTGAGTATATTACATTAAACAGGCGAAGATTTGAAGATAAGTGTCGGCCCCTAATAAATCCAGTTTGGTCTTGTGATATTACGAGGGAGCACTTTCTCCATCCTTCTAGCTATGATTTTAGAGAGTATTTTAACGTCGTTATTCAGAAGTGAAATTGGTCTGTATGATGCACATTGTAATAAGTCCTTATTTTGTTTTGGAAAACAGTGATTAGTGCTTGGCGAAAGGTTTGAGGAAGAAATTGGTTATCTCTGGCTTCTGTAAATGTTGCTAATAGGAGGGGAGCTAGCTGAGCGGAGAATTTCTTGTAAAACTCTGCAGGGTAGCCATCAGGGCCTGCTGCTTTCCACCTTGGAGTGACTTTATAGCATCTAGTAATTCTGATAATGCAGAGGTTTATCAAGTTCCTCCACACTAAAAGCGTCTATCTGTGGTATCTGTAATGTATCCAGAAATACATTAGATTCTATATTGTCATCTTTAAACTCAGTAGTATATAGGGATTTATATTAGTCTCTGAAAGAGTGCATTATATTTTTGTGTTCGATGATTTTATCTCCGTTCGTGATTAGTGATTACCGAGATTGCGTTGCGCACTTCTTGCTTGTGAATTTGTTGAGCTATAAGCTTATTAGCTTTCTCTCCATGTTCATAATAATGATGTCTGGATTTGTAGATTAGTTGTTCAGTTTCTTTAGTTGTCAAGAGGTTTAATTCTGAATGTAGAGCCTGCCTCCTCTTATGTAGAGTCTCGCTTGGTAGTCTTTTGTGTTCTTCATCTATTTTAGTAATTTCGCTTTTTATCTCTGCTACTTTCTTGGCTTTGGATTTATTTCTGTGGGAAAGATATGAGATAATCTGTCCTCTTAAGATTTTCCCACAGATTCTGTCCCATCAGATGAGCTCTTTATTATTAGGGTCTTGTCAGCACAGCTCCTGATTGGCTCTTGTTAATTGTCTGAGTCGTACTTCTCCCCCAGTTCCACTACACACTCCCAGATTTCCTCACTCGTTTTCTTTTCTCTCTTTACAAACTTCTGTCCTGTCACACTGGACATCAACACAGCACACAGAGACCTCGGTCTGTCTGAAGGGAACAAGAAGGTGACATTTAAGGGGACAAAGGCTGGATATCCTGATCATCCTGACAGATTTGACTACTGTGTCCAAGTTCTGTGCAGAGAGGCTCTGACTGGGACTTGCTGTTACTGGGAGGTGAAGTGCATTGGAGACTTCATGAGGATTGGAGTCGCATATAATGGACTGAGCAGGAAAGGAGAGGGCTGGGAGTGCAGCCTTGGAAACAACAACAAATCCTGGAGTTTGCTTTGTTCTCATTCCAAGTAATTTGTGCATCACAATAACAATACAAGTGTAATCAGCGCCTCCTACAGCTCCAGAATAGGTGTGTATCTGGACTGGCCTGCTGGCTCTCTGTCATTTTACAGCATCTCACCCACAATGACCCTCCTGCACAGGTTCAACACCTCCTTCACTGAGCCCCTCTGTCCAGGGTTTTGGTTTAATGATTACTCCAGTGTAACAATAAGCCATCTGACACAAGTAGACCACTGACAAGTACCCTCCACTGGTCTCTTGATGACCCCACAAGTACAGGCACTTTTTGTGTTTGTAGTTTGGGGTGAAATTAAATTTACAGGATGGGTGGGTTGGGGGGCAGCACCTTTGTAAGTGAATTTGTGGATGAGAATGCGGGGCAAGTGTGGCGAGTGTGGGTTTGAGTAGCCAGTCAAGTGTGTGTGTGTCACAGTGAGGTGTGGTCTGACCAGAAGGGGTCACTGTTGATTCATAGTCAACATTTAAAAAAATTATTTCTTTGTCAGTTACCACACACTTGACATTGGTGCACATGTGTAGCTGCCGCCTTATCCAGGGTTGGACAGAAGGGGTCACTGATTGGTCAGTAGCCACACTACTGCCTCTTGTGACCACTCTAAATTTTATAAAAAGGAAATTGAAAAGATAAAAGCAGAAAGCATTCAGTGAAATCCTTAGCAGTGAAACATGAAAGTAGAGAATGAGAAACAATCAGAGAGTCCGACGAATGGAGACTTTAACAGGAGGACTGAGGGGTGGGACTGAAGTGCAGTGGCGCCTCTAGTGGACACCCGCCATATTACACACATGGGAAAGGTCAGCAGTGAAGGGGGGAGAAAAGAATACAGTGCAGTGTAAAAGAAATAAGAATAAAGTAAAAACACACAGAATAAAACACCTGAAATGAAGAATTTTAAATATTATATCTAAAACTAATATCTATCTATCTATTTAAGATTTAAATGAATTAAGAGCAAAATAAGGTGACACGATCACACAGTCACATGACCTTCAGAGCTGACAGGTGAGCTGATTCTTTGTAGCCAAACTGCCCCTCTAGTGGCCACTCTCAATATTAAATAAATGGCAAGGCTGAGGGGGAGGAAAGATTTGGGTTTGATCAAATGGATATTTAGTGGAGATTTCTTAATAGTGTCATTCCTTTAAGGACAGTGTAGCTTTGTTAGGTTATGTAAGATTCTATATGGGAAAAGAACATTTATTTTAATTAATCTTTTTAATAACAGTTATGTATTAACAAAATACACATTTAATAATTATTTAAATTTTGTTTAATAAACTCCCAATGGTGTTTGGTGAATAAACAATAAGGATGACTGACATTTTCAAATCTGCTCATCTGTGACCTTCTGACTTGTCACCACCTCTGGTCACATCTCCTGTGTTGTCTGATCTGAAGATATAACACTGTATTGATGATCCATTTCTTAGTAGCACTGAAAAGTCAGAATATGCTTTTTAATTCTCAAGACAATGGGGTGAGTAACAAATAAGATGTTGATTTGGATTGAATATTTGATTTGTAAGTCTAGCAGTGAAATCGATCATTTAGACCTGAGCAGTGCTCTCCATTCCACATCTGAGTGTCTGCGCTCTGTCATGTGTCCCGTGTGCCCCTGTGTGTCTGCTGTGTGTCCGCTGTGCCCTCGGATGTTCAGTTACTAATAAAGATGGACATTAAATGGTGAATTTGACACTCATGGACACCACAAGAAGGTGAAGAGCATTGAGGACGGAAGTCAACTGTGATGTTTCGTTTTGGATTTCATTTTGCCTTTTGCTTTTTCTTTAATCTTTTGCTATTTTTATGAATTGTTTTATAAATTGTATTGATTTTGTTGTTGTAGGTATGGTGTGTTGATGTATAGTTTATTAATCTCATGTTTATATGTTTTGTTAGTTTTATTGTCCCTCTTATTTTTTTATGTGTGCTTCATGTGGAGCCCAGGGGGCGGGGTCATATAACACTGCAGCTGGAGCTCCGCCCCCAGGCATTTTTAAGAAGAAGCTGCAGATGAAAGAGCCACTCCAACACTGGGCTCTGTCATGTCTGGTGAGCTCTGCTTTACATTTTGATGTTTGGTGGTCCTTTTGTTCTCCTGCTCAGGTTTAGGTTTGTTGGATTTTGGTCGCTTGAGATTTTTGTTTTATCAAGCCTGCCTTTTTATTTTTTTTCTTTAATTTTTACCATTTTAATTTTATAATTAATATATATTACATTTACATTTACTCACTTAGCAGACACTTTCATCCAAAAGACATTAAAATTGAATTCTTTCTTCATCACAGCGTTGCTGATGTTTTCTTGCTCGAGATCTTTAATTGCTTCACGTTGCTCTCTTTCAGCTCCAATGACGTTTGTCCCGTTATCTGAGCGTGTCATTCTAACTTGTCCTCCTTTACATGTGAATCGCCGTGTGGTGTTGATATAAGAATCAGAGTCTAAGCTGAGTGCCATCTCGGAGTGCACAGCTCTGATTGTCAGACACGTGAAGATTACTCTCCACCTCCTGGCCTGACTTTGTCATTTTTTAACTTGTGAAGGACCAAAATATTCAACTCTGATATTGGAGAAAGGCGGCTGGTGAGGAAACAAATGTTCTTCAGCAAATCTGCCATTTTAGTTCCCCTGCTTTCTTATTGTATCTTCTCATGTTGGTCACTTTGAAATGATTTATCTGTTAGTTGACTTTACTTGAGGTGTCCAGTATTTCTGGTGTAGCTGTGCCAGTATATAGTTGTGCCCACAATGACCAATTTCTTTATGAATGTGCTGGAATATAAGGGGGGCAATATGTGAATATTTGTGTAGAATTGCAGGATGTTCAGCTTCATCTGGCATTTCAGCTTTGCTGAGTCTTGCTCCAGCTCTCACTACTCCATCTTGTGTGACTTGCTCCAGTTTGAAGATCTGACTGTTCTTTATCACACAAGTCCTTTTCTTTAAAGCCTTTAATTCTTCTGGAAGTTCTTGTCGTGGACTGAGGTGGCCAAGTTCTGTTTCAGCTTTAGCCGAGTCTTCTAGTGACATCGGGTTTGGTGTTACCGTCCGTTTGCACCTCTTCATGTGCTTCTTGTTTTTCTAGGTTACCTTTAGATTGGCTGACTTCTACTTCAAATGTTTTTCTTTCATTTTAAGTCTTTAAACTTGAGGAGCCAAGACACTGATTTCTTCAAGCGTCGCCATTCTGAAAACTAAGTGATGAGTTTATTGAGGAACTCAGTCATCTCCTCTATTCTTGTCATGTTGACTGCACAGATTTTAACTTCTGGATCTTCTTTAGAATATGAATTGCTCAGTTGATGAGGTCTAAACCAGGAACACTCAAGGACACTCTTGTCCTGAAGCCACTCCATCATTGTCTTGGCTCATTGCTTCAGGTCATTGAACTATCAGCCCACTCTGAAGCAGGTCTTCTTCAGGGACCTCTCTGTGTTTGGCTGCAGTCTACCTTCCCTTCTTTCTGTCCCATCTCCCTGTTCCCCTGGCATGATGCGGCCACCTCCACTCTTCCTCTTAATTTTGGCATTAGGCAGGTGATGAGCAGTGCCTGCTCTTGTTCAGTGAGTCTCATCAGACCAGAGAGTCTCTTCATGTCCTCAGAGTCCTCTAAACTGTCAAGAGTGCCTTCCGTTAAATACTCAACCATGAACACCTTACTGATGGAGTCCTGCTGAGATGGTCATCCTTCTGACAAAGTCTCCTATGTCAGTGGAGGACATCTGAAGCTCTATTATAGTGACCATTGGATTCTTAGTCACCTCCCTGACCCAAGACCGTTCATGTCCAGTAACTCAGTTTGGCTGGATGGCCAACTCTGGGAAGAGTCCTAATGGTCCTAAAAGTCTTCTGTGTCTCAATTTCTGAAGCCACTGTGCTCCTGCGGACACTAATAAGTATTAGAAATGATTTGATCCTCTCGCCCTGATCTCCATCTTACCAGAATGTGATCTTTGTGGAGGTCTACAGAGAGTTCTTTGGACTTCATGGCTTACATTTTCTCCTCAGATGCAGTGTGAATTGTAGGAACTTCAAGACACAGAAATGCAACTGACTTTCTAAACGATGGCCACTCAGTTCAGTGGTGGACTCCACTCAAGTTCTGGACATGTCTCAAGCAGACAGGATGGACCAGAGTGCAGTATGGAGTGACACAAGAAAGGGTCTGAATACGTCTAGGAAGGAGAGAGTTCAGTTTGGGATTCAGAATAAATTTATTAACCTTTCTGTTAACACGTTTTCACTTTGTCATGATGAGTTATTGAATGTGGATTCAGTGGGAAAAAATGGGAAATTCATCCATGAAAAATTAAATCCATAACACAACAAAGTGTGAAGAAAGAGCCTGAAGACTTTCTCAATTCACTGTATTTTGAGATATGACACTTAAATTGAGAGGTTGCATGGTGGCACAGCACAGCGCTGCTGCATTCTAACAGTCCTCACCTCCACCTTTGTTATTACAGACCTTCACATCAGGACAATTGCTCCTCGTTGGTGTCTTAAAAATCAGCTTCTGGTTATGTTCACAAAATCCTGTTCTTCTAATCCACAAGTTGCCAGGTTAGCTCAATTCATATTTGGGCAATTCAAGCCCACCAGGAGTATAATATCTCCCTGTAAATTTGCTTTTTTAATATAATTTAACTGTTTAACTCTAATCAGCATTGTCTGTAACACCATCCTAATATGAGACCTCAATCTCTGAGGAAGAAAAGTCAGATCCACACATCGACACTGAGACGCCGCTCTCCACCTGACTGAGTTGAACTTCTCTCTGACATCAAAGGCGACTCCTCCATCATTTTGGTTTTTCCTGCCTTTCCTGACTGATGTGTTCGACTCTGTGCTACACCTGCCTGACTCTGCTCTGAGATATTTGTAAATTTACATTTATTTATTGGGCTGATGTCTTTATCTGACATTTGTGGTACAACTACTTCCATTTCTCAGCCAGGTGAAGTGACCACCTCAGGGTCAGACAGTGGTGTTAGGAGTGGGACTTGAACCAACAACATCTGGGTTTGAAGGCCAAAGCCTTCACCACCACAACACACAGCTTCACTATCTATCTATCTATCTATCTATCTATCTATCTATCTATCTATCTATCTATCTATCTATCTATCTATCTATCTATCTATCTATCTATCTATTTACAAATATTTATAGCAATGAAATGCATTGCATTTTTCATTCCAGCAGATGGTGCATCATTTTACTACTACAAATATTTGTAGTAGTAAAATCCATTTGTGCCATCTGTTGGAATGACAGAGACACAGACTGACACTTGTTTTTTTATTAAAGTGAATGAACTCAGTTCTTGTATTTAAATTGCACTTCTCATCACTGTCTACATACAGGATTTCTTTATATCTGACACTGACCAGCCACTAAGTTTACAGTCAAACTGGATAATTCAAAATGAACTTTTTAAACCTAAATGAAGCCAGTAACCTCTCATGATGTGACTTAGAGTTACAGTGCCACACTTTTCATGTCATTGCTCTCCTGTAGATCTCCATGTAGTTTCTCTCGTTTTCTTTTGGTCTTCTTACAGATTTGTGCCATTCGTCCCCCTCAAGTTCTCTTTTCTGTTCAGCTGACTCTCCCTGTTATTTGTTTTTATATTTTTCATCAATTCAGGAAAACTCCACAACATCAGGAGAGTCCATAACTCAACTCTTATCTCATAACACAACACACGTCTCCCACACGAAGGTTTCAGTTTCCTCACATGGAGCTGCAGCCTCTCATCCCCAAAGACCTCAGTTCAAATGCTGGTCCTGGTCCTGTATGGATGTGTGTTTTCTTCACATGTCAGCAGGTCCCAAAGATTTCAATAATTGCCTCAGATGTCATTCTTGTGTGAGTGTTGGGGGACTGGGGGTCCTGCAAAGGACTGCAAGGTGGGTTCCTGCCTTGCTATCTGGGCTGCCAGATTAGGCTCTTCAAGACCCTCACTTTGATTAAGGGGATAAAAAAAGATGGAGAGATGGATTATGTTGTCATGGAGACAGAGATGTGACACGGATCAAAGTGTGGAGAGGAGATCACACTTTCTTTCTTTCCTTCTTTTTTTCTTTCTTTCTTTCTTTCTTTCTCTCGTGAGAGTGGTGAATGGGCAGAGCTCTGTGAGAAAGTGAGAATGAGAGCGGGAGAGTTTGAAGGTTTGTGATTTTACTGTTTGTTTTTCCTGATTTTTTGTTCTTAATTGTTATTCTGTCTCTAACTGTTTATCTTTTTGTTGGATTGGTTTATTCTGAGGAAGGCCAGAATGGCCTTCTCAGGAGGAGTCCGTTTTCGGAACGGTGGTTTCAAAAAACTCACCAAACAACATGGAATGAGCAGCTCGGTGGTAGTGTTTGTTGCTGCAACGGATTTTGTCCATAGATTGGTAGAAAATGGAGTTGTTATAAAGGACACTTTAACTCCTGTAATGCCTCTTACAACTCCAGCAAAAAAGATTACACTATCTAATGTACCTCCTTTACTATCTAACGAGACCCTGGAAAGAGAGCTATCTCGCTATGGACCGTTAATCTCGCAGATTAAACGAATACCTTTGGGATGTAAAGCACCCCAGTTGAAGCATGTGATGTCTTTTCGGAGGCAAGTTTTAATGATTTTAAAAAATACATCAGATGAGTTAAACGTAGCGTTGAGGTTCCGAGTGGATGGTTACGAATACGTTATCTTTGTCACCTCGGAACCGATGAAATGCTTTAAATGTGGCAAAGCTGGTCATGTAGCTAGAGATTGCAAAGATGTTGTTAAACTGCAGAATTAGGCAAGCAACTGACCCCAGATGAGACCCCCGACCGCCCTGGGGATCAGACGGATGCGGCAGAGACGGCGTCTGCATTTAATAACACAGCGGAAAGTAGCGGCGGGATAGCTGTTGCTCAAAATGAAGACGCTGCTAGCGATCAGACTGCGTTGGTCCAATTGATCAGCGATTCACTTAATGCCGATCCCAAACTGAATAGGGATAATGAAAACCAAGACCTCCCTGTATCAGAGTCTGGAAACACTGTTAATGAGTCGGGTGTTTTGGAGGTATCGGACTCTACTATAGAATCAGTGGTCCCAAGCATATGGGGTGATATGGAAATGGAGTGTGTCGGCTGCGACAGTACTTTCAAAACACCGAAGGCTGTTAAAAGACACTGTGGGGCAGACGAGCAAGTTGCTTTTAAAAAAAGAAGCTTTGAAGAGACTGCAGCTGCGGCTGACACTGAAGCGTCCTCGGTTTCAGATTGTGGGGAGGACGGGTATTTAACTGATTCCTCTGTTGTGTCAGAAAGTAGTCAGGACACCACAGAGGGATATGGATTCTACAGAATTAGAGCCTTTCTGGTTGAAACAAAGGGGAAAAGAGTGGATGTACAGAATTTTTTTCCGGATGTTAAATTATTTATTTCCTCCGTTAAACGGTTAATGAAGCAACGATCGGGCACTGAGGTTTTTTCAGACAAGGAGGGGTGGAGGCTTCGAAGTATTTTAAGAAAGTTACGTACCACTGCTAATTTAACAACTTGTTAACAATGGCTCAAAATCTGCAATTCATATCTTACTTAATGGTATTATAGCATTTTTGTTGGTTGCATTATCAATTTTAACAATGTACGATTTTAAAATTGGGAGTCTTAATGTTGCAGGTTGTAAGAGCCCTCTTAAGATCGCGAAAGTGTGCGACTTCCTGAGAGGGAAGCATCTGACAGTGGCTTACCTTCAGGAGACGCACAGTGAAACTGCTCTAGAAATTGAGTGGCAGAAATGCTGGGGAGGAGACGTTTTTTTTAGTCATGGGTCAACACGCAGCTCTGGTGTTGCCATTGGTATATCTAAACAAGTGTGTCCGACATCGGTGTCTGCCTTCGAAGTGATAAAAGGGCGGATGCTTAAAGTAAAAATTGACTTGGACAACAGCAGGTTGGTTTTTATTAACGTTTATGCACCAACAATTGGCAGTGAAAGAGTGCGCTTTTTTAAATGTCTTGAGCGTACTTTATCAGAGTGTGACCCGGATGAATGTGTGTTTTTAGGTGGGGATTTTAACTGCACCCTTAATGATGCACTGGACAGAATCATGCAGAGCCCCACCCGCGATCTGCCAGAGAGCTGAAAGCGCTCATTGAGCGATATGAATTGAAGGATGTGTGGAGGGCTCTGAATGGGGCGACAGGCAGTATACGTGGGCACAGGTGCGTGGTGGCACCCTTTCACTTGCCAGGCTTGATCGGTTTTATACTTTTAACCATCATCTTAACCGTTTTAATTCATGTGTCATTGTGCCAACAAGCCTTTCTGATCATGCATTAGTTACCTGCAATGTTCTTCTTCATCTTTAAAGTCAAAAAGCTCTCATTGGCATTTTAATGAGCTTTTATGTCAGGACTCCCATTTTAAAAATTGTTTTAGGTACTTTTGGACACAGTGGGGTGAAAGGATATGTCAGTTCTCTTCTCTGAGTCAGTGGTGGGATGTTGGTAAAGTGCAGATTCGCCAGTTCTGTCAGCAGTATACTCTGAATGTCACAAGGAGTTTGAATGATTCTATGAAAGCACTGGAGGAAGAGATAGCAGCACTCCAGCAGGACTTGGACTCCTCTAAGGGCAGTGAGAACCTGGACATGATAAAAGTGAGAAAGGCTGCCCTCGCACAACTGACTGATTATAAAGTACAAGGTGCTTTGGTTAGAGCCCGTTTTCAAGCGGAAACTGAGTGTGATGCTCCAACCAAGTACTTTTTTGGGCTGGAAAGAAAACAGGGCCAAAGCAGAATGATTCATTGTTTACATGACCCCTCTGGAAGTGAGATGAGAAGCTCTTCTCAAATTAGGGCATTTGCCGTTGATTTTTATTCTAAGCTTTTCTCATCTGAGCTGATGGAACAGGACCCTGCTTGTTGGGTTTTACTAAGGGACTGCCGCAGGTGCCAGTGGAGGAGTTACCAGCCTTACAGAGAGGCTTACCCTTGAAGAACTCTCGGGCATTGGCAAGTTTAAACACTGGGAAAGCTCCAGGTATTGATGGACTTACTGTGAATTCTACAGGCTGTTTTGGGAGTTCATCGGACCAGACCTACTTGCGGTTCTTCAAGAGTGTTTAGATAAAGGTCTCCTCCCTTGAGCTGTAGAAGAGCTGTTGTTGCCCTCATTCCAAAAAAAGGAGATCTCTGTAATATTAAGAACTGGAGGCCAGTAGCCTTGCTTTGTACTGACTATAAAATATTTTCTAAAGTGTTGGCTACGAGAATGAAGGAGGTGTTGGGTCATGTCATTCACCCTGATCAGAGTTACTGTGTACCAAACAGGTCCATATATGACAACATCTTTTTTTATCAGGGATACATTTGAAATCTGCAAATTGTTTGGTTTACATGGTGGTCTAATTTCCTTGGACCAGGAGAAGGCTTTTGATCGGGTGGAGCATCAGTACCTTTGGCGAGTACTAATGGGATTTGGTTTCCCACCCTGCTTTGTTTCCATGGTCCGGGTGCTCTACAGTGACATTCAGGGTGTACTGAAAATTAATGGTGGGCTGAGCGCCCGTTTAAAGTAGATAGAGGGATTAGACAGGGTTGCTCTTTATCTGGCATGTTGTATGCCCTGGCTATAGAACCCCTGCTGATCAAATTAAGGAAAGTGGTGGGTGGACTGACTGTTCCTGAGTGTTCAGTGCCTTTGAAGGTCTCAGCATATGCAGATGATCTCGTAGTATTAGTTGGAACACAACAAGATGTGGATGGGCTGGTATCTGTGCTGGATGAGTTCCAAAAAGAATCATCAGCTAAAGTCAATTGGACCAAGAGCTCTGCAGTACTATTGGGTAACTGGATGGGTCCTTTTCTTCATTGCCTTCTGGACTGAAATGGACAAGAGATGGTCTTAAATACCTGGGATTACATCTAGGAGGCATAAACAGTGACAGTAAGAATTGGGAAGGCGTTACAGAAAAGGTCAGAAACCGTTTACAACGCTGGAGATGGCTACTTCCCCAACTGTCTTATAGAGGATGGACGCTGATCATAAACAACCTTGTCGCATCTGCTCTATGGCACAGGTTGGCATGCCTGGAACCCCCACCTGACCTGATTACTGAAGTGCAAAGAGAGTTGATTAGTTTTTTTTGGAATGGGAAGCATTGGCTGTACCGAGGTATTTTGCATCTACCCAGGAGTGCAGGAGGACAAGGACTGGTGGACATTTTTAGCAGAAAAATGCGTTCAGACTGCAAACTCTGCAAAAACTGCTTTATGGTCATATGGCTGTGTCCTGGAAGCCACTAGCGTGTGCTCTCGTGCCAAGTTGGCAACCTGAAATTGGACCGCGCGCTTTTCTTAATGGACAGTGATTCCTTCCCCATAGGTAATGTTTCAGATTTTTATCGAAGTATATTGAGAATCTGGCAACAGTTGGATTGTCGCATTGAGGAAAGATCCTTAAATTTATATTGGACTTTAGAATTGCCAGTTGTCTCTACCATGGCTGTAGAATCAACATCTCTGAAACAACGCCTGATCAGAGCTGGTATTCTACAAATTAAACATTGATTCAACCACAGCTACTCAGTTGGCTGAGCGCAGAGTCAGTGGCTGCAGCTTTAGGTCTGAATCAGTGCGCACAGCAGAAAGATTTTTTTTTTTGAATATACCTTCAGCTGCTAAGGATTTATTGAAAGACTTTTTTAATGCTACAGATTACCCAGAGCCTTTGTCTGCATTTCCAAATTTGTTAATTAATGCCAATGAGAACTTGATGGGGGAAAATGGCAGGAGAAGAACTAAATATCTTCCTTTTGACTCTGCAGAAGGGAAGGAGCTCTATAAAGTGTGTGTCCAAGCTCGATATCAGCCCCAACTATGCAGATACCCGGATACACCCTGGAGGGATAAATTGGGAGGGTAGAGGGTGTCGGCCCCATTTGGGAGAGTCTGTACAGTCCACCATTGAATAAGAGAACTGGCGATCTGCAATGGAGAATTGTTCATGGGATTGTGGCAGTTAACTCTTTTTTGTCCTTAATTAACCCCAACATCTCAGAGCTGTGTCCTTTATGCCAACAGAGAGAGACTGTTTCACTGTTTACTTTACTGTTTTAGGATTCAACCTCTTTTATCTGTACTTGACAGTGTCTTTAATGTTTTGGGTGTTTATTTTACCAATCAGATTTTTATATATGGTTTGGCTAATGTGAAAGCAAAAAAGAATGTTGGCAGATTAGCAAATTTTTTATTGGGACAGGCTAAGCTTGCCATTTATATCACGAGGAAGAAAAAATTAAGAGTGACAGGGAGTCTGACTTGGTGGGTTTCTTTAAAGCACAATTAAAAATAAGAATTTTATGAGATTTCAAGTTTTATACGATGACCATAATTTGCATACATTTATAGAACAGTGGTGTGCAAATAACGCAATTTGTAAAATTGTTAATGACGAGTGTGTTTTTGTTTTGTGAATTAACTATTAGGATACTACAGCAAAATACGCATTCATAGGTTACATAGGATGTTCTTTTTTATTGATGGTTTGTTGATTTTGTAATGATTGTTGAATGTTTAATAAAAGGTATTTTAAAACTCAAACTCTTTCTTTCTTTCTTTCTTTCTTTCTTTCTTTCTTTCTTTCTTTCTTTCTTTCTTTCTTTCTTTCTTTTGTGTGAGTTTGGGTGGGCAGAGCTCTGTGATAAAGTGAGAGTCGGAGAGTTTGAAGGTTTGTGATTCTGCTGTTTGTTTCTTTTCCTGCTTTTTGTTCTTCATTGATATTCTGTCTCTATCTATTTATCTTTGTTTTGGGGTCTTTTATTTTGAGGAAGGTCAGAATGGCCTCCTCAGGGGGTGTCCGTTTTCTGGACGGTGAATTTGTAAAGCTCACCTGCCAACCTGGAGTGAAGCTAATGCCAGAAGCGACCTCCTGTTCTCCAGTAGACTGTGTGTTAGCTGTAGGGAATGTGGCGGGCTGTGAATGTTCGTTCAGCCTCACCAGTGACCAGCGTGCTGCTTGTGTTCGTTGCTACAACAGAATTTGTCCACAGATTGGTAGATCATGGAGTTGTTATCAGGGAAACTTTAACTTCTGTAATGTCTCTTATTACTCCACCAACAAAGATCTCCTTTTCTAATGTCCCTTCTTTTCTCTCTAACGAGACCCTTTAAAGAGAGCTGTCTTGCTATGGACCATCAATCTCGTAGATTAAATGAATACCTTTAGGGTGTAAAGCGCCCCAATTGAAACAGGTGATGTCTTTAAGGAGGCAAGTTTGAATGATTTTAAAAATACAGCGGAGGAGTTCAAAGTGGCGTTGAGGTTCTGATCACGAATATGTTATCTTTGTCAGCTCAGGACAATGAAATGCTTTAAATGTGTCAAAGCTGCTCATGGAGCAGGAGACTGCACAGACATTTATGAGGCTACAGATACAGGTAAACAACTGACCCCTGATGAGACCCCCGGCCCCCCTGGAGATCAGACAGATACGACAGAGAAGGTGTCTGCAGTTAATAACACCGCAGGGAGTAGCAGAGGGGCTGCTGTTGATCAGAATGAAGACGCCACTAGTGATCAGTCTGCGTTGGTCCAATTGATCAGCGATTCACTTAATGCCGACCTCAAAGTGATTAAGGATAATAACAATCAGGACCCCCGGTATCGGAGCCAGCCGACACAGCTAGTGAGTCGGGGGTCTTGGAGTCCTCGGGCTCTGTTAATGAATCGGTGGTCCCAGGCATACGGGTGGATACGGACATGGAGTGTATCTGCTCCGCCAGTCCTCTCGACATACCAAAGGCCGTTCAGAGACACGGTGGGGCAGATGAACAAGTTGCTTTTAAAAAGAGGAGCTTTGAAGAGGCTGAGGGTGCAGCTGACATGGAAGTGTCCTCAGTTTGAGACTACAGGGCGGACGCTGATTTAACGGACTCCTCTGTGGTGTCAGAAAGCAGTCAGGACACCACAGAAGGATTTGGATTCTACAGAATTGACAAAGAGGAAAAGAGTGGATGTGCAGAATTTTTTTTGCGGACATTAAATTATTTATTTCCTCTGTTAAACGGTGATTGTATTGAGTTAGCACTGAGGTTTTTTCGGACAAGGAGCAGTGGAGACTTAAAATTTTTTATAAAAAGTTATATGACTCTGCTAATCTAACAACCTGTTAATATGTCTCTGTATTCTGCACTTTTTATATTACTCGCTGTTATTCTAGCACTTCTCCTTGTTTTCATTATCTATTTAACCAAAGAACGATTTTAAAATCGGGAGTCTTAATGTCGCTGGTTGTGAGATCCCCCTTAAGATAGCACAAGTGTGTGACTCCCTGAGAGTGAAGCATAAACACTAGTAAAGCCCCCGACACTGATGGGCTCACTGTAGAATTTCACAGGTTGTTTTGGGGTCAATGGCATTGGACCTGCTCACTGTTCTTCAAGAGTTGCTTTGATAAAGGTTTACACCATGATCTGTAGAAAACATTTGTTGTTGGCCTCATTCTAATACTTGTGGTCCGTGTAGCATTAAGAACTAGAGGCCAGTAGCCTTGCTTTGTGCTGATTATTGTCGAGAGCATTGGCTATGAGACTGAAGGAGGTTTTGGGCTGTGTGGCCCACCCTGATCAGAGTCACTGTCTACCAAACAGGTCCACATATGACAACATTTTTTTATTAAGGATACATTTGATATCTCCTACCTGTTTGGATTACGTGCTGATCTCATTTCCTTGGACCAGAAGAAGGCTTTTGATCAGGTGCAGCACCAGTACCTGTGGTGAGCACTAATGGGATTTAGATTCCCACCTTTCTTAGTTTCCATGATTTAGGTGTTGTAGCAGATTGCCAGGGTTATTACCTGGCCGGGATACTTGGTGGGACCGGAAAGAGACATTTATAGCTTCTGGGTCATGAGAGGGCAACCGCCCTGGATAAAAAGAGGACCACGGGTAAAAGGGACAAAAAGAGTTTAACCCATTGGGACCAGTGGCCACCGCCAGGGGGCGCCGTAAGCCTTATCAGACTGGAAGAATTGTCACTTCCGCCACACCAGGCAAGATGGCGGATGAATCTGCCAGGGACACCCAGAGTGGTTCCGGGGCAAAGGGCAGCACTTCCGCCACACCAGGAACTGCTGCCGGAAGATCGTTTCCAGCCACCTGGAATGCAACCGGGTGGGAATAAAAGGCGCTGCCTCTTAATAGTCGAGGAGCAAGAGTTGGGAGAGGGAGCAGGACGAAGCTCCCAGGAGGAGAAGGGCAGCCAAGGACATTGAGAGAAGCCTGAAAACAGGAAGAATTAGTGTTGAGTACACTGTTTGTGATTTGGACTGTGTTTATTTTGGCACTTTTCCACTGCATAGTACGGCACGACACGGTTCAGTTCAGCTCACTTTTGGGGGGTTTTCCACTGGGAACAGTACCTGGTACCTGGTCCTTTTTTTTAGTACCACCTCAGCCGAGGTTCCAAGCGCCGAACCGTTACCAAAACGTGACGTGTAAACTCTGCTGGTTTACTGATAGGCCGGAGAAAATCGTCATTACTGCGTCACTGAACTTACGACACGAGACACAACAGACCCGCTAGATTTTTAGCACAGCCAGCGAAGGTTCGGACGCACCATTTTGTTTTAACCAAAAATGGCTGGTTCGTGGTCTATTGAGGAAGTACAGACGTTCCTCTCGTTGGTAGCCGAGAAGCGGATCCAGCGAGAGCTGGATGGGCGACGCGGAATGAAAAAGTTTTTCAGGAGGTCGCTAAGCTCTTGGGCGCACACGGCTACCATCGGACTTACAAACAGTGTAGAGACAAGTTAAAAAAAATGAAGAGCGACTACAGGAGTATAAAGGACCACAACAGCCGGAGTGGTTCAAACAGGCGCTCGTGGAAGTGGTTCGACCAAATGGACGCAATCTACGGAGATAGACCAGCGAACAATGGAAGGGAGGGTGTCCTGGACTTGGCCACGCCATTGTTGGACTGGGCCACGCCATTGTTGTTGGAGAACACGATCGAGGATGGTACGTTGTGTTAATATAACGTTTGAAATCTTAACTTTACTGAGTTAATTGACCGTCGATTCTTATTTTATATCGCAATTTGACTGAAAAATCATGGCCTAATGAAGCACGAAGTCCTAGTAGCTAACATTTATCAGTGGTAGTGCTATTGTTCATGATGTTCATGTTTTTTTTTTTGGTGTGTTGCAGTAAGTTGTGCATTCCCAACTGATTAGACAAACTGCGTTTCAGACTCATTGTCCACAATCGATTCACTTGCAATTTTTTCTTCATGCAACGACGACTCCTCTTCCCAAGCGGTGCTAGCAGCGTCTCCACCACACCCGCCAACACCATCACCATCAACCTCCAGCGGCACGACGACACCACAGCGTGTGGTAACGGGTATGATACAAATTTGATATTTCATATATCATAGTATGTACAAATAGGATATCACACTATAGGATATATATCCTATATACCGTGTCTCATGAATTCCTGTTGCTTACCATAAATAGTATAATATTACCATATAATGCCATAAATACTGTAAATTTCATTGAGTAAAATCAAAATAATTAAAAAAATAATTTCTCCCATTTTTACTCCAATTCTCTACGCTTTGGTCCAGGCAAGAGGAAACGGAGCCTGCACTATCAGGAACATCTTGCTGCATTGAGAGAGATGCAGGTGGCAGACATTCAGCAGCAGGAGCTGAACCGTGCCAAGAGGGAGCGGCACTTGCAGATGGCACTTGAAGAGGCCAAACAAGCGAGGGAGCAGGAAGCGGCCTTGAGGGCAGAGGAACACTCTCAGACGGCTGCTTTCAATCAAGCATTCCTTAATGTTATGGGGATGCTTGTCCAGGCAATGAGTGGCCGACGGGAATAGGAACTCTCTTGCTGACTAATCCCATAGGCATGTGTGTGTGTTTGTTTTTTGATACTGTTTGCACTACATGTCTGCACACTGTTAACAGTTTCTTATGTATATACTTATGTATATACTTTTTGCACTTTGTATTTTTTTTAGTGTTTTCTGTTCATATTTTTACCTTTTATAATTGTTTTGCTTTAATAAAAACAATCTGATCAAATACGTGTACCCCAAGACTATATTAAAGATTTATTATTGTATGAGCAGGTAATGTACCTCTTGATAAAGACAAATGATTAATGCCGCCACGATACAAGCCAAAACAATTTAAAAAAACAAGGAATACATTGTAAACTTTGAAATGTTGTTTAAAAATTTATTGATAATACACTTTACAGAACATGCAACGTGAATAGTTAGCTATTCAAGTCACGCATCAGACCTGCACGGACATCCCTGCCCTCCTCCTCTACAGCCTGTGGCACTGCCACCACAGTCTCTGCTGCTGCGGGTAAATCCCAAGCATTCTCATAGGTCTCACCATGACTCTCACAAAGGTTATGTAGAGCACAACATGTCAGCACCATGGACTTCACAAGGTTGACAGCACAGTCATTTCTTTTCATAATGCATCGCCATCTTCCTTTTAATCGACCAAAGGCATTTTCAACAACTACGCGTGCTCTGCAGATTTTCATGTTGTAGACCTGCTGTTCTGCTGTCAGGTGTCCAGTGTCAATGAATGGTTTTAAGAGCCAGTTCTGCAAGGGATAGGCAGAGTCTCCTAGAATGTAGTAGCCAGCAGTCACCCCACCTATGTTTCTGGTGTTAGCTGGTATGTGGTTTCCACGGCTTGCCAACTCCCACAGTGTTGACAGTCTCAAAACCCGAGCATCATGCAGGCTTCCAGGAAGTCCCGTGAAAACATTCCAGAAAAGTCCCGTTCCATCCACAACACCTTGAAGGATGATGGAGTGACAGCCTTTACGGTTGAAATAGTCACAGTGATATTCCTCTGGTGCTATGATGGGGATGTGTGATCCATCAATAGCACCAATACAGTGTGGGAGCCCCCGCCTGTTCTCAATGTAGGCAGCCATTTCTTTAAACCTTTCCTGATCTGGATAACAAATTAGCTCTGGTACCAACAGGGTTTCTGCTGCTGCACAGAACTCCTGAACACACCGACACACAGTTGTTATGCTTACACCAAAAAGATGTCCAGCACTTCTGTACTCAGCACCGGTTGCAAGCTTCCACAGTGCGATGGCTATTCTTTTCTTTAAAGGTACACACACACGGAAGTTTGTGTCCCGTCTCTCCATCGCTGGACACAGTTTGTTGCATAAGTGGATGAATGTTTCTTCAGACATTCGAAAATTCTCCAGCCACTGAGTGTTTGTAAAACCGGAAACTATCACATCCCACCACTCTGAGGCACGGTTAAATGTCCAAACAGATGGTCTGTTGCAGCAATTTTTTGCAAAATGTGGAAGATCTGTAATATACAGAATCAGCATTTTAATGTTACACTGGCAGTTAAGTTCATTTTATGCTTTGCAACAGTGAGAAAAGTTAGCTAGTGTTGTGCTTTTTTTAGATGCTTACCCTTGCGCGTCGTCGAGCTAAAGTGTTGTCGTTGTCTGCGTGTTGTTGTAAAAGTTCCAAAACTCTCTTGTTTTTTTTAGCTGTGTTTTCTTTGGCTGCCATCAGCCTCTTTTGAAACAAACTACTTTGTCTTGCTGTTAAAAACATCCACATGCCGAGAATGAAGAACACCATTCCGTCGATATGCTCCATTGTTGTGTGTTTGTTTGTGGCGTGTTTACGATGATGTGACGGCAGTAGAGGCGGCGCAACTATAACGACACGTGAATAATCCGCCCACTCTAAAGCGGTACTAAACTGCAGTCGAAACGCAAACTGAGCCGAACTGAGCCGAACCAAGGTGAGCTGTACTGAACCGTGCTGTGCCGTACTATGCAGTGGAAAATGTTAAATAAACGTGTGACTTTTATAATGATGTGGTTTCCAACTGGTGGTGTCCGGGCAAATCTCACAGGGTATAGTGACATTCAGGGTGTCCTGATAATCAGTGGTGGTCTTAGTGCTCTGTTTAGAGTTGATCGAGGGGTTAGACAGGGTTGCTCCTTGTCAGACATAAGCCCTCACTGTGAAGACCCTGCTCATCAAATGAAGGACACCAGTGGCTGGATTGTCTGTCCCTGGGTGTGCAGCTCTTTTGAAGATCTTGACATATGCAGGTGACCTCACAGTGGTAGCTGCAAAGTGACAAGATGTAGATGGGCTGCTATCTGTGCTGGATGGGGTCCAAAGGGGGTCCGCAGCTCATGTGAATTGGACTAAGAGCTCTGCAGTATTACTGGGAATCTGTAGGGGTCCTTTACCTTCACTGCCATCTGGACTGAAATGGACAGGGGATGGTATGAAGAACTGGGAGGAATAAACAGGGATGATAAGAAATGGGGGGGAGTTGTAGAAAATGTCGCAAAGTGACTACAATGCTGACGATGGCCACTCACCTGACTGTCATATGGAAAGGCAGACGCCAATAAGAAACAACAGCGTGGCATCTGCTCTCTGGCACAGGTTGGCATGCCTGGATCCCCCCTGATTTGATTACTGAAGTGTAAAGAGAGTTCATTAACTTTATTTGAATGGCAGACATTGGCTGAATGAAGGTGTTTTGTACTTGAGCAGGAGTGAAGGAGGACAAGGACTGGCAGACATTTGTAGAAGAAGAAATGATTTCAGGCTACAAACTCTGCCAAAGCTGCTCTCTGGTCATACGGCGGTGTCCCTGAAACCATTAGTGTGTGCCCTCCTGTGCCAAGTGGGTGACCTGAAATTGGACCGAGCGATTTACTTAATGGACGGTGGCTCCTTCACCATTAGAAATGTTTCAGACTTTCACTGAAGTGTGCTGAGAATCTGACAACAGCTGGGCGGTCATATTGAGGAAAGTTCTCTGAATTGATATTGGACTTTAGAAATGCCAGTCGTCTCTAACATGGCAGCAGAGCCAACATCTCTGAGACGACACCTGATCAGTGCTGGCTTTTTACAAATCAAACATCTGATTGAACCGCAGCTCCTCAGTTGGCTGAGCGCACAGAAGGTGTCTGCAGCTTTAGGTCTGAGCTCTTTGTGCCCAGCAGAGAGGTTTGGAGGACAGATTTGAATGAACACTGTAAAAAGTAAATCTTGCATGTGTGGAAAATAATAATAAAAAATAGCTAACTATACACAAAATAATAATTACCTTAATTCATAAAAATGGGTTTTACACTTTTTATTGAGTATTTAATTCGAATTCATTAAAAAATTCAAGAATAAAGTTAACTTATTATTTTTCTTAAAATGTAAACATTTTTAATAACTTATTCTAAGTAAAAAAAAACTATACTGTGAATTGAACACATTTAAGTTAAGTTAAATTTAATGACACGAGAGGAGTCAGATGAGGTGGCTCGGGCATCTGATCAGGATGCCTCCTGGACGCCTCCCTGATGAGGTGTTCTGGGCACGTCCAACTGGAAGGAGGCTTTGGGGAAGACCCAGGACACGCTGGATGTCTCCCGGCTGGCCTGGGAACGCCTTGGGATTCTCGCGGAAGAGCTGGAAGAAGTGGCCGGGGAGAGGGAAGTCAGGGCCTCTCTGCTCAAGCTGCTGCCCCTGTGATCCGCCCTTGGATAAGCGGAAGAGGATGGATGGCACTTCCTCTCACTTCGATTTCTTGGTCTTTACAACAACGCATCCAGCTGTAACTTTTATCCGTAATAAGAGCTATTGTACTACGAATGTGTAAGTATAAAGCATAATAATTTCGTATTGAATAACTAGTATTTCATTCCATATAGTTACAGACATAAGCATTTGTTGTTCTCACAAAACCTTTCCCTTTATGTGGGAAACATAGCGAACAAGGTAGCGTCTTTCTAATAACCTCCTTATATATATATATACACATATATATATATACATACACATATATATATATATATATTTATTTATTTACACACACACACATAAACATATATATATATATACATACATATACATACACACATACATACATACATACACACACACACATATATACACACAAATACATATATATATATATATACGCATATATACACACATATATAAACATATATATACATATACATACATATCTACATATATACACACACAGCTATAAAAAGCAAGCACATTTCTCGGATAGTTCTGTATTTATATATATATATATATATATATATATATATATATATATATATATATATATATATATATATATATATATATCATATATATCATATATATATCATATATCATATATTTTATCATTTAAAACTTTTATTTTACACAGAAAAAGATAATGACACTTTGAGATAATTTTGAGAACGATATGGTGTTTGTCCTAAACTACGACCTGTAAACAACATATAAAGAAGTCTGCCTAACCGTCACGGTATTATTTGACCTCTTATTTAATTTGTGTTCTGCACAGGTAATGTATTTTCTGGTTAATTTTTAACACTGTGATTTATTTAGCGATGTTTGATTTCCTATGTCCTATTTTATTTCAGTGTTTTTGCTATTTTATTTCAGTGTTTTTGCTATCGCATACTGAGAAGTAGTGAATAGGCGGCCATTCATTTAAGCGGATATGTTGGCGTAAATGCAGGACGTGTTTGAAGAGCGGCACCTGCTGCAGGATTTCACTCTTTCACTCTGTTTCCTTCTCGTTTAGCACTCATTCCTGGGACATTGATTGAGAAATACTTTTTGAAGAAAGTTTAAAAAAAGAAAAGACAATTTTCATTGACATTTGAATGTCAGTAATTCAGTAAAAGTTATCCTCAGACATTTGATTTAATTTTCCTTTGAAAATATAACTCAATTGTTGTGACTATCTGTGTATGTTCAAATAAATAAAGATACATGGATTGTAGCATGTATTTGTTATAAAGTCATTACTTTCCAGCCTTGCATACTCACTTTTTTTGAGTACTGCAATTCAAATGAAAATTGGAGTAAAATGAAACCATTTTTGCCACTACTTATATTTAATCAAACTCATTTATTTTAGGTAAAGTGATGGAGGAAAACTGGAGGACACCGAGAGACTAAACATCTGCTATATGAGTCTGCAGAAGGGAAGGAGCTCTGGTAGAAAAAGTGTGAGTTCAAGTCCGATACCAGTCTGAAATATGCAGATACCCCTGAGGGATACACTGGGAGGCAAGAGAGTGCCGGCTCACTTGGGACAGTCTGTACAGACCACCATTGAATTACAGAACTGGCCATCTGCAATGGAGAACTGGAGACGGCATTATGGGGCTCATTCTGTATTGTCTTTAATTAACTTGACGTCTCAGAGATGAGTCCTTTGTGACAGCAGAGAGAGACTGAGCTTCACTGTTTATTGGATTGGTGAGGAGTCAACCTCTTTGAGCTGAACTAAGGTAAAGAGCCTACAGTACATCCTCCTGAGTGGACATAATATCGTGAGAAGGTCGCAGTGCTTGATTCACAAATGTTGGGTCTATGCTCACCCACAATTCATCAGGCTTCATCACAATTACGATCTTGCTGATCCAATCAGTCAGTTCAGACACCGAGGCAATATGGCCATCAGCTTCATATTTGTCATGCTGGACAACATCCTTCATATTAACTGGCACATGATGTGGAGAACATTGGACTGGCTGTACTAACCTGTCCAGGTTCAAATGTATGGTGTCAGGGAGGCAGTCGATTGGTCCTGTGAAGACATCAGCTTACATATCAATCAGCAGGTGAGGGGCTCTGTCTTTGAGGTCCAGCTCTGCTTGAATTGTAAAGCACGTTTGGCTCTGACATTTGTGTACATTTCGTGCACAAACTGGTCTTTCCCTTGTAGCTTCACGTTCAGCTCATTCATGTGTGTCAGTATGTCCACAGCAAAAGCTAAATCACAAAGCCAATCTGCGTCACTCAGCTCAGGCAAATCGTCAGCTTTCTCAAGTAGCTCCAAAAATGAGATAATCTCCTGTTTGAGCTCGCACACTCGTCGACATGCTTTCCCCAAACATAACCAGCGGACATTGTAGTGGTAAAGGAAGTCCCGGTGATCCGCGTCAATTTTTTCAAGAAACTTAATAAACTGACGATGCTGAAATCCCCTAATAAAGTTAACGAGTTTTACAACTGGCTTCACTACGTAGTCAAGCTGCAATACGGATTTACAAAGTGCTTCCTGGTGGATTAGGCAGTGTAAGAAAATGACCTCCTGCTCAGGGTTGTCCTCCTTCACCCTCTCCTGGATTCTTTTGAGCTACTCAACGTTTTTTCCAGTCAGATTTCGTGATCCATCTGTGGTAATGTTGGCAAGCATACTCCAAGGTAGTTTGTGCCTATTGATGATCCCCGACATGCTGTCATACAAGTCCTCTCGCCGTGTTTTCTCCTTTAGGGATTCCATGGCCAAAAACTCCTCCGTTATCTCAAAATTGTCATTTATCCCTCTGATAAAAATTAAAAGCTGAGCGGTGTCCTTTATGTCATTACTTTCGTCCAGTGCCAAGGAATACAATGTCAATGACTCCGCTTTTTTGTTTAACTTGCTAGCTAAGTCCACGTTAATTAGCTCAACACGGCGAGTCACTGTCCTGCGTGATAAGCTCATTTTTTCAAATTTGTTTTTGCTTTCAGGACACAAGATACCTGCTGTCTCTACCATGCGCTCTTTGAGAAACTCCCCTTCGGAGAAAGGCTTGCTGGTCTTTGCTAATTTGAATGCCTGCACATAACTTGCCTTCATGCTTGATTCTTGGATGACAGTTTGTCGGATAAAGGAGTTTACCTCTGAGCGGTAGCCGTCCGTTCTTGCGTTGACTGGTTGTTAGCGTAATTAGCATGCTTGGTGGAAAAGTGACGGCTGATGTTGTATTTCTTTAAAACCACAACAGTTTCTTGGCAAATAAGACATACAGCCTTTCACCAGACAGTGAAAAAGTATTTACTTGTCCATTCCTTATTAAACACTCGGCACTCGCTGTCGACTTTTCTTTTCTTTGGCCCGCTTATTGTTGCAGATGGGTTCAGAGCTGTAGTTGAGTAATAACAGAGAGTAACCCGGGCTCCGCAAAATCAAGTCAATGTATCACTGCGCCTAATGCGCCACCTGGTGGAATGCCAGGCATTACAGGACAAGGTCAAATGAATGCAGTCATAATTATATGATTTGATTTGGGCAATTTTGTGCCAATCTTCGGTGGGCCGAATTAAAAAGATCAACGGGCCAGATGTGGCCCATGGGCCGTAATTTGCCCACCCCTGGTCTAGAGCCTACACTCTCATAGTAACATGGATTTGAACACAGATTAGTGGCACTCCTCTGTGTGTGTGTGTGTGTGTCTGTCAGAGGGAGTCACTGCTCTAAGCCCACTTTAGTTTTCTTACTGAATTGATGAAGAGACCCTTACAACAGCTAAAGCTTTCCCCTTCACACAGGTCATTACTTTCAGTTATGGTAGAATTCATTCACTGGCTTTATTTAAACTGCCGAGTTACAGCCAGCAGTTCTCAGAATCAGATTAGGTGAACCTATGGCTTGGTTTATGATCACTTCAGGTGGATGGACTTTCACTGCACTTTGACCTTCTTCATCCTGATACTTTTGTCTCTATTGGCCTTTTCCCCCTGTGGCTGTGGATGTGTATTGCAGGTCACAGTCTTTGAGGTTTTACACACACTGGTCCTCTTTTGCTGGCAGTAAAAATTACAACTACTGGTAATCTCTGATCACTTGATTTCCTTCTTTAGTTATTCTATTGAGATACTTTCCCTATTGCCTCTCTTCTCTTAACACCTACTACCACATTAGTCTTAGGATTAAAGGGGATCACTCGGCCTTTGTGGCAATAAGGTTTCTTCTATGGGGCAGAAGCTAATCCTGGCAGAGAGCGGGCAGTGATCAGTTCTCTGGTGCATATAAAGACTTATAAAGGAGGAAGTGAGTATTTTGTCGTAGTTTTCATGGGCTCACATAAGTCCAATCTTGATAAATGGTGCAAAGTCTTATCCACTAAGTTTGCTAGAGTTTAAATTTTGTTTTTTCATTCACTCACCTAATGATGAGCAGTGCCATCCTGAAATATCACTGGGTATCATTTGTCTGTCTTTGGTCAGTCTGATAAGAAGAGACCTGAAACTGAGTGTCAAGGAGAGACCCAGTGAGGAGAACTGACAGTAATGTGAAGCTAAGGGTCAGCGAAAGAGGGGCTGACAGCAGCAGATAAAGCAAAATGTGCCAAACCACTTAATGCCAGTCTGTCCTAAAAGTGGATGTCTGTCTTCAGAGGCATATAAGGAATTGAATTATGTAAATGAATCCAAGTCAAATGATAGACAATCAACTGACAACAGCGATAGATAGATAGATAGATAGATAGATAGATAGATAGATAGATAGATAGATAGATAGATACATAGTTATATGCATGCGGCTTCTGTCAAAATGATTTATGTCCCTTAAGCCCCGCCCCTGTGACGTCATACCGGAAGTCCCGCCCTATGACACAATGCCGGAAGTTCAGCCCCATATGACGCAAGGCCGGAAGTCCCGGTCCCTCCACTTAACCTAGACCCGCCCCCGGCACCTGATTGGTTCAGGAAACTGTCAGGGGCCTTTTGATGGATGTCTGCCCCCTCGTTGAACCCGCCCCCGGCACCTGATTGGTTCAGGAAACTATCAAGGGCCTTTTGATGGATGTCTGCTCCCTCGTTGAACCCGCCCCTGGCACCTGATTGGTTCAGGAAACTGTCAAGGGCCTTTTGATGGATGTCTGTCCCCTGCTTGAACCCAGCCCCCCTCTTCCTCGGACCCTCGACAAGACCAGACATGCCCAGGGCCTGTCCTGACAAATCCCAGCAGGTTTCTATCCAGACCCTGCCATCCCGACCACCATGTCCCCAGCATGAAGGCCCTGCCACGGCCCCTGGTGAGGCAGCCCCTGATAGCTGGGCAGTACATGTTGGTTGGCCCCCTCCACTTCCAGGCACACTTCTTGCGAGGACACACGCACAAGCGTTTCAAGGGGCAGAGCTACCTGCCTCTACGGTTTGGGTAAGAACTCCTGTATCTATCTATTATTTCAAATAATCTATGACTTTAAAGATCTAAACCTTAGTTTAGCACTTGTAAACCGTTTTTTTATTTTATCTAAGTCAAGCCCCCAGACATTCTCTGCGCTGACAAGCTGTCCCTTAACTCTCTCTACGTAGTTGACGCGTGAGAGCTGAGAGCTGAGCCTCTGCGTGCACCCCTGAGATGCCCAGGGGTCGAAGCTCCAAGCGTACACGCAGGCAAGCTCGAAATACGAGTTGCCGGCTCTCTCTACACAGTAGAGTACATGGAACTCTAAAAAGCTGTTAGTAACCCTGCACTCTTGACGCATGAGAGCTGAGCAGATAACCTCAGCCTGAGACTCTCAGGCTGAAGCTCTAAGCGTACACGCAGGCAAGTGCGTATAGTTCGAAAGATAAGCAGCCCGGCTTTTAGCAGCCGCTGCTCTCTCTCAATCTCTGTACAAACAGAGACTCTCAAAACTGACAGGCTCTGTGTAGACAGAGAGAGCCGGACAGCCCCCCCTGCACGGCCCCGCAAACAGGCACACGTCTATAGCTGCAAACTCTATGAGGACGGAGCTCTGCTGACAGAAACACCCCCACCCCTTGCTGTGTTCTGCGAGCGCATGCTTGTCAACCCCCCACCCGAACCCGGAACGGGAGCGCGCATCAAGCTTGCACGTTCGTGCAGATGCTCAGCTGGGAGAACAAGTTATGTGTGTAACTTTAAAAGTTAAAGGATTTAAAATCACCCACACAGTTAAATAGGATTTAAAAATCACCTTTGAAAGAATGTTTGAGATGTCCTAAAATCTAGCCTCGGATGTATATTTTGTATATCTTAAAAAAGCCCTGTTCCATCCATTACATCCGATTTTAAATAATCAGCTGCCCCTAAGGAAACACATTTAGAAAACTATTCACCGTGCTTTCGCAAAGTTAGAATTGTACTCAGATAATCCCAGAGTGAACGGAACACAAATATTTACCAGAAGCAGGATTCGAAATCACGCTGGCATTTGTCCCTCGGATCTTAAAGCCAAAGCCTTAAACAGATCGGACCTCTGAGGATACAGAAATGCTTTTCACAGCACAGAGACGGCGGAGTAGGGGAAAGGAGGAGGGAGCGATTCACAGCACCTAGGCAACAGGATGCGTCCGATGTGAAAAATTGCCTTACCTTGCGGAATGCAGCTTGTAAAACAAAGGATGTTTTTAGGAGACATTCAAAAGACGCGGCAACGAGCATTGCTTGTGTCCGGTTCAAATGATTGGCAAACATTTGCTATCATAAAGCACTTCCAAAATACCGCTCTATAAAGAGAGATGGTTTAAAATTGGTCTAAAACCTTTTTTCATCCCCTTTTAAATATTTTATAATTAAAGCACTTCCGAAATACCACTCTTTTCTCAATAAAAAGAGAGGACTTCATAACCAAACCCATATCTCCGTTCGCCTTGAGAACGACAAGATGAATTTCAGCCATGACGGTGCGTTTTGATGAACTTCTTAATGATTTCTACTTTTAACGACTAGAACTAAATGAAAAATAATTAGCGTTCATACAGGAATCCCTGCAGAAAGCGGTCTGTCTCCGAATCAAGGTAAGTCCCTTTTATGATTCTTATAAGCGTTAAACGAGCATGTTTTTAAAAATGGAGGTTTGAATGCTTTTTTGATATTTTTAGAGGGTTATATCCCCGTAGAGTCTCCGATTTATTATACAGATTCAGGTAAGACCCTTTTTTAAAATGCTTTAGGCTTGCAAGGTGCTTGTCTAGGTGCTTCAGAGCACTCGTGCGTGTGTGCGCGAGCTAGGGCACGCGCTTGTGTCCAAAGTCCGGGCGACATCTCCAGTGTATTGTTCATGTGTAAATGAATAGGATTAAGAACTAGGGTGTCTGTTTTGATAAAGTTATTATCTTGGTGTAGGGATTGAGGTTTCAGGTAGTTACAAAATAACCTATTTAGTTCGAGATTCTGTCTAGCTAACGTAAAATAGAATTTTTTATATGGACAAGCATCTAGCGGAATAGAGTCTGCAGGGTGATAACGCATGAGCTGTGGTTGTATGTGTGGATGGATTGATTTAAAGAGACAGCACGCGTGTTTTTTAATGAAGCGAGGCAAACCTTGGAAGCTTAGGACTTTTGTTTTGTTTTTAGAAGCTAGTCCTTTACACAGTGAAGAAGTTTCTCAAAGGGCTTCCTCAGGGTTGACCAATCGCAGTAAGTGTCATTTCAGTTTATTGAAGGCATACAATGTGAAATGAGGAAAGTTCATACATTTTATTTACAGACCCCAGTCCCCCGGGTATTCTAATGCAAGTGCTGGACAGTTCAGAAAATCTAAACCTGTATCGTAACTGACAAACTCTACAAACCCCTCCTCTCTCTGAGATCGATGTCCAGTATTCTCTGGCGCCCTCTTTTTGATAGATAGATAGATAGATAGATAGATAGATAGATAGATAGATAGATAGATAGATAGATAGATAGATAGATAGATAGATAGATAGATAGATAGATAGATAGATACTTTATTAAACATGGATATCGGCCTATAAACCGTTATTCCCTCTGTCCTAAACACCAATGGAGACATCGACAAAGACTGGAGCGGCTGACAGCGCGACATCGCCAATTACTGGTGGACTTTGTAGAATTGGAGGCTCCTGTGTACAACTCCACACCCGAAATGTGTTTAGACTTGATGCATATGAATGCCTTTTACATCCAACTAACCCGTAAATAATGGAGCCGCTTTATATTATTTTTTATGAAAATAATATTTTTTGCAAAATATTATATTCTGTGTTCATAATTGCATATTATATTCAGTGTTCACAATTGCATATTATATTCTGTGTTCATAATTGTAGCCTTTGATTAAATTTAGGTCATGCCTGAAAACAGCTCTAGCGGAAGCAGTGACGGTAGTGGCAGTGAGTGTGAACATCCTGAAGGGCGTAAAGGTAGGAAAAGACCGTCCAGTGAAAACCTGAGACTATTAAAAGAGATGTCTGATAACTTAGAATATTCCATAAAGCCCCCTAAAATTCCCACCCCTCCGCGATCTCCTCAAATTGTTCAATTACCACATCCGGTGACACATCCGATCGACAATTTTGATCTCATTAATAATGCGCTCCAGGTTCTAAATTCTGATGAAATAGCCGTAGTTAACGCTCTGCTGGAGCTTTTGAAGAATACCTCTTGGCTGGGATGGGCTATCTCGCAGCCTTGACATTCTTTTTTCTGGTCGTAGTAGGCGATGATATCCAGCAGACATGTCATCAGCCCTTTAACAATTTGCTGAGCCTTTTTCCAGGTTTCAGGCAGCACTCCATCTGTGTCTCAGACAGTTTGATCGACATCGGTTCCTCCAGATCTTGTCTGATCACCCACGGTTGTCCTGGAGCTAGGTAAGAGATGTCTGTCTGAGTACCCTTATCAGAGACGGTGCTATCCATCTGAGCACCCTTGGCGGAGACGGGGTTATCCATCTGATCATCATTAGCGAAGATGGGAGAAGACCACCCAGGACCTGGAGAATGGAATCCACAATCCGGCTCAAGGTCTCTTGACCAGAGACTGTAATTGGGTCGTATACTAAAATACCGGAGGTCAGATTCTTGGGGATCTTGAAGTCTGTCAGTCCGGACCGAGTTATGGAACTGGTAAGATTCAGGCCATGAAGACTCAGGCCATGAAGTCTCAGACCATGAAGCTTCAGGCTTTGGAGCTTCAGGCGGGACCCCAGAGGGTGTTACGCCGATTCCCGTCATTTCAAAGTCTGTAGCTGTCGACATGCTGGGGAACTTTAAATGGTCCTCCTTTTGGTCCTCTGACTAACAGGCTATGTATTTATGATAAAAGGGAAGGGTGTGGCTTAAAATAAAGGAGGGTTTTCCATGGCGTCATCACTCGAATCGAGTTACGTTTCAGCCCTCATAGTGTGTTACTCGACCGCCGTTTCAATTTGCAGAATTCAGTCCTTCAATACTAAAGCCGGCAGACAGTTTTCCTTGTTGTCCTCTGATAGCAGCTGTGTTTCGCGCAACTTAGACCGAGCTTCAGCTTCAAGAAACTCAGGCACCAAACATCTTTTAACCCTTCTCAAATGATCATTCAAATAGATTCTGCGGAACGGACGCTTCACCAGGGTATTGGGCATAGATTCGATTTTTCTTCACAGAGTCTTTAGAACTGAAGATGATCCGCTTTTTTATACAGCCCTTTCAGAAAAGGTGGACGGCAGGGTCTGGATAGAAACTTGCCTGGATTTGTCAGGACATGCCCTGGGCATGCCTGTTCAAGGAGGGGTGGGGGGCAGACATCCATCAAATTGCCCTTGACAGTTTGTTTAATTAAGCAGGTGGCTATGGGATGAGTTCAAGCAGGGAACAGACATCCATCAAAATGCCTCTGACAGTTTCCTGAACCAAACAGCTGCCGGGGGGTGGGTTCAATGAGAGGGCAGAAATTCATCAAAAGGCCCCTGACAGTTTCCTGAACCAATCAGGTATTGCGTTACAGGGGTGGGGCTTAAGGGTCATAAATCTTTTTGATAGAAGCCGCATGCATATAACTACTTAGATAGATAGATAGATAGATAGATAGATAGATAGATAGATAGATAGATAGATAGATAGATAGATAGATAGATAGATAGATAGATAGATACTTTATTAATCCCAAGGGGAAATTCACATAATCCAGCAGCAGTATATTAATACAAAAAATATATATATATATATATATATTAAATTAAAGAGTAATAAAAATGCATGTAAAAAACAGACAATAACTTTGTATAATGTTAACGTTTACCAGCGGGTGGAATTGAAGAGTCGCATAGTGTGGGGTCTCCTCAGTCTGTCAGTGGAGCAGGACGGTGACAACAGTCTGTTGATGAAGCTACTCCTCTGCCTGGAGATGATCCTGTTCAGTGGATGCAGTGGATTCTTCATGATTGACAGGAGTTTGCTTAATGCTCGTCACTCTGCCACAGATGTTAAACTGTCCAGCTTCATTCCTACAATAGAGCCTGCCTTCCTTAACAAGTTTGTCCAGGCGTGAGGCGTCCTTCATCTTTATGTTCCCTCCCCAGCACACCACTGCGTAGAAGAGGTAGACCTCTTATAACAATAGACCCAGAATTAGAGTCAGATTACCAAAGTAGTGAACCGATTCATTTTAACTTGAAAAATATAAGGCCACTTCATTCAATATACACTTCATTGCTGTTTTAGATGTTGTTTGCTAAACACGTGTTCACCTCTGAACTGAGCTGCTTTAACATTATTCTGAGGACACAGGAAAATCCGTGTCCACATACTGAGACCTTTCATAGACAATCTGACACAATTTCTTTAATTGAAGCAGCACCAAATGGTGGTCAACATGTAAGTGCCTTTTACCTAAACTTAGTGTACTATACATTGTGCAGTTTGACTCTCTGTGCTATCTTTGATGATTTGACCTTGATTCTTTGTAAATTCATGAGTAGTGAAGAGCAAACAACATCTTAAATGACTTCGACATCTGACGAGTCAGTGAAGTGAATGCATAAAGTAAAAAATACTCCATGGACGACGTTTGTGTATTACCACTGAATCAGACTCCGACTTGTTGAACTCTCGCTTTTGATCTTGAACTTCAGATCCTTTGTATCAAAATCAAAGTGAGGTACCGGCATCAGCTGATTGCACCCCAGGTGATTGTGTTGCTGATATGTCTACAGTACGGCCACTCACAATGACGAGAGGTACAAACCAGATTGCATTGCACTGTGAGTGCCACTGCTGCCCACCTGACGCGTGAAGGCAGCTGACCCGCCACGCATTCAGGAATTGACATTCAAAGTGTCCTTACTGCTCTGCTAAATGAGATGATCTCTGTGCTTTGTTACTTATTTAATTAACATCACAATTTCTGAATTAAATTTATTGAAAGTATCTTCAACCTAACTCTGAAATACAATAGAGGTTGGTTAACGTGGGACTATAACGCATCTCTTAAAAAGGCCTGAGATCAGCCCAAACGCCAACACAAATTCTTTAAAAACACACCAACAAGACAAAGGCCAGCAGGCAGCTGAAGACACTTGTGCTGTGTGTGGCGATTGTCTCGTTCATGTGGTCAAACCCGGGGTGTTGAACGATGTGGTGGGTGACACAGTATGGTGACTTACTAAACTTACACCAGCCAGCTGTAGCTTCATCTTAATAAGATGTCAGAGTGTGAGATATTTCTACAAACAGCTGAAGTGACGCTCACACCCAAGTCAGGGCACAGTTCTGGTCTGCAGGCTGTAGTTTGCCCACCACTGCCTTAGATACTCAAAATAAAGAAACTGATTAGAGCCCAAAGAAACTCGGCTCAGTGTAACGAGGACCCTCAGCTCACTCCACTGCTCATGGATGTACCGGGTGTCTCATCCTGGGCTGTTTCACGCCTCGCACCCAATCTCACCAGGACAGGCTCCATCTCCCTACTCTTTAAACTTATTAAATCAGGTATAAGAGATGGATGAATAGATATTGTTTTTAACTTTACATTTATAAATCACTTAACTTCTGTTATTTATGTTTTTGCTTTAAACAGTAAGCCCCACTCACTTTGTTTTCTTCTCTTTCTGTCTCCAGCTCAACCATTTCATGATTTTTATGTCCAGTGTGGTATTGTGAGAATTTTAATAGTTATGACGTTTAAATTTTATTTCTTAAAATAATTAAACACATTTAGTAAAATGTACTCTGTAATGTAAAGGCATTTTCAAGTAGCCCGGGGCATATGAGACAGGATGCAGGCAGAATGCTTTAGGCTGTCAGCAGGAAACCATATTTTGTTTGCTGAATGAGGACGGAAGCTGCCATCAACGTCTGTGCTGATAAAGGAAGGAACTGAAAATGGCAAAGCACACACGCTATGCTGGAAATCAGTGATCTGATTGTGGGACAAATGTGTGTGTTTCTCCTGACCATGCTAAGTTATAATCTGCTGAGGCTTCTTTTGCCCTGTTTCCGGCTAGCAACTGGAAGCCGCCAATGATGATAAGAATCTTTGTATGAAATAACTAATCAAATTATGTAACATTTCCTTGTGTATAAAAGACCTTAATTAGCAGAAATGCTGTGTGCATCTTGTTATAGTGTCCTGTAATAGCAATGCTCCCGAATCAAAGAGAATAAATCCTATGTGATATAAACATCCTCATCCCTGCTTTCTCTTAGAGATTTTGAGTCACCCACGTGGTGATGGTCATTACTGCCACACCAGTTACCACACACATCGTGCAGATACACAAATCATCAGTTTTACAGAATATCTCCAGGCTCTTCTGATGTTTTGCAAAGAGTTTCTCCTTCAGATTTCTATCAGGATCAACCAGCTTGTGGTGCTTCTGGGTTACTGCTTTATTGTGTTTCTGTTCAGCTCAGGCCTTGTGGTGAAGGTGTGTCTGCACTGAGGACAGCTGCACTCTTGGCTCTGATCCCAGCAGTCTGTGAGGCACTTCAGACAGAAACTGTGACCACAATGCAGTGACACGGGGTCAGTCAGGGTGTCCAGACACACTGAGCAGGGGAACTCATCCTGTGATACAAACAGCGGGGCTTCATCCATCATCAGTCTGAGGAGAGGCAGGCAGAGAGAATCAGTCAGACAAACAAGGAAGTGACTTGTGAAGAAACCAAAGTGAAAGTTCTACTTTACACTAATCACAACTTTGATTAAAATGGCCATCAATTCTTCATACTTAACTTAATTTGCATGTTCTGAATATCAAAATGAATGGCAGACATTTCTCTTTCTCATATTCACATCTGGATAAGAAATTGTTTTGTATATAAATGACAGTACAGTAAGTTGCAAATTTCAATCATGTTTCAACCAACAAATACACTGTGAATAAAATTCTTTTTAGCATAATTTTGATAAATAAACATAATAAACGAGATGAGCAATGTATTGTAATGACCAACAGGATGGCAGTAGTGAGGGACTCTGAACTGGAAGTTTTATTTTGAAGCAACAAGACAGCACTCCAGCTACGCCCCAAACTTTCCTGTTGTTTTTGCCCACTTGTACTTCTTCCCAAAAGACCTTTCTTGTGCCAGCTCCTATTTAATTCCCACTGCACTCAGCCTCTCCTTCTTTCATTTTCCTGAAAGTTCCCTAAGGAGCCTTCCCTTCTCTTGAACATCTCGCCATTCTCCATCTTGTCCCTGTACCCGCTTACCCACCTCAGCAGTCAATCGGCTGCTATGTTGCTCACCCCTCAGTTCCTTGTCCCCGGAGTAATACAAATCTTCATAGCAGCTGGGCAGGCATGTTCACTGCGTTGATCTTTTAGTTGCTGAAACATATGGGGAGGAGATTCTGGACTCTGCAACATCTAGAAGATCATCAGGGGTCTGACAACTCACTCCACATTTTGGTTCTGCACAGGTCAAAAATGTTAAAGACAACTTTAATTTAACAAAGGAATCTGTTTTGTAACAAAACTGGGAAAATTAAGGTGGCCCAATATGTTTTAACACTTTACAGTGCCCATTAACACTAGAATTACCAGAGCCTACGAAAAAACTTGTAGATCCGGCCCACCTTAAATCCCTTCGCACCTTTCCATCAGCGTGTTTTGTCCTGCAAATGTGCAGATAAAGACAAGCAGCAAGCAGCCTGTATTCCCATCCCCCCACCGCCGCAGAACGTGCACAAACTTCTCCCAGCTCATGCCTTGCTTGATTATCTGGTAGTGAAGAGCTGGAGTTTTAGAGTGGAAATAATAGATCGTTACTTGGAACACATGCATTTCATGTGTGTTCTGTTTCTACGATAATCTGTGTAAACACATTGTTAAAACAGAAATGTTTTCATATTTTAATAGTAAATGACAAAATGTAGGCAGAAACTATATAATGTATGAAGCCTGAAGTCCAAAGATCAAATAAACACTTTCACAAAAGGTTCAAGGCCGATACAACAGTTTCCGGGGGGTAGCTGTAAGATTTGCTAACTTGTGATCTAGAGTCCCTGGTTCAATCCCGTCTGCCTCCTATATTTGCCGTTTTCAGTAGTGAGCTGCTCTTATTGTTAATATTATACAGTACACACATACATTTGGTTTGCATCTGTAACAGACAGTGTACATTTATAGGACTTGTAAAAGTTACCATTTTTTTTTTTCACTTTTATTCTCTCCGTCACGATCACAATGCTTACTACCGCCCCCCTGGGATCTGATACTGTTAGTTTTTATTTGAAACTGGGAATAACTGTAGATGTGAGTGGTATTTTGAAGCAATGGAACTGGACATTCTCTGATCTGGAGGGATAAAAGCTGAAACACATTCATTCATTCTTTCCTAGGGCATGAAGCGGAAGCAAATAATGACCAATGGAGAGATGAACCCTGTCGTCGAAGATCGACATCCAGATGAAGAAACTCCTGTCCAGATGGAGGCACCTGAAGTATCTGCTGGAAAAATCCTCCCCGACATCAGAAATCGTCAGAGCAAATCGCAGTTCGTTTATATCGACTCCACGCTGTGCCGCTCACTTTCAAGGCCAAGTGAGCTTCACCCCTGCGCCTTGTCGTCGAAGCAACGACGCCAACAATGAAGAATCTGGCCTGTTTCAGCTATGCAGGCGGGGGTTTAAGGCTAGAACGTCTCCATCGGCACAGGCAAGCATCTCCACCCAGAACTGGTTTGACCTTCTCAGTGCCCCCAGTTTGCTTATAACTCCGGGTGATCTATTTGGGATTGGTGATTCAATCGTAAGAAACCTAAACATTACATGCCCTAATCAGAAATCTTTTGTCTCTGGTTTTCCCAGTGCTTGTGTCCGAGATGTTATGAGATGTGTGCCAACAGTCTTCAAGAGGCACAAGAACAGTGCAGTGGGATCCATTGTGATACACGCCGGGGTTAACGATGTGAGACACCGACAGTCTGTGATTCTCAAGGCGGACTTCACAGCACTAATTAAAGCCATGAAGGAGAAGACCCCAGGTGCAAGAATTTGCTCGGGTCCCTTACCTCTCGTTAGAAGATCAAATGAGTATTACAGTCGTTTGCTGGCGTTAAACATATGACTGAAAGGCTTCTGCGAGAGTCAAAGCATCGAGTTTGTAGACCACTGGGACCTCTTTTGGGAGAGGCCACGTTTCTTCAAGAGGGATGGTCTGCTGACTCAGTTTACTTTCCAGGGGAAAGCGGCTGTCTTGGAACAGAAGCTTGTTGATGTTGCATCCTCCTTTTCTTTTTCCATCGCTTTTTCTAGTAAGATGCGACAACGAAGTTCTTCTGCAAGGTGTGCCATGAACACTCTTCTTTTCTCATTGGACCCCATACATGCCTTGTACAGTACATGTCCGTTGATCGCCGCCAGGTCAAGCTTGTTATAGCACACAGCAACTGGCCACCTGCGTGTTCCTGCTCACACTGAATAAGTTCACGCCTTCTGGTGCACAATGTCAATGCAGCATGGAGAAAAAAAGAAAGAGACAAATATATGGGACATTGGGTATAAATTTATTGTACTTGTAAAAGTTAGCTTTTTTCAGTTTTATTCTCTCAATCACGATCACGCTGTACTAACCCCGCCCCTCCTGATCTGACTTTAAGTAACAGCGCCAGTATAAATTCACACCCAATCTAATGCTGTTCATTTTCAAATAATATTGCATTTGTGTGATGTTTTCTGATTGGTACTATTCAGGTCATAAAATGATTTCTACAAAATGTCACATATATTGTCTCTTTTTTTCAGGTGTGTAATAGAAACCACAGCATAGAGAGAAGTGTGTACATTGCAACAGGTACACATGTCGTAAATGTAGGAAGGACTGTCCTTGCGTGTTTGTGAATTTAAAATTGATAATTGCATATAGCGCTGAACTGACCTTTCTGTACTATTCTTTCCTCTGCATGCCCTGGAGTACAAAAGAAACAGCATACAGCAACATGTGGGGACTGGCAAGATCGGGAAAAAAAAACATGTGGTCACTGATTACAACCAGAACATGTTATGCGAATGAATATGAATAATGTGAATAATGTTGCATCCATGCCACAATGTTTTCCAAAATGTACTTTACAGGTCATAAAATGAGTTATTTCAAATATCATATATACCTATTGTTATGGTGTATAAAATCTACTTCTTATTCTGTATTATATTTTGCTTAGTTCCAACAAGATGAATTCAGATGTAGGAGGCATTATAATAAAAAAGACGTATCCTTTTCCTTATACCTCACTTTTATGACAGTTGTTCATAGCTTAGTGCTAATTTGGTTTACAGCCTGGGAAAGGAAGCCTGAGCTGATACCTCAGGCTATTGATTACTTTACGGATGGGCATCTGGGACATCAATTGGGTTTACGGCCTCTGAAAGGAAAAACCGAGGCAATATCAAAGAACTTTATTACCTGGGGAGCACAATTCATCCATCATATTGACAGCCAGCCAATCAGGTGCATGGAACATTCATGTGTTGTGAAACCATGGAATGAAACTTTATAATAAATATGCCTCATTTTGAAAGCAACTGTGGAAAAATAATAAAAAGTATTGATCAATCTGGTGTATGTGACAAAAAGCCATGCAGACCCTGTCTTGTCCATAGTGCACATGACAAGTGGAATTTCTTGTTTCTCCTAACGAACAAAAAAACACAAGTGACCAACTGATGAACTAAAACCACAAGTGACCAACTGATGAACTTAAAGGATGTGGTAAATGCTGATCCATGCAAAATGTTGTAAGATGTAACGGTTTGAAATTCTTGTGCAACTAAAGTCATAAGACAAAGGCCCTATAAAAGATTTGGGACACCGACCCCTCGAGGCAGATGAAGGGCAGGTGTCCTAGAACTGTGCTTCTCTGTCATCTTACCCTTGCCTGGTGTGTATTAATAAAAGATTTTTTACCAACTTTAATTATATCTCTCTGTCTTCAGTCACAAGAAACGACACTATAGAAAAAGTGCCAACACAACATCAGACAGAAGAGAAGCAAAGAGAAGAAGGAGAAGAAGAAAGTACAGAAGGAGAAGATTTGATCTCATTAATAATGCGCTCCAGGTTCTAAATTCTGATGAAATAGCCGTAGTTAACGCTCTGCTGGAGCTTTTGAAGAATACCTCTTGGCTGGGATGGGCTATCTCGCAGCCTTGACATTCTTTTTTCTGGTCGTAGTAGGCGATGATATCCAGCAGACATGTCATCAGCCCTTTAACAATTTGCTGAGCCTTTTTCCAGGTTTCAGGCAGCACTCCATCTGTGTCTCAGACAGTTTGATCGACATCGGTTCCTCCAGATCTTGTCTGATCACCCACGGTTGTCCTGGAGCTAGGTAAGAGATGTCTGTCTGAGTACCCTTATCAGAGACGGTGCTATCCATCTGAGCACCCTTGGCGGAGACGGGGTTATCCATCTGATCATCATTAGCGAAGATGGGAGAAGACCACCCAGGACCTGGAGAATGGAATCCACAATCCGGCTCAAGGTCTCTTGACCAGAGACTGTAATTGGGTCGTATACTAAAATACCGGAGGTCAGATTCTTGGGGATCTTGAAGTCTGTCAGTCCGGACCGAGTTATGGAACTGGTAAGATTCAGGCCATGAAGACTCAGGCCATGAAGTCTCAGACCATGAAGCTTCAGGCTTTGGAGCTTCAGGCGGGACCCCAGAGGGTGTTACGCCGATTCCCGTCATTTCAAAGTCTGTAGCTGTCGACATGCTGGGGAACTTTAAATGGTCCTCCTTTTGGTCCTCTGACTAACAGGCTATGTATTTATGATAAAAGGGAAGGGTGTGGCTTAAAATAAAGGAGGGTTTTCCATGGCGTCATCACTCGAATCGAGTTACGTTTCAGCCCTCATAGTGTGTTACTCGACCGCCGTTTCAATTTGCAGAATTCAGTCCTTCAATACTAAAGCCGGCAGACAGTTTTCCTTGTTGTCCTCTGATAGCAGCTGTGTTTCGCGCAACTTAGACCGAGCTTCAGCTTCAAGAAACTCAGGCACCAAACATCTTTTAACCCTTCTCAAACAATCATTCAAATAGATTCTGCGGAACGGACGCTTCACCAGGGTATTGGGCATAGATTCGATTTTTCTTCACAGAGTCTTTAGAACTGAAGATGATCCGCTTTTTTATACAGCCCTTTCAGAAAAGGTGGACGGCAGGGTCTGGATAGAAACTTGCCTGGATTTGTCAGGACATGCCCTGGGCATGCCTGTTCAAGGAGGGGTGGGGGGCAGACATCCATCAAATTGCCCTTGACAGTTTGTTTAATTAAGCAGGTGGCTATGGGATGAGTTCAAGCAGGGAACAGACATCCATCAAAATGCCTCTGACAGTTTCCTGAACCAAACAGCTGCCGGGGGGTGGGTTCAACGAGGGGGCAGACATCCATCAAAAGGCCCTTGATAGTTTCCTGAACCAATCAGGTGCCGGGGGTGGGTTCAAGGAGGGGCAGACATTCATCAAAAGGCCCTTGACAGTTTCCTGAATCAATCAGGTGCCGGGGTTGGGGCTAGGTCTTTCCGATGAGGGGCAGAAATCCATCAAAAGGCCCCTGACAGTTTCCTGAACCAATCAGGTATTGCGTTACAGGGGGCGGGGCTTAAGGGTCATAAATCATTTTGATAGAAGCCGCATGCATATAACTACTTAGATAGATAGATAGATAGATAGATAGATAGATAGATAGATAGATAGATAGATAGATAGATAGATAGATAGATAGATAGATAGATAGATACTTTATTAATCCCAAGGGGAAATTCACATAATCCAGCAGCAGTATATTAATACAAAAAAAATATATATATATATATATATTAAATTAAAGTAATAAAAATGCATGTATTATTTTGTATAATGTTAACGTTTACCAGCGGGTGGAATTGAAGAGTCGCATAGTGTGGGGTCTCCTCAGTCTGTCAGTGGAGCAGGACGGTGACAACAGTCTGTTGATGAAGCTGCTCCTCTGCCTGGAGATGATCCTGTTCAGTGGATGCAGTGGATTCTTCATGATTGACAGGAGTTTGCTTAATGCTCGTCACTCTGCCACAGATGTTAAACTGTCCAGCTTCATTCCTACAATAGAGCCTGCCTTCCTTAACAAGTTTGTCCAGGCGTGAGGCGTCCTTCATCTTTATGTTCCCTCCCCAGCACACCACTGCGTAGAAGAGGTAGACCTCTTATAACAATAGACCCAGAATTAGAGTCAGATTACCAAAGTAGTGAACCGATTCATTTTAACTTGAAAAATATAAGGCCACTTCATTCAATATACACTTCATTGCTGTTTTAGATGTTGTTTGCTAAACACGTGTTCACCTCTGAACTGAGCTGCTTTAACATTATTCTGAGGACACAGCAAAATCCGTGTCCACATACTGAGACCTTTCATAGACAATCTGACACAATTTCTTTAATTGAAGCAGCACCAAATGGTGGTCAACATGTAAGTGCCTTTTACCTAAACTTAGTGTACTATACATTGTGCAGTTTGACTCTCTGTGCTATCTTTGATGATTTGACCTTGATTCTTTGTAAATTCATGAGTAGTGAAGAGCAAACAACATCTAAAATGACTTCGACATCTGACAAGTCAGTGAAGTGAATGCATAAAGTAAAAAATACTCCATGGACGACGTTTTGTGTATTACCACTGAATCAGACTCCGACTTGTTGAACTCTCGCTTTTGATCTTGAACTTCAGATCCTTTGTATCAAAATCAAAGTGAGGTACCGGCATCAGCTGATCGCTCCCCAGGTGATTGTGTTGCTGATATGTCTACAGTACGGCCACTCACAATGACGAGAGGTACAAACCAGATTGCATTGCACTGTGAGTGCCACTGCTGCCCACCTGACGCGTGAAGGCAGCTGACCCGCCACGCATTCAGGAATTAACATTCAAAGTGTCCTTACTGCTCTGCTAAATGAGATGATCTCTGTGCTTTGTTACTTATTTAATTAACATCACAATCTCTGAATTAAATTTATTGAAAGTATCTTGAACTTAACTCTGAAATACAATAGAGATTGGTTAACGTGGGACTATAACGCATCTCTTAAAAAGGCCTGAGATCAGCCCAAACGCCAACACAAATTATTTAAAAACACACAAACAAGACAAAGGCCAGCAGGCAGCTGAAGACAATTGTGCTGTGTGTGACGATTGTCTCATTCATGTGGTCAAACCCGGGGGTGTTGAACGATGTGGTGGGTGACACAGTATGGTGACTTACTAACTTACACCAGCCAGCTGTAGCTTCATCTTAATAAGATGTCAGAGTGTGAGATATTTCTACAAACAGCTGAAGTGACGCTCACACCGAGTTAGGGCACAGTTCTGGTCTGCAGGCTGTAGTTTGCCCACCACTGCCTTAGATGACTCAAAATAAAGAAACTGATTGAGCCCAAAGAAACTCGGCTCAGTGTAACGAGGACCCTCAGCTCACTCCACTGCTCATGGATGTGCCGGGTGTCTCATCCTGGGCTGTTTCACGTCTCACACCCAATCTCTCCAGGACAGGTTCCATCTCCATACTCTTTAAACTTATAAAATCAGGTATAAGAAATGGATGAACAGATATTGTTTTTAACTTTACATTTATAAATCACTTAACTCCTGTTATTCATGTTGTTTGCTTTAAACAGTAAGCCCCACTCACTTTGGTTTCTTCTCTTTCTGTCTTCAGCTCAACCATTTCATGATTTTTATGTCCAGTGTGGTATTGTGATAATTTTAATAGTTATGACGTTTAAATTTTATTTCTTAAAATAATTAAACACATTTAGTAAAATGTATTCTGTAATGTAAAGGTGTTATCAAGTAGCCGGGGCATATGAGACAGGATGCAGGCAGAATGCTTTAGGCTGTCAGCAGGAAACCATATTTTGTTTGGTGAATGAGGACGGAAGCTGCCATCAACGTCTGTGCTGATAAAGGAAGGAACTGAAAATGGCAAAGCACACACGCTATGCTGGAAATCAGTGATCTGATTGTGGGACAAATGTGTGTGTTTCTCCTGACCATGCTAAGTTATAATCTGCTGAGGCTTCTTTTGCCCTGTTTCCGGCTAGCAACTGGAAGCCGCCAATGATGATAAGAATCTTTGTATGAAATAACTAATCAAATTATGTAACATTTCCTTGTGTATAAAAGACCTTAATTAGCAGAAATGCTGTGTGCATCTTGTTATAGTGTCCTGTAATAGCAATGCTCCCGAATCAAAGAGAATAAATCCTATGTGATATAAACATCCTCATCCCTGCTTTCTCTTAGAGATTTTGAGTCACCCACGTGGTGATGGTCATTACTGCCACACCAGTTACCACACACATCGTGTAGATACTCAAATCATCAGTTTAACAGAATATTTCCAGGCTCTTCTGATGTTTTGCAAAGAGTTTCTCCTTCAGATTTCTATCAGGATCAACCAGCTTGTGGTGCTTCTGGGTTACTGCTTTATTGTGTTTCTGTTCAGCTCAGGCCTTGTGGTGAAGGTGTGTCTGCACTGAGGACAGCTGTACTCTTGGCTCTGATCCCAGCAGTCTGTGAGGCACTTCAGACAGAAACTGTGACCACAATGCAGTGACACGGGTCAGTCAGGGTGTCCAGACACACTGAGCAGGGGAACTCATCCTGTGATACAAACAGCGGGGCTTCATCCATCATCAGTCTGAGGAGAGGCAGGCAGAGAGAATCAGTCAGACAAACAAGGAAGTGACTTGTGAAGAAACCAAAGTGAAAGTTTTACTTTACACTAATCACAACTTTGATTAAAATGGCCATCAATTCTTCATACTTAACTTAATTTGCATGTTCTGAATATCAAAATGAATGGCAGACATTTCTCTTTCTCATATCCACATCTGGATAAGAAATTGTTTTGTATATAAATGACAGTACAGTAAGTTGCAAATTTCAATCATGTTTCAACCAACAAATACACTGTGAATAAAATTCTTTTTAGCATAAATTTTGATAAATAAACATAATAAACGAGATGAGCAATGTATTGTAATGACCAACAGGATGGCAGTAGTGAGGGACTCTGAATTGGAAGTTTTATTTTGAAACAACAAGACAGCACTCCAGCTATGCCCCAAACTTTCCTGTTGTTTTGCCCACTTGTACTTCTTCCCAAAACACCTTTCTTGCGCCAGCTCCTATTTAATTCCCACTGCACTCAGCCTCTCCTTCTTTCATTTTCCTGAAAGTTCCCTAAGGAGCCTTCCCTTCTCTTGAACATCTCGCCATTCTCCATCTTTTCCCTGGACCCGCTTACCCACCTCAGCAGTCAATCGGCTGCTATGTTGCTCACCCTCAGTTCCTTGTCCCGGAGTAATACAAATCTTCATAGCAGCTGGGCAGGCATGTTCACTGCGTTGATCTTTTAGTTGCTGAAACATATGGGGAGGAGATTCTGGACTCTGCAACATCTAGAAGATCATCAGGGGTCTGACAACTCACTCCACATTTTGGTTCTGCACAGGTCAAAAATGTTAAAGACAACTTTAATTTAACAAAGGAATCTGTTTTGTCACAAAACTGGGAAAATTAAGGTGGCCCAATATGATTTAACACTTTACAGTGCCCATTAACACTAGAATTACCAGAGCCTACGAAAAACTTGTAGATCTGGCCCACCTTAAATCCCTTAGCACCTTTCCATCAGCGTGTTTTGTCCTGCAAATATGCAGATAAAGACAATCAGCAAGCAGCCTGTATTCCCATCCCCTCACCGTCAGAACGTGCACAAACTTCTCCCAGCTCATGCCCTGATTGATTATCTGGGTGTGAAGTGCTGAAGTTTTAGAGTGGAAATAATAGATTGTTATTTGGAACATATGCATTTCATGTGTGTTCTGTTTCTACAGTAATCTGTGTAAACACATTGTTAAAACAGAAATGTTTTCATATTTTAGTAGTAAATGGCAAAACGTAGGCATAAAATATATAATGTATGAAGCCTGAACTCCAAAGATCAAATAAACACTTTCACAAAAGGTTCAAGGCCGATACAACAGTTTCCGGGGGGTAGCTGTAAGATTTGCTAACTTGTGATCTAGAGTCCCTGGTTCAATCCCGTCTGCCTCCTATATTTGCCGTTTTCAGTAGTGAGCTGCTCTTATTGTTAATATTATACAGTACACACATACATTTGGTTTGCATCTGTAACAGACAGTGTACATTTATAGGACTGGTAAAAGTTGCCTTTTTTTCACTTTTATTCTCTCAGTCACGATCACAATGCTTACTACTGCCCCTGGGATCTGATACTGTTAGTTTTTATTTGAAACTGGGAATAACTGTAGATGTGAGTGGTATTTTGAAGCAATGGAACTGGACATTCTCTGATCTGGAGGGATAAAAGCTGAAACACATTCATTCATTCTTTCCTAGGGCATGAAGCGGAAGCAAACATTGACCAATGGAGAGATGAACCCTGTCGTCGAAGATCGACATCCAGATGAAGAAACTCCTGTCCAGATGGAGGCACCTGAAGTATCTGCTGGAAAAATCCTCCCCGACATCAGAAATCGCCAGAGCAAATTGCAGTTCGGTTATATCGATTCCACGCTGTGCCGCTCACTTTCAAGGCCAAGTGAGCTTCACTCCCGCGCCTCGTCATCGGAGCAACGACGCCAACGATGAAGAATCTCGGCCTGTTTCAGCTATGCAGGCGGGGTTTAAGGCTAGAACGTCTCCATCGGCACAGGCAAGCATCTCCACCCAGAACTGGTTTGACCTTCTCAGTGCCCCCAGTTTGCTTATAACTCCGGGTGATCTATTTGGGATTGGTGATTCAATCGTAAGAAACCTAAACATTACATGCCCTAATCAGAAATCTTTTGTCTCTGGTTTTCCCAGTGCTTGTGTCCGAGATGTTATGAGATGTGTGCCAACAGTCTTCGAGAGGTACAAGAACAGTGCAGTGGGATCCATTGTGATACACGCCGGGGTTAACGATGTGAGACACCGACAGTCTGTGATTCTCAAGGCGGACTTCACAGCACTAATTAAAGCCATGAAGGAGAAGACCCCAGGTGCAAGAATTTGCTCGGGTCCCTTACCTCTCGTTAGAAGATCAAATGAGTATTACAGTCGTTTGCTGGCGTTAAACATATGACTGAAAGGCTTCTGCGAGAGTCAAAGCATCGAGTTTGTAGACCACTGGGACCTCTTTTGGGAGAGGCCACGTTTCTTCAAGAGGGATGGTCTGCTGACTCAGTTTACTTTCCAGGGGAAAGCGGCTGTCTTGGAACAGAAGCTTGTTGATGTTGCATCCTCCTTTTCTTTTTCCATCGCTTTTTCTAGTAAGATGCGACAACGAAGTTCTTCTGCAAGGTGTGCCATGAACACTCTTCTTTTCTCATTGGACCCCATACATGCCTTGTACAGTACATGTCCGTTGATCGCCAGGTGAAGCTTGTTATAGCACACAGCAACTGGCCACCTGCGTGTTCCTGCTCACACTGAATAAGTTCACGCCTTCTGGTGCACAATGTCAATGCAGCATGGAGAAAAAAAGAAAGAGACAAATATATGGGACATTGGGTATAAATTTATTGTACTTGTAAAAGTTAGCTTTTTTCAGTTTTATTCTCTCAATCACGATCACGCTGTACTAACCCCGCCCCTCCTGATCTGACTTTAAGTAACAGCGCCAGTATAAATTCACACCCAATCTAATGCTGTTCATTTTCAAATAATATTGCATTTGTGTGATGTTTTCTGATTGGTACTATTCAGGTCATAAAATGATTTCTACAAAATGTCACATATATTGTCTCTTTTTTTCAGGTGTGTAATAGAAACCACAGCATAGAGAGAAGTGTGTACATTGCAACAGGTACACATGTCGTAAATGTAGGAAGGACTGTCCTTGCGTGTTTGTGAATTTAAATTTGATGATTGCATATAGCGCTGAACTGACCTTTCTGTACTATTCTTTCCTCTGCATGCCCTGGAGTACAAAAGAAACAGCATACAGCAACATGTGGGGACTGGCAAGATCGGGAAAAAAAAACATGTGGTCACTGATTACAACCAGAACATGTTATGCAAATGAATATGAATAATGTGAATAATGTTGCATCCATGCCACAATGTTTTCCAAAATGTACTTTACAGGTCATAAAATGAGTTATTTCAAATATCATATATACCTATTGTTATGGTGTATAAAATCTACTTCTTATTCTGTATTATATTTTGCTTAGTTCCAACAAGATTAATTCAGATGTAGGAGGCATTATAATAAAAAGACGTATCCTCTTCCTTATACCTCACTTTTATGACAGTTGTTCATAGCTTAGTGCTAATTTGGTTTACAGCCTGGGAAAGGAAGCCTGAGCTGATACCTCAGGCTATTGATTACTTTACGGATGGGCATCTGGGACATCAATTGGGTTTACGGCCTCTGAAAGGAAAAACCGAGGCAATATCAAAGAACTTTATTACCTGGGGAGCACAATTCATCCATCATATTGACAGCCAGCCAATCAGGTGCATGGAACATTCATGTGTTGTGAAACCATGGAATGAAACTTTATAATAAATATGCCTCATTTTGAAAGCAACTGTGGAAAATTAATAAAAGTATTGATCAATCTGGTGTATGTGACAAAAAGCCATGCAGACCCTGTCTTGTCCATAGTGCACATGACAAGTGGAATTTCTTGTTTCTCCTAACGAACAAAAAAACACAAGTGACCAACTGATGAACTAAAACCACAAGTGACCAACTGATGAACTTAAAGGATGTGGTAAATGCTGATCCATGCAAAATGTTGTAAGATGTAACGGTTTGAAATTCTTGTGCAACTAAAGTCATAAGACAAAGGCCCTATAAAAGATTTGGGACACCGACCCCTCGAGGCAGATGAAGGGCAGGTGTCCTAGAACTGTGCTTCTCTGTCATCTTACCCTTGCCTGGTGTGTATTAATAAAAGATTTTTTACCAACTTTAATTATATCTCTCTGTCTTCAGTCACAAGAAACGACACTATAGAAAAAGTGCCAACACAACATCAGACAGAAGAGAAGCAAAGAGAAGAAGGAGAAGAAGAAAGTACAGAAGGAGAAGAAGAGGTACGGATGAAGATGGCACTGGTCGTCCGAAAAGCATCATGAACATTGATTGCTAAATCAAACGCCTCCCTGGGACATTCATCCTTGTCATCTCTAACTTTTTTTCATAAACTTTTTCTAAAGACTATCTATCTATCTATCTATCTATCTATCTATCTATCTATCTATCTATCTATATATTCAGACTTTCCTATCAGTACCTATTTTCTAGAATTCTTTGTTCCAGTGGTATTATTATTATACAAGAGAAGAAGGTTTTTTTGGCTGATAAATGGCCTATAGTCAAGAGTGCTGAGTCTATGTATGTTTATATTCTTGTAGACCAAAAGCAATATTTAGGTCTGAGATATCACTAAAATATCATATGTTGTTCGTGCCGATAATAAGTAAGTCTCTTGAAGTGCTGAGTGACATGCTGTTATTCCTAAAGCACTTGCCTGGTTTAAAGTGCTAGAGGTTAATTAGCGTGTGTGTGTCATTCGTGGGGCGCTGTTGTGGTTAGGGTTTGTGTGTATGCATATAGCTATGTATGTGTGTGTTCATCTTAAAGTGCAACAGCAGACCAACCCAATAACAAACTTGACGAGAACACTTACCCTTGAGAAAACAGGTAAAGGATAAGTAGAGAGAAATGCCATGATAATACACCTATGTCTCTGTTTTTCTGTCAGTGTGACTTTGACATTATGGACCATAAGGTGCATACTAATTCAGCGTGAGCAGGAACACCCAAAAAATCAAGTGACAATGAGATACGAATAAGGCAGATTCACCAATGTTTGTGTGTCAGCTTTTATCCCTCCAGATCAGAGAATGTCCAGTTCCATTGCCTCAAAAGACCATTCAAATCTACAGTTCCTCCCAGTTTCAAATAAAAACTAACAGTGTCAGATCCCTAGGGCAGTAGTATGTATTGTGATCTTGACCGAGAGAATAAAACTGAAAAAAGAGGTAACTTTTACAAGTCCTATAAATGTACACAGTCTGTTACAGATGCAAACCAAATGTATGTGTGTACTGTATAATATTAACAATAAGAGCAGCTCACTACTCAAAATGGCAAATATAGGAGGCAGTGGGGATGGAACTGATGACCTCTTGATTACAAGTCAGCAAATCTTATCGCTATGCCACAGAAGCTGTTGTGTTTTCCTTGAACCTTTTGTGAAAGTGTTTATTTGATCTTCGGACTTCAGGCTTCATACATTATATAGTTTTTGCCTACATTTTGTAACATTTATTACTAAAATATGAAAACATTTCTGTTTTAACAATGTGTTTACACAGATTATTGTAGAAACGGAACACACACGAAATGCATGTTTTCCAAATAACGATCTATTATTTCCACTCTACAACTCCAGCACTTCACTCCCAGATAATCAAGGCATGAGCTGGGAGAACTTTGTGCATGTTCTGTGGAGGTGGGGGGATGGAATAGCAGGCTGCTTGCTGCTTGTCTTTATCTGCACATTTACAGGACAAAAGACGCTGACGGAGAGGAGCGAATGGATTTAAGTTGGGCCAGATCTATGAGATTTTTCGTAGGCTTTGTTAATTCTTGTGTTAAATATCACAATAAATCCAATTTATCAGATTTTGGAGTGGAAATACGTAGGTACTCATACTGGGCAGGGCAAATCTTGGCTGCAGCTTATAAAACGCATATACCTTGTCACAAAACTGTAAAAGATAAGGGGGCCCAGTATGATGTAACTCAACTATACTGGTCCTAAATGTGGAATATTTAACCTTTCAAAGAATGGACACGACTGATAATATTATGTCATACAATATACATGTTGTAGATGTGGAAGCATTGGGGCAATGTGGTAAGGGCTTTGTCCTCTAAACCCTGCATTTGTCAGTTCAATTCCTGATAGTGGCACTGTGTGACCATGAGCATTTCACTTCACCTCTCTAGGCAGATCGGATGTGGGATCACTGGGAATAAGAAATGTAACCAGTAGTAACTAAATGTTATGCTGGATAAAGGCATCAGTCATAAATGTAGAATATTTTGCCTTTACAATAAGTAACTAGTTTGCAAAAGCTGTGTGAAAAAGTAAAGTCGCGAGTTGCAACCAAGCATGTAGCTGGAAGTGAATAAAAAGACAACCAAATACGTACTTAACTTCAACCTTGTGTTCATTACAGACTCAATGGCAGATTCTGTTAAATAGTAATAATTACCAGCAAGTCCTTTCGCAAACCTATTGTGCGGAAAAAAAAATACTAGGCTGTTTAAAATAAACCCAGATCCGTCTCTTGTAAGCTTCTCAACACGCTCCATGACTCTACCGGCCCCTGAGTTCCTGTTTCTTGCCCTGCCCATTTCCACTGAAGATCACATGAACAATCAATATAGTTCGCACACAGAACCGATATAGTTCATACACAAAGTTGTGATAGGGTGCGCACGCATAAACAGTATGTTTTATACAAGAAACCGACATGGTACACAAATACAACTTAGAGTTCAAGCGCAAAACCCATATGTTACCTACATGAAACCAGTATAAGATATGCATGAAACCAATATAGTGCATACACAAATCCATCATTAGATCGGCACAGAATGCAAACCGATCTCATTCATAAACAAACCAATAACATGTGAGCGTAAACCGATGCAGTTCACTCACAAACCAATAACAAACGTACTGGAACCAGTGATATACACACGCGAATCAATATGGTTCATATGCAAACCAGTGCTATGCATATACAAACGGATATGGTTCACGTGCAAACCTTTAATATACGAACACAAACCAATATAGTTCATATGAATGTATTGTTCACATGCAAACCAACTAAGTATGCATGCAAACCGATAGTAATTATTCATAAATCAATAGTGTTCACACATAAACCAATAGTTTTCGTACAAGAATATATGATTTTTGGCCTGTTTGGCCTCTCATACCCTGCCTGCAGTTTGTCTTTTGTCAGTGAGCGGCTCAGCACCGGCGTTCACAAAACAAGATCTGCCTGTGAAAAGGCTGGCAGGCCAGGACCCTTCTGCTGACATAAATGGTGACCTTTTAAAGTTGTCTCAGGCCTACACTTTTAATAGCTAATAGCACTAAATCTAATAATAAAGCATATTGATCCCTAATCAAAATTCTCAACATTATCCACCTTAATAAAAGGAAAAGTGTCTCTTTGTCTGTGTATCTACGTGTCAATTCGGTTCCTCTGTCTTTCTCATTACAACAGATGGCACAACACAAACATTTATAGTAATAAAATTAATTGTATTTGTCACTCCAGCAAATGGTACATCACAAATATTAACACTGCTTTTACAAATCCAACACTAAAGGGTGTGTAACAGAGACATCATGTTAAATTCATCATTCCAACAGATGGCACATCTCAAATATCGACACAGACTTTACAAATCCCATACTAAACTGTATATAACAGAGACATACAGATTGTTATTTGTCATTGCAGCATCCCATACATTCTATTACTACAAATGTTTGTAATGTGCCATCTGTTGGACTGGGAAATATAATGCATTTTATTAATACATGAAGTACATTCAAATAGGGGTGCACTGTAAATGATTTTGCTGAGGTCCATGCTGATCACTTACATTTCATCCCAGTTTATTAAATGACACATTCCTTTTACATTTCTATACTTTGTCTTTATTTCTTGAGTGACTGAAGCAAATATTAGGAGAACAGATGTTGGAAGTTGCTGCTTTCTTGCCCAGGGTGTTATCAACGTTGAAAGGTTGCATTTGAATAATAATAATAATTCTTTATATTTTTATTAGCCAACCCACGGCGTAGCATATCAGGACGCTTTTAAAATGATTTTTAAGCACAGGGGAAAAAATAAACATTTGAAAAATCTGTAATTTAATAAACCACCAAGAAAAGTAACATTGCAGCAATGCACGCTACGAACCAACATACAATTGTCCGTGACTGAAAACCGGAGGAGCGCCGTCGCGCTTTCTCCTTCTAAAGTGAAGGACAGGGTTGAATGGTGCTTGTTCAGTACGCACTGCTCGCTTATGTGCCCGCCCCCAACTCCCTACCTGTGTGTACAGTCCACACGCACCTGTGAGTCACGTTGACTGTTAATTTTCCAAACACCGCCTCAGTCGGTTTCCATGTTGATTTTTCATTGTTCTTTGCGGTTCCGGCTGCTTTTTTATATATAATCCACCAAGTCACCCGACCATGAGGGGCTTTACAAAGGGCAGGGACGTAATCAGTGCGAGCGTATGACACGCACGTACTGGGAATTTCTCGTCATGGGGAACAATTGGAAGCCACGGTCTCCATCACGAATGGGGTTCAACGGCCTCCCCACGCCGGGTAGACACACGTTGATCCATTCAGTGTAGCGTGCAGTACCGGACATACAAGTGCATCACAGACCTGTTAATGCTCAATCTCACGTGGCTGAAAGCCACTTGTCCCTCTAAGAATTTGGACACCGACCGCTGTTGGGTCATGTAACTATTTGGCAGGCGGGAGTCTCGTTCGTTTTCGGAAATAACCAGCCAAATTGCTCCACCCACTAAGAACTGCCATGCACCACCACCCACAGAATCGAGAAAGAGCTATCAATCTGTCAGTACTCTCCGTGTCCGGGCCGGGTGAGGTTTCCTGTGTTGAGTCAAATGAAGGAAAGGCTTCACACCTGGTGGTGCCCTTCCGTCAATTCCTTTAAGTTTCAGCTTTGTAACCATACTCCCCCCTGAACCCAAAGACTTTGGTTACCCGGTTGGCTGCCCGGCGGGACATGGGAATGACGCCGCCAGATCGCCTGTTGCGGGGCCTGCATTGGTGAAGCAGGTGAGACGGTAATGAAACAGAGGCACAGGGCTTATTGGTTTTTAAAGACTGCTTCCTTCATTGGGTTTTAACCAATGCACGGAACGAACCAACACACAATCGTCTGTGCGGCTCTCAGGGTGGAACGGGAGGAGAGGAGAAGGACATCCGCTCCCTCCGTCATGCTAGTCTGCTGGTTTCTCGTTCAGTATGCATTGCCGGCTCATGTGCCCACCTCCAACTCGTCACTTGAGTCGTTGTCGTCTTTGTACAGTCCAGATGCACCTGTGACTAACGTAGACTTTTCATTGCTCTGTGCGGTTTTGGCTGCCTTTCTATATATAATCCACCAAGACACCGGACCACGGTGGGAGGGGGGTGTGTACAAAGTGCAGGAGTATCTAAGAAGACGCATGTTCATCGCGGATGCGAATTGCTGTATGTAGCGTGTAAAACAGTTTGCTGTGGTGCACGCGGTCGTGCGTCGTAACCGAAAACTCGTTTTTTAAAGACTGCTCACTTCATTGTGTTTTAACCTCAGTTGTAAAGGAACGTTTTAAGGATCCCCTGGGATACCCCTCGCAAACAGATTTACACGCCGCATATAGCGATTCACCTCCGTGAGAAACATGCCTCTATTAAGTCAACGTGGGTCGGAGCTGCATGTGACCTCTACGACAGACGAATATAAATGACGCCGGCTTTTCTGTGTCGTCGCATACAAGTTGGTGGGCGTGGCTCTGTGAGTTGTCGTCGTATCCACTGGTCTTGGAGTTGGTGGGCGTGGCTCTGTGAGTTGTCGTCGTATCCAATGGTCTTGGAGTTGGTGGGCGTGGCTCCTTCCTGCGTGCCATAGGTGTCTCCCTTGTCGGTCCACGCCCCTTCTGGCGTGCTTTCCATGGTTGTCTTGCCTTAGTGAATTATATATAGATAGATTGTGTTTTTCTCACTACTCAAAGCTCTTCAAAACAGTGAGTGGGGATCCACTTCAACCACCACTAATGTGCAGCATCCACCTGATGATGTGACGGCAGCCATTTTTGTGCCAGTATGCTCACCACACATGAGCTATTAGATGGTGAAGTGGTGAGAGAAACAGTTAGCTAATGAGAGAGAGAGGGGACGATTAGGGGGACACAATGACAAGGCCTTGGAGGGCAATTTAGCCAAGATATCGTCATGGAGGATACACAGGGATCTTTAATAACCACAGAGAGTCGGGACTTCAGTGTTATGCCTCATCTAAAGGACAGCAACAACAACAACAACATTTATTTATATAGCACATTTTCATACAAACAGTAGCTCAAAGTGCTTTACATATTAAAGAATAGAAAAATGAAAGACATAATTATAAAAAATAAATCAACATTAACATCGAATAAGAGTAAGGTTCAATGGCCAGGGGGGACAGAAAAAACAAAAAAACTCCAGACGGCTGGAGAAAAAATAAAATCTGTAGGGATTCCAGACCATGATACCGCCCAGTCCCCTCTGGGAATTCTACCTAACATAAATGAAACAGTCCTCTTTGGATTTAGGGTTCTCACAGAAGGGCTTGATGATGATGATGGTCACGTAGACTTCTTCCTTTTAATCCGTCCATCATTGTTGGAGCATCATGAAGCTTTGAGTAGGTGGAGGTGGCGCAGGCCACCACCACAAAGAAACCGGAAAAAGAAACAGAAAAGAGAGTAGGGGTCAGTACCGATTTTAGAGCCACCATGAATAGTTGTTATGATGAATTGAACATACAGAGTATCAGGATTAAGTTAAATTACGATTAAAATGAAGTTATAAAAAGGCCATGTTACAGTAATGTGTTTTCAGCAGTGTTTTAAAGTGCTCTACTGTATCAGCCTGGCGAATTCCTATTGGCAGGCTATTCCAGATTTTAGGTGCATAACAGCAGAAGGCCGCCTCACCAGCACCATTTATACAGCACAGTGTCCTCGTCACTGCACTGGGGCATTGGGATCCACATTCAGACCACTGGGTAAGCCCCCTATTGGCCACACCAACACCTCTCTCTATCAGACACCCAAGCTTTTCCAAGATGGTCTCCAATCCAAGTACTGGCCAGGCCTGAATATGTTTAGTTTGAGGTAGATGACCTGATCTGAAGTGCATGTGGTGTGTCTGCTAGTTACAGAAGAGCAAGGGTGGCAGAAGTAAGACCCCCTTAGTTGGGAACACCAAATGTTATACGAGCCTTCATGTGTCTCAGAGACATCTGTACATGTGTTAGTGCTGGTGACAGCGAATCTCAGTGTGGAGCACAGAGAAGTGACAGGCTGGAGGGGGTCACTCTTATGTACTTAAGTGGAATGAGTCTGAGGTGGGCTACTACAGCGGGACTGGAATCAGGGCATCACATATACCCAATTGTGTGACTAGGACAGCAGTGGTTAACCCGTGGCTCCCGAGCCACTCTTTGCCTGGTTTCATGCTGCTCTTACGTTCATATCGAAGTTTGTGTTTGTGGTTTTTTTTTTAATGTTCGTGTTCACTTCGCTTGAGGTTAATACGGTATTTTCGTCAAATGTGCATGTGCGTGAGATGAAAATACCACAAAGTTTCCTAGTAGGGGCAAGATCATTTAAGTAAACAATTTGTGTCAAGTTCGCTCTCAAAATGGCAGGGAAAAAATGCATAGCAAAACGAAAATATGAAGATGAACACAGGACGTTTTTAACAGAGTGGGAGAGTTTATATTTTCTTGTTGAACGTAATGGCAAGCCATTCTGCCTTATATGTCAGGCATCATTAGCGCATTTCAAAGCTTCAAATCTTCAGCGCCACTTCAGCTTACTCCATGCTAACATCGACCAGGAATTTTCAAAAGGGACTGAACTTCGCAAGCATAAGTTGGTCACTTTGAAAACTCAGGCAGAAAAGCAGATACAGTTTTTCTGAAAATTTACGAAGCGCTCAGAGTCTGTAACACTCGTATCGTATCAACTGGCTTGGAACACTGCATGGGCTAAAAAGCCATACAATGAAGGAGAGTTTGTTAAAAAATGCGTCAGTGACGTTGTTGAAATCTTGTCCCCTGAAAACGACAAACTAAAGCACATGGTATTAGACGTCCAACTGTCCCGCCACACTGTTGAACACAGAATATCGGACGTTAACACGGCTATTGAGTCACAGTTGAATTCTGACCTTCAAGCATGTGAGTATTTTAGTGTCGCACTGGATGATTTGACATAGAAGTCAAGCCTCAGTTGGCAATATTTGCACAGTCTGTGTCAAACGATTGTGTGATCAAAGAAGAACTCCTAGATATTGTGCCATTAAAAGACAGAACCCATGGCATAGATGTAAAAGAAACAATGATGGCTGTATTTGCGAAAGCAAATCTGTCCATACCGAAACTAACTGCAATAGCCACGGATGGAGTGCCAGCCATGATCAGATCTGTGAACTGGCTTGTGGGGCTGTGCAAAGCTGACCAAACATTTC